>NC_133553.1:12419464-12739464 GCF_048773025.1 Camelus bactrianus
CACAGTCAGCCGTGTTCCGAAATTGTGATTGTGGGGAGGTTCCGTTTTCTGTCTGCAGCACCCGGGATCTCCTAGGAGCCCTTCGCGTGTCTTCCTCGAGTGTCTCTCATTGCGGGCTGCAGGGGAAAGGCGGGGGTTGTGCTGGGAATGCAGGTAGCATCTAGTGCCTCCCCCTGGACAGGATAGGCAATTAGCGGACTTCCCCATGCCAGGGAAAACCTGTGACACCGGTGAGCTGCGTGGACTACGGCCCCAAACTTCCCGCACAAAGTCAGTCGTGTTCCGGAATTCTGAGAGTGGGGAGGTTCCGTCTTCTGTCTGCAGCACCCGGGATCTCCTAGGAGCCCTTCGCGTGTCTTCCACGAGTGTCTGCATGTGCGGGCTGCCGGGGAAAGGCGGGGGTTGGGCTGGAAATGCAGGTCGCATTTAGTGCCTCCCCCTGGACTTGGGAGGTAATTAGCGGACTTCCCCATGCCAGGGAACACTTTGACACCACTCACCTGCGTGGAGGGCGGCCCCAAACCTCCCACACACAGTCAGCCGTGTTCCAAAATTGTGAGTGTGGGGAGGTTCCGTTTTCTGTCTGCAGCACCCGGGATCTCCTAGGAGCCCTTCGCGTGTCTTCCCCGAGTGTCTCCCATTGCGGGCTGCCGGGGAAAGCGGGGGTTGGGCTGGAAATGCAAGTAGCATCTAGTGCCTCCCCCTGGACAGGGTAGGCAATTAGCGGACTTCCCCGTGCCAGGGAACACCTTTGACACCACTTAGCTGCGTGGAGGGCGGCCCCGAACCTCCCCCACACAGTCAGCCGTGTTCCGGAATTCTGAGAGTGGGGAGGTTCCGTCTTCTGTCTGCAGCACCAGAGATCTCCTAGGAGCATTTCGCGTGTCTTCCCCGAGTGTATGCATGTGCGGGCTGCCGGGGAAAGGCGGGGTTTGGACTGGAAATGCAGGTAGCATTTAGTGCCCCCCGCTGGAAAAGGTAGGCAATTAGCGGATTTCCCCATGCCAGGGAACACCTTTTACACCACTTAGCTGCGTGGAGGGCGGCCCCGAACCTCCCCCACACAGTCAGCCATGTTCTGGTATTGTGAGTGTGGGGAGGTTCCGTCTTCTGTCTGCAGCACCCGGGATCTCCTAGGAGCCCTTCGCGTGTCTTCCCCGAGTGTCTCCCATTGCGGGCTGCCGGGGAAAGCGGGGGTTGGGCTGGAAATGCAAGTAGCATCTAGTGCCTCCCCCTGGACAGGGTAGGCAACTAGCGGACTTCCCCATGCCAGGGAACACCTTTGACACCACTTAGCTGCGTGGAAGGCGGCCCCGAACCTCCCCAACCCAGTCAGCCATGTTCTGGAATTGTGAGTGTGGGGAGGTTCCGTCTTCTGTCTGCAGCACCCGCGATCTCCTAGGAGCCTTTCGCGTGTCTTCCCCGACTGTCTAACTCTGCGGGCTGCCGGGGAAATGCGGGGGTTGTGCTGGAAATGCAGGTAGTATCTAGTGCCTCCCCCTGGACTTGGGAGGTAATTAGCGGACTTCCCCCTGCCAGGGAACACCTGTGACACCAGTCAGCTTCGTGGACGGCGGCCCCAAACCTCCCAAACACAGTCAGCCGTGTTCCCGAATTCTGAGAGTGAGGAGGTTCCGTCTTCTGTCTGCAGCACCCGAGATCTCCTAAGAGCATTTCGCTAGTCTTCCCCGAGTGTATGCATGTGCGGGCTGCCGGGGAAAGGCGGGGTTTGGCCTGGAAATGCAGGTGGCATGTAGTGCCTCCCCCTGAAAAGGGTAGGCAATTAGCGGATTTCCCCATGCCAGGGAACACATTTGACACCACTTAACTGCGTGGGGGCAGCCCCGATCCTCCCCCACACAGTCAGCCGTGTTCCGGTATTGTGAGTGTGGGGAAGTTCCGTCTTCTGTCTGCAGCAAACGGGATCTCCTAGGAGCCCTTCGCGTGTCTTGCCCGAGTGTCTACCTGTGCGGGCTGCCGGGGAAAGGCGGGGTTAGGGCTGGAAATGCAGGTAGTATCTAGTGCCTCCCCCTGGAAATGGGACGAAATTAGCGGACTTCCCCCTGCCAGGGAACACCTGTGACACCAGTCAGCTGCGTGGACGGCGGCCCCAAACCTCCCCCACACAGTCAGGCGTGTTCCGGAATTCTGAGGGTGGGGAGGTTCCGTCTTCTGTCTGCAGCACCCGGGATCTCCTAGGGGCACTTCGCGTGTCTTCCCCGAGTGTCTGCATGTGCGGGCTGCCGGGGAAAGGCGGGGTTTGTGCTGGAAATGCTGGTAGCATCTAGTGCCTCCCCCTGGACAGGGTAGGCAATTAGCGGACTTCCACGTGCCAGGGAACACCTTTGAGAACACTTAGCGGCGTGGAGGACGGCCCCAAACCACCTCCACACAGTTATCCATGTTCTGGGATTGTGAGTGTGGGGAGGTTCCGTCTTCTGTCTGCAGCACCAGGGATCTCCTAGGAGTCCTTCGCGTGACTTCTACGAGTGTCTGCATGTGCGGGCTGCCGGGGAATGGCGGGGGTTGGGCTGGAAATGCAGGTAGCATCTAGTGCCTCCCCCTGGACTTGGGAGTTAATTAGCGGACTTCCCCCTGCCAGGGAACACCTGTGACACCAGTCAGCTGCGTGGACGGCGGCCCCAAACCTCCCCCACACAGTCAGCCGTGTTCCGGAATTCTGAGAGTGGGGAGGTTCCGTCTTCTGTCTGCAGCACCCGGGATCTCCTAGGAGCCCTTCACGTGTAATCCCCGAGTGTCTGCCTGTGCGGGCTGACGGGGAAAGGCGGGGGATGGGCTGGAAATGCAGGTAGTATCTAGTGCCTCCCCCTGGATTTGGGAGGTAATTTGCCGACTTCCCCATGCCAGGGAACACCTGTTTCACCAGTCAGCTGCGTGGACGGCGGCCCCAAACCTCCCCCGCACAGTCAGCCGTGTTCCGGAATTCTGAGAGTGGGGATGTTCCGTCTTCTGTCTGCAGCACCCGGGATCTCCTAGGAGCCCTTCGCGTGTCTTCCCCGAGTGTCTGCGTGTGCGGGCTGCCGGGGAAAGGCGGGGGTTGGGCTGGAAATGCAGGTCGCATTTAGTGCCTCCCCCTGGACTTGGGAGGTAATAAGCGGACTTCCCCATGCCAGGGAACACTTTGACACCACTCACCTGCGTGGAGGGCGGCCCCAAACCTCCCACACACAGTCAGCCGTGTTCCGAAATTGTGAGTGTGGGGAGGTTCCGTTTTCTGTCTGCAGCAACCGGGATCTCCTAGGAGCCCTTCCCGTGTCTTCCCCGAGTGTCTCCCATTGCGGGCTGCCGGGGAAAGCGGGGATTGGGCTGGAAATGCAAGTACCATCTAGTGCCTCGCCCTGGACAGGGTAGGCAATTAGCGGATTTCCCCGTGCAAGGGAACACCTTTGACACCACTTAGCTGCATGGAGGGCGGCCCCGAACCTCCCCCACACAGTCAGCCGTGTTCCGGAATTCTGAGAGTGGGGAGGTTCCGTCTTCTGTCTGCAGCACCCGAGATCTCCTAGGAGCATTTCGCGTGTCTTCCCCGAGTGTCTGCATGTGCGGGCTGCCGGGGAAAGGCGGGGTTTGGGCTGGAAATGCAGGTAGCATGTAGTGCCTCCCCCTGGAAAGGGTAGGCAATTAGCGGATTTCCCCATGCCAGGGAACACATTTGACACCAATTAACTGCGTGGGGGCAGCCCCGAACCTCCCCTACACAGTCAGCCGTGTTCCGGTATTGTGAGTGTGTGGAAGTTCCGTCTTCTGTATGCAGCAAACGGGATCTACTAGGAGCCCTTCGCGTGTCTTGCCCGAGTGTCTACCTGTGCGGGCTGCCGGGGAAAGGCGGGGTTTGGGCTGGAAATGCAGGTAGTATCTAGTGCCTCCCCCTGGACATGGGACGAATTTAGCGGACTTCCCCCTGCCAGGGAACACCTGTGACACCAGTCAGCTGCGTGGACGGCGGCCCCAAACCTCCCCCACACAGTCAGCCGTGTTCCGGAATTCTGAGAGTGGGGAGGTTCCGTCTTCTGTCTGCAGCACCCGGGATCTCCTAGGAGCACTTCACGTGTCTTCCCCGAGTGTCTGCATGTGCGGGCTGCCGGGGAAAGGCGGGGTTTGTGCTGGAAATGCTGGTAGCATCTAGTGCCTCCCCCTGGACAGGGTAGGCATTTAGCGGACTTCCCCGTGCCAGGGAACACCTTTGACAACACTTAGCGGCGTGGAGGACGGCCCCAAACCACACCCACACAGTTAGCCATGTTCCGCGATTGTGAGTGTGGGGAGGTTCCGTCTTCTGTCTGCAGCACCCGGGATCTCCTAGGAGTCTTTCGCGTGTCTTCTACGAGTGTCTGCCTGTGCGGGCTGCCGGGGAAAGGCGGGGTTTGGGCTGGAAATGCAGGTAGCATCTAGTGCCTCCCCCTGGACTTGGGAGTTAATTAGCGGAATTCCCCCAGCCAGGGAACACCTGTGACACCAGTCAGCTGCGTGGACGGCGGCCCCAAACCTCCCCCACACAGTCAGCCGTGTTCCGGAATTCTGAGAGTGGGGAGGTTCCGTCTTCTTTCTGCAGCACCCGGGATCTCCTAGGAGCCCTTCGCGTGTAATCCCCGAGTGTCTGCCTGTGCGGGCTGACGGGGAAAGGCGGGGGTTGGGCTGGAAATGCAGGTCGCATTTAGTGCCTCACCCTGGACTTGGGAGGTAATTAGGGAATTCCCCATGCCAGGGAACACCTTTGACACCACTCACCTGCGTGGATTGCGGCCCCAAACCTCCCACACACAGTCAGCCGTGTTCCGAAATTGTGAGTGTGGGGAGGTTCCGTTTTCTGTCTGCAGCACCCGGGATCTCCTAGGAGCCCTTCGCGTGTCTTCCTCGAGTGTCTCCCATTGCGGGCTGCCGGGGAAAGCGGGGGTTCGGCTGGAAATGCAAGTAGCATCTAGTGCCTCCCCCTGGACAGGGTAGGCAATTAGCGGACTTCCCCGTGCCAGGGAACACCTTTGACACCACTTAGCTCCGTGGATGGCGGCCCCGAACCTCCCCCACACAGTCAGCCGTGTTCCGGAATTCTGAGAGTGGGGAGGTTCCGTCTTCTGTCTGCAGCACCCGAGATCTCCTAGGAGCATTTCGCGTGTCTTCCCCGAGTGTATGCATGTGCGGGCTGCCGGGGAAAGGCGGGGTTTGGGCTGGAAATGCAGGTAGCATGTAGTACCTCCTGCTGGAAAGGGTAGGCAATTAGCGGATTTCCCTTGCCAGGGAACACCTTTTACACCACTTAGCTGCGTGGAGGGCGGCCCCGAACCTCCAACACACAGTCAGCCATGTTCTGGAATTGTGAGTGTGGGGAGGTTCCGTCTTCTGTCTGCAGCACCCGGGATCTCCTAGGAGCACTTCGCGTGTCTTCCCCGAGTGTCTACCTCTGCGGGCTTCCGGGGAAAGGCGGGGGTTGGGCTGGAAATGCAGGTAGTATCTAGTGCCTCCCCCTGGACTTGGGAGGTAATTTGCCGACTTCCCCCTGCCAGGGAACAAATGTGACACCAGTCAGCTGCGTGGAGGGCGGCCCCAAACCTCCCCCACACAGTCAGGCGTGTTCCGGAATTCTGAGAGTGGGGATGTTCCGTCTTCTGTCTGCAGCACCCGGGATCACCTAGGAGCCCTTCGCGTGTCTTCCCCGAGTGTCTGCATGTGCGGGCTGCCGGGGAAACGCATGTGTTGGGCTGGAAATGCAGGTCGCATTTAGTGCCTCCCCCTGGACTTGGGAGGTAATTAGGGAATTCCCCATGAAAGGGGACACCTTTGACACCACTCACCTGCGTGGAGGGCGGCCCCAAACCTCCCACACACAGTCAGCCGTGTTCCGAAATTGTGAGTGTGGGGAGGTTCCGTTTTCTGTCTGCAGCACCCGGGATCTCCTAGGAGCCCTTCGCGTGTCTTCCCCGAGTGTCTCCCATTGCGGGCTGCCGGGGAAAGCGGGGGTTGGGCTGGAAATGCAAGTAGCATCTAGTGCCTCCCCCTGGACAGGGTAGGCAATTAGCGGACTTCCCCGTGCCAGGGAACACCTTTGACACCACTTAGCTGCGTGGATGGCGGCCCCGAACCTCCCCCACACAGTCAGTCGTGTTCAGGAATTCTGAGAGTGTGGAGGTTCCGTCTTCTGTCTGCAGCACCCGAGATCTCCTAGGAGCCCTTCGCGTGTCTTCCCCGAGTGTCTGCATGTGCGGGCTGCCGGGGAAAGGCGTGGTTTGGGCTGGAAATGCAGGTAGCATGTAGTGCCTCACAATGGAAAGGGTAGGCAATTAGCGGATTTCCCCATGCCAGGGAACACCTTTGACACCATTTAGCTGATTGGAGGGCGGCCCCAAACCTCCCCCACACAGTCAGCCGTGTTCAGGAATTCTGAGAGTGGGGAGGTTCCGTCTTCTGTCTGCAGCACCCGGGATCTCCTAGGAGCCCTTCGCGTTTAATCCCCGAGTGTCTGCCTGTGCGGGCTGACGGGGAAAGGCGGGGGTTGGGCTGGAAATGCAGGTAGTATCTAGTGCCTCCCCCTGGATTTGGGAGGAAATTTGCCGACTTCCCCATGCCATGGAACACCTGTGACAGCAGTCAGCTGCGTGGACGGCGGCCCCAAACCTCCCCCACACAGTCAGCCGTGTTCCGGAATTCTGAGAGTGGGGATGTTCCGTCTTCTGTCTGCAGCACCCGGGATCTCCTAGGAGCCCTTCGCGTGTCTTCCCCGAGTGTCTGCATGTGGGGGCTGCCGGGGAAAGGCGGGGTTTGGGCTGGAAATGCAGGTAGCATCTAGTGCCTCCCCCTGGACAGGGTAGGCAATTAGCGGATTTCCCCATGCCAGGGAACACCTTTGACACCACTTAGCTGCGTGGAGGGCGGCCCCGAACCTCCCCCACACAGTCAGCCGTGTTCCGGAATTCTGAGAGTGGGGAGGTTCCGTCTTCTGTCTGCAGCACCCGAGATCTCCTAGGAGCATTTCGCGTGTCTTCCCCGAGTGTATGCATGTGCGGGCTGCCGGGGAAAGGCGGGGTTTTGGCTGGAAATGCAGGTAGTATCTAGTGCCTCCCCCTGGACATGGGACGAATTTAGCGGACTTCCCCCTGCCAGGGAACACCTGTGACACCAGTCAGCTGCGTGGACGGCGGCCCCAAACCTCCCCCACACAGTCAGCCGTGTTCCGGAATTCTGAGAGTGGGGAGGTTCCGTCTTCTGTCTGCAGCACCCGGGATCTCCTAGGAGCACTTCACGTGTCTTCCCCGAGTGTCTGCATGTGCGGGCTGCCGGGGAAAGGCGGGGTTTGTGCTGGAAATGCTGGTAGCATCTAGTGCCTCCCCCTGGACAGGGTAGGCATTTAGCGGACTTCCCCGTGCCAGGGAACACCTTTGACAACACTTAGCGGCGTGGAGGACGGCCCCAAACCACACCCACTCAGTTAGCCATGTTCCGCGATTGTGAGTGTGGGGAGGTTCCGTCTTCTGTCTGCAGCACCCGGGATCTCCTAGGAGTCTTTCGCGTGTCTTCTACGAGTGTCTGCCTGTGCGGGCTGCCGGGGAAAGGCGGGGTTTGGGCTGGAAATGCAGGTAGCATCTAGTGCCTCCCCCTGGACTTGGGAGTTAATTAGCGGAATTCCCCCAGCCAGGGAACACCTGTGACACCAGTCAGCTGCGTGGACGGCGGCCCCAAACCTCCCCCACACAGTCAGCCGTGTTCTGGAATTCTGAGAGTGGGGAGGTTCCGTCTTCTTTCTGCAGCACCCGGGATCTCCTAGGAGCCCTTCGCGTGTAATCCCCGAGTGTCTGCCTGTGCGGGCTGACGGGGAAAGGCGGGGGTTGGGCTGGAAATGCAGGTCGCATTTAGTGCCTCCCCCTGGACTTGGGAGGTAATTAGGGAATTCCCCATGCCAGGGAACACCTTTGACACCACTCACCTGCGTGGAGTGTGGCCCCAAACCTCCCACACACAGTCAGCCGTGTTCCGAAATTGTGAGTGTGGGGAGGTTCCGTTTTCTGTCTGCAGCACCCGGGATCTCCTAGGAGCCCTTCGCGTGTCTTCCTCGAGTGTCTCCCATTGCGGGCTGCCGGGGAAAGCGGGGGTTCGGCTGGAAATGCAAGTAGCATCTAGTGCCTCCCCCTGGACAGGGTAGGCAATTAGCGGACTTCCCCGTGCCAGGGAACACCTTTGACACCACTTAGCTCCGTGGATGGCGGCCCCGAACCTCCCCCACACAGTCAGCCGTGTTCCGGAATTCTGAGAGTGGGGAGGTTCCGTCTTCTGTCTGCAGCACCCGAGATCTCCTAGGAGCATTTCGCGTGTCTTCCCCGAGTGTATGCATGTGCGGGCTGCCGGGGAAAGGCGTGGTTTGGGCTGGAAATGCAGGTAGCATGTAGTACCTCCTGCTGGAAAGGGTAGGCAATTAGCGGATTTCCCTTGCCAGGGAACACCTTTTACACCACTTAGCTGCGTGGAGGGCGGCCCCGAACCTCCAACACACAGTCAGCCATGTTCTGGAATTGTGAGTGTGGGGAGGTTCCGTCTTCTGTCTGCAGCACCCGGGATCTCCTAGGAGCACTTCGCGTGTCTTCCCCGAGTGTCTACCTCTGCGGGCTGCCGGGGAAAGGAGGGGGTTGGGCTGGAAATGCAGGTAGCATGTAGTGACTCACAATGGAAAGGGTAGGCAATTAGCGGATTTCCCCATGCCAGGGAATACCTTTGACACCATTTAGCTGATTGGAGGGCGGCCCCAAACCTTCCCCACACAGTCAGCCGTGTTCCGGAATTCTGAGAGTGGGGAGGTTCCGTCTTCTGTCTGCAGCACCCGGGATCTCCTAGGAGCCCTTCGCATTTAATCCCCGAGTGTCTGCCTGTGCGGGCTGACGGGGAAAGGCGGGGGTTGGGCTGGAAATGCAGGTAGTATCTAGTGCCTCCCCCTGGATTTGGGAGGAAATTTGCCGACTTCCCCATGCCATGGAACACCTGTGACACCAGTCAGCTGCGTGGACGGCGGCCCCAAAACTCCCCCACACAGTCAGCCGTGTTCCGGAATTCTGAGAGTGGGGATGTTCCGTCTTCTGTCTGCAGCACCCGGGATCTCCTAGGAGCCCTTCGCGTGTCTTCCCCGAGTGTCTGCATGTGCGAGCTGCCGGGGAAAGGCGGGGGTTGGGCTGGAAATGCAGGTCGCATTTAGTGCCTCCCCCTGGACTTGGGAGGTAATTAGCGTATTTTCCCATGCCAGGGAACACCTTTGACAACACTCACCTGCGTGGAGGGCGGCCCCAAACCTCCCACACACAGTCAGCCGTGTTCCGGTATTGTGAGTGTATGGAAGTTCCATCTTCTGTCTGCAGCACATGGGATCTCCTAGGAGCCCTTCGCGTATCTTGCCCGAGTGTCTCCCTGTGCGGACTGCCGGGGAAAGGCGGGGTTTGGGCTGGAAATGCAGGTAGTATCTAGTGCCTCCCCCTGGACATAGGACGAAATTAGCGGATTTCCCCCAGCCAGGGAACACCTGTGACACCAGTCAGCTCCGTGGACGGCGGCCCCAAACCTCCCCCACACAGTCAGCCGTGTTCCGGAATTCTAAGATTGGGGAGGTTCTGTCTTCTGTCTGCAGCACCCAGGATCTCCTAGGAGCACTTCGCGTGTCTTCACCGAGTGTCTGCATGTGCGGGCTGCCGGGGAAAGGCGGGGTTTGGGCTGGAAATGCAGGTAGCATCTAGTGCCTCCCCCTGGACAGGGTAGGCAATTAGCGGATTTCCCCATGCCAGGGAACACCTTTGACACCACTTAGCTGCGTGGAGGGCGGCCCCGAACCTCCCCCACACAGTCAGCCGTGTTCCGGAATTCTGAGAGTGGGGAGGTTCCGTCTTCTGTCTGCAGCACCCGAGATCTCCTAGGAGCATTTCGCGTGTCTTCCCCGAGTGTATGCATGTGCGGGCTGCCGGGGAAAGGCGGGGTTTGGGCTGGAAATGCAGGTAGCATGTAGTGCCTCACAATGGAAAGGGTAGGCAATTAGCGGATTTCCCCATGCCAGGGAACACCTTTGACACCATTTAGCTGATTGGAGGGCGGCCCCAAACCTTCCCCACACAGTCAGCCGTGTTCCGGAATTCTGAGAGTGGGGAGGTTCCGTCTTCTGTCTGCAGCACCCGGGATCTCCTAGGAGCCCTTCGCGTTTAATCCCCGAGTGTCTGCCTGTGCGGGCTGACGGGGAAAGGCGGGGGTTGTGCTGGAAATGCAGGTAGCATCTAGTGCCTCCCCCTGGACAGGGTAGGCAATTAGCGGATTTCCCCATGCCAGGGAACACCTTTGACACCACTTAGCTGCGTGGAGGGCGGCCCCGAACCTCCCCCACACAGTCAGCCGTGTTCCGGAATTCTGAGAGTGGGGAGGTTCCGTCTTCTGTCTGCAGCACCCGAGATCTCCTAGGAGCATTTCGCGTGTCTTCCCCGAGTGTATGCATGTGCGGGCTGCCGGGGAAAGGCGGGGTTTGGGCTGGAAATGCAGGTAGCATGTAGTGCCTCCCGCTGGAAAGGGTAGGCAATTAGCGGATTTCCCTTGCCAGGGAACACCTTTTACACCACTTAGCTGCGTGGAGGGCGGCCCCGAACCTCCCCCACACAGTCAGCCATGTTCTGGAATTGTGAGTGTGGGGAGGTTCCGTCTTCTGTCTGCAGCACCCGGGATCTCCTAGGAGCACTTCGCGTGTCTTCCCCGAGTGTCTACCTCTGCGGGCTGCCGGGGAAAGGCGGGGGTTGGGCTGGAAATGCAGGTAGTATCTAGTGCCTCCCCCTGGACTTGGGAGGTAATTTGCCGACTTCCCCCTGCCAGGGAACATATGTGACACCAGTCAGCTTCGTGGACGGCGGCCCCAAACCTCCCCCACACAGTCAGCCGTGTTCCGGAATTCTGAGAGTGGGGATGTTCCGTCTTCTGTCTGCAGCACCCGGGATCACCTAGGAGCCCTTCGCGTGTCTTCCCCGAGTGTCTGCATGTGCGGGCTGCCGGGGAAAGGCGGGTGTTGGGCTGGAAATGCAGGTCGCATTTAGTGCCTCCCCCTGGACTTGGGAGGTAATTAGGGAATTCCCCATGAAAGGGGACACCTTTGACACCACTCACCAGCGTGGAGGGCGGCCCCAAACCTCCCACACACAGTCAGCCGTGTTCCGAAATTGTGAGTGTGGGGAGGTTCCGTTTTCTGTCTGCAGCACCCGGGATCTCCTAGGAGCCCTTCGCGTGTCTTCCCCGAGTGTCTCCCATTGCGGGCTGCCGGGGAAAGCGGGGGTTGGGCTGGAAATGCAAGTAGCATCTAGTGCCTCCCCCTGGACAGGGTAGGCAATTAGCGGACTTCCCCGTGCCAGGGAACACCTTTGACACCACTTAGCTGCGTGGATGGCGGCCCCGAACCTCCCCCACACAGTCAGCCGTGTTCCGGAATTCTGAGAGTGGGGAGGTTCTGTCTTCTGTCTGCAGCACCCGAGATCTCCTAGGAGCATTTCGCGTGTCTTCCCCGAGTGTATGCATGTGCGGGCTGCCGGGGAAAGGCGGGGTTTGTGCTGGAAATGCAGGTAGCATGTAGTGCCTCCCGCTGGAAAGGGTAGGCAATTAGCGGATTTCCCCATGCCAGGGAACACCTTTGACACCATTTAGCTGATTGGAGGGCGGCCCCAAACCTTCCCCACACAGTCAGCCGTGTTCCGGAATTCTGAGAGTGGGGAGGTTCCGTCTTCTGTCTGCAGCACCCGGGATCTCCTAGGAGCCCTTCGCGTTTAATCCCCGAGTGTCTGCCTGTGCGGGCTGACGGGGAAAGGCGGGGTTTGGGCTGGAAATGCAGGTAGTATCTAGTGCCTCCCCCTGGATTTGGGAGGAAATTTGCCGACTTCCCCATGCCAGGGAACACCTGTGACACCAGTCAGCTGCGTGGACGGCGGCCCCAAACCTCCCCCACACAGTCAGCCGTGTTCCGGAATTCTGAGAGTGGGGAGGTTCCGTCTTCTGTCTGCAGCACCCGGGATCTCCTAGGAGCCCTTCGCGTGTCTTCCCCGAGTGTCTGCATGTGCGGGCTGCAGGGGAAAGGCGGGGGTTGGGCTGGAAATGCAGGTCGCATCTAGTGCCTCCCCCTGGACAGGGTAGGCAATTAGCGGATTTCCCCATGCCAGGGAACACCTTTTACACCACTTAGCTGCGTGGAGTGCGGCCCCGAACCTCCCCCACACAGTCAGCCATGTTCTGGAATTGTGAGTGTGGGGAGGTTCCGTCTTCTGTCTGCAGCACCCGGGATCTCCTAGGAGCACTTCGCGTGTCTTCCCCGAGTGTCTACTTCTGCGGGCTGCCGGGGAAAGGCGGGGGTTGGGCTGGAAATGCAGGTAGTATCTAGTGCCTCCCCCTGGACTTGGGAGGTAATTTGCCGACTTCCCCCTGCCAGGGAACAAATGTGACACCAGTCAGCTTCGTGGACGGCGGCCCCAAACCTCCCCCACACAGTCAGCCGTGTTCCGGAATTCTGAGAGTGGGGATGTTCCGTCTTCTGTCTGCAGCACCCGGGATCACCTAGGAGCCCTTCGCGTGTCTTCCCCGAGTGTCTGCATGTGCGGGCTGCCGGGGAAAGGCGGGTGTTGGGCTGGAAATGCAGGTCGCATTTAGTGCCTCCCCCTGGACTTGGGAGGTAATTAGGGAATTCCCCATGAAAGGGGACACCTTTGACACCACTCACCTGCGTGGAGGGCGGCCCCAAACCTCCCTCACACAGTCAGCCGTGTTCCGAAATTGTGAGTGTGGGGAGGTTCCGTTTTCTGTCTGCAGCACCCGGGATCTCCTAGGAGCCCTTCGCGTGTCTTCCCCGAGTGTCTCCCATTGCGGGCTGCCGGGGAAAGCGGGGGTTGGGCTGGAAATGCAAGTAGCATCTAGTGCCTCCCCCTGGACAGGGTAGGCAATTAGCGGACTTCCCCGTGCCAGGGAACACCTTTGACACCACTTAGCTGCGTGGATGGCGGCCCCGAACCTCCCCCACACAGTCAGCCGTGTTCCGGAATTCTGAGAGTGGGGAGGTTCCGTCTTCTGTCTGCAGCACCCGAGATCTCCTAGGAGCATTTCGCGTGTCTTCCCCGAGTGTATGCATGTGCGGGCTGCCGGGGAAAGGCGGGGTTTGTGCTGGAAATGCAGGTAGCATGTAGTGCCTCACAATGGAAAGGGTAGGCAATTAGCGGATTTCCCCATGCCAGGGAACACCTTTGACACCATTTAGCTGATTGGAGGGCGGCCCCAAACCTTCCCCACACAGTCAGCCGTGTTCCGGAATTCTGAGAGTGGGGAGGTTCCGTCTTCTGTCTGCAGCACCCGGGATCTCCTAGGAGCCCTTCGCGTTTAATCCCCGAGTGTCTGCCTGTGCGGGCTGACGGGGAAAGGCGGGGGTTGGGCTGGAAATATAGGTAGTATCTAGTGCCTCCCCCTGGATTTGGGAGGAAATTTGCCGACTTCCCCATGCCAGGGAACACCTGTGACACCAGTCAGCTGCGTGGACGGCGGCCCCAAACCTCCCCCACACAGTCAGCCGTGTTCCGGAATTCTGAGAGTGGGGATGTTCCGTTTTCTGTCTGCAGCACCCGGGATCTCCTAGGAGCCCTTCGCGTGTCTTCCCCGAGTGTCTGCATGTGCGGGCTGCCGGGGAAAGGCGGGGGTTGGGCTGGAAATGCAGGTCGCATTTAGTGCCTCCCCCTGGACTTGGGAGGTAATTAGGGAATTCCCCATGAAAGGGGACACCTTTGACACCACTCACCTGCGTGGAGGGCGGCCCCAAACCTCCCACACACAGTCAGACTTGTTCCGAAATTGTGAGTGTGGGGAGGTTCCGTTTTCTGTCTGCAGCACCCGGGATCTCCTAGGAGCCCTTCGCGTGTCTTCCCCGAGTGTCTCCCATTGCGGGCTGCCGGGGAAAGCGGGGGTTGGGCTGGAAATGCAAGTAGAATCTAGTGCCTACCCCTGGACAGGGTAGGCAATTAGCGGACTTCCCCGTGCCAGGGAACACCTTTGACACCACTTAGCTGCGTGGATGGCGGCCCCGAACCTCCCCCACACAGTCAGCCGTGTTCCGGAATTCTGAGAGTGGGGAGGTTCCGTCTTCTGTCTGCAGCACCCGAGATCTCCTAGGAGCATTTCGCGTGTCTTCCCCGAGTGTATGCATGTGCGGGCTGCCGGGGAAAGGCGGGGTTTGTGCTGGAAATGCAGGTAGCATGTAGTGCCTCCCGCTGTAAAGGGTAGGCAATTAGCGGATTTCCCCATGCCAGGGAACACCTTTGACACCATTTAGCTGATTGGAGGGCGGCCCCAAACCTTCCCCACACAGTCAGCCGTGTTCCGGAATTCTGAGAGTGGGGAGGTTCCGTCTTCTGTCTGCAGCACCCGGGATCTCCTAGGAGCCCTTCGCGTTTAATCCCCGAGTGTCTGCCTGTGCGGGCTGACGGGGAAAGGCGGGGGTTGGGCTGGAAATGCAGGTAGTATCTAGTGCCTCCCCCTGGATTTGGGAGGAAATTTGCCGAATTCCCCATGCCAGGGAACACCTGTGACACCAGTCAGCTGCGTGGACGGCGGCCCCAAACCTCCCCCACACAGTCAGCCGTGTTCCGGAATACTGAGAGTGGGGATATTCCGTCTTCTGTCTGCAGCACCCGGGATCTCCTAGGAGCCCTTCGCGTGTCTTCCCCTAGTGTCTGCATGTGCGGGCTGCCGGGGAAAGGCGGGGGTTGGGCTGGAAATTCAGGTCGCATTTACTGCCTCCCCCTGGACTTGGGAGGTAATTAGCGTATTTCCCCATGCCAGGGAACACCTTTGACACCACTCACCTGCGTGGAGGGCGGCCCCAAACCTCCCACACACAGTCAGCCGTGTTCCGAATTTGTGAGTGTGGGGAGGTTCCGTTTTCTGTCTGCAGCACCCGGGATCTCCTAGGAGCCCTTCTCGTGTCTTCCCCGAGTGTCTCCCATTGCGGGCTGCCGGGGAAAGCGGGGGTTGGGCTGGAAATGCAAGTAGCATCTAGTGCCTCCCCCTGGACAGGGTAGGCAATTAGCGGAATTCCCCGTGCCAGGGAACACCTTTGACACCACTTAGCTGCGTGGAGGGCGGCCCCGAACCTCCCCCACACAGTCAGCCGTGTTCCGGAATTCTGAGAGTGGGGAGGTTCCGTCTTCTGTCTGCAGCACCCGAGATCTCCTAGGAGCATTTCGCGTGTCTTCCCCGAGTGTATGCATGTGCGGGCTGCCGGGGAAAGGCGGGGTTTGTGCTGGAAATGCAGGTAGCATGTAGTGCCTCCCGCTGGAAAGGATAGGCAATTAGCGGATTTCCCTTGCCAGGGAACAGCTTTTACACCACTTAGCTGCGTGGAGGGCGGCCCCGAACCTCCCCCACACAGTCAGCCATATTCTGGAATTGTGAGTGTGGGGAGGTTCCGTCTTCTGTCTGCAGCACCCGGGATCTCCTAGGAGCCCTTCGCGTGTCTTCCCCGAGTGTCTACCTCTGCGGGCTGCTGGGGAAATGCGGGGGTTGGGCTGGAAATGCAGGTAGTATCTAGTGCCTCCCCCTGGACTTGGGAGGTAATTTGCCGACTTCCCCCTGCCAGGGAACACCTGTGACACCAGTCAGCTGCGTGGACTGCGGCCCCAAACCTCCCCCACACAGTCAGCCGTGTTCCGGAATTCTGAGAGTGGGGATGTTCCGTCTTCTGTCTGCAGCACCAGGGATCTAATAGGAGCCCTTCGCGTGTCTTCCCCGGTTGTCTCCCATTGCGGGCTGCCGGGGAAAGCGGGGGTTGGGCTGGAAATGCAAGTAGCATCTAGTGCCTCCCCCTGGACAGGGTAGGCAATTAGCGGACTTCCCCGTGCCAGGGAACACCTTTGACACCACTTAGCTGCGTGGATGGCGGCCCCGAACCTCCCCCACACAGTCAGCCGTGTTCCGGAATTCTGAGAGTGGGGAGGTTCCGTCTTCTGTCTGCAGCACCCGAGATCTCCTAGGAGCATTTCGCGTGTCTTCCCCGAGTGTATGCATGTGCGGGCTGCCGGGGAAAAGTGGGGTTAGGGCTAGAAATGCAGGTAGCATGTAGTGCCTCCCGCTGGAAACGGTAGGTAATTAGCGGATTTCCCCATGCCAGGGAACACCTTTGAAACCACTTAGCTGCGTGGAGTGGGGCCCCGAACCTTCCCCACACAGTCAGCCGTGTTCCGGAATTGTGAATGTGGGGAGGTTCCGTCTTCTGTCTGCAGAACCCGGGATCTCCTAGGAGCACTTCGCGTGTCTTCCCCGAGTGTCTGCATGTGCGGGCTGCCGGGGAAAGGCGGGGTTTTGGCTGGAAATGCAGGTAGTATCTAGTGCCTCCCCCATGACTTGGTAGGTAATTAGCGGAGTTCCCCCTGCCAGAGAATAATTTTGACACCAGTCAGCTACGTGGAGGGCGGCCCCTAACTTCCCCCACACAGTCAGCCATGTTCCGGTATTGTGAGTGTGGGGAGGTTCCGTCTTCTGTCTGCAGCACCCAGGATCTCCTAGGAGCCCTTCGCGTGTCTTCCCCGAGTGTCTAACTGTGCGGGCTTCCGGGGAAAGGCGGGGGTTTGGCTGGAAATGCAGGTAGTATCTAGTGCCTCCCCCTGAATTTGGGAGGAAATTTGCCGAATTCCCCATGCCAGGGAACACCTGTGACACCAGTCAGCTTCGTGGACGGCGGCCCCAAACCTCCCCCACACAGTCAGCCGTGTTCCGGAATTCTGAGAGTGGGGATGTTCCGTCTTCTGTCTGCAGGACCCGGGATCACCTAGGAGCCCTTCGCGTGTCTTCCCCGAGTGTCTGCATGTGCGGGCTGCCGGGGAAAGGCGGGGGTTGGGCTGGAAATGCAGGTCGCATTTAGTGCCTCCCCCTGGACTTGGGAGGTAATTAGGGAATTCCCCATGAAAGGGAACACCTTTGACACCACTCACCTGCGTGGAGGGCGGCCCCAAACCTCCCACACACAGTCAGCCGTGTTCCGAAATTGTGAGTGTGGGGAGGTTCCGTTTTCTGTCTGCAGCACCCGGGATCTCCTAGGAGCCCTTCGCGTGTCTTCCCCGAGTGTCTCCCATTGCGGGCTGCCGGGGAAAGCGGGGGTTGGGCTGGAAATGCAAGTAGAATCTAGTGCCTACCCCTGGACAGGGTAGGCAATTAGCGGACTTCCCCGTGCCAGGGAACACCTTTGACACCACTTAGCTGCGTGGATGGCGGCCCCGAACCTCCCCCACACAGTCAGCCGTGTTCCGGAATTCTGAGAGTGGGGAGGTTCCGTCTTCTGTCTGCAGCACCCGAGATCTCCTAGGAGCATTTCGCGTGTCTTCCCCGAGTGTATGCATGTGCGGGCTGCCGGGGAAAGGCGGGGTTTGTGCTGGAAATGCAGGTAGCATGTAGTGCCTCCCGCTGGAAAGGGTAGGCAATTAGCGGATTTCCCCATGCCAGGGAACACCTTTGACACCATTTAGCTGATTGGAGGGCGGCCCCAAACCTTCCCCACACAGTCAGCCGTGTTCCGGAATTCTGAGAGTGGGGAGGTTCCGTCTTCTGTCTGCAGCACCCGGGATCTCCTAGGAGCCCTTCGCGTTTAATCCCCGAGTGTCTGCCTGTGCGGGCTGACGGGGAAAGGCGGGGGTTGGGCTGGAAATGCAGGTAGTATCTAGTGCCTCCCCCTGGATTTGGGAGGAAATTTGCCGACTTCCCCATGCCAGGGAACACCTGTGACACCAGTCAGCTGCGTGGACGGCGGCCCCAAACCTCCCCCACACAGTCAGCCGTGTTCCGGAATTCTGAGAGTGGGGATGTTCCGTCTTCTGTCTGCAGCACCCGGGATCTCCTAGGAGCCCTTCGCGTGTCTTCCCCTAGTGTCTGCATGTGCGGGCTGCCGGGGAAAGGCGGGGGTTGGGCTGGAAATGCAGGTCGCATTTACTGCCTCCCCCTGGACTTGGGAGGTAATTAGCGTATTTCCCCATGCCAGGGAACACCTTTGACACCACTCACCTGCGTGGAGGGCGGCCCCAAACCTCCCACACACAGTCAGCCGTGTTCCGAATTTGTGAGTGTGGGGAGGTTCCGTTTTCTGTCTGCAGCACCCGGGATCTCCTAGGAGCACTTCGCGTGTCTTCCCCGAGTGTCTCCCATTGCGGGCTGCCGGGGAAAGCGGGGGTTGGGCTGGAAATGCAAGTAGCATCTAGTGCCTCCCCCTGGACAGGGTAGGCAATTAGCGGAATTCCCCGTGCCAGGGAACACCTTTGACACCACTTAGCTGCGTGGAGGGCGGCCCCGAACCTCCCCCACACAGTCAGCCGTGTTCCGGAATTCTGAGAGTGGGGAGGTTCCGTCTTCTGTCTGCAGCACCCGAGATCTCCTAGGAGCATTTCGCGTGTCTTCCCCGAGTGTATGCATGTGCGGGCTGCCGGGGAAAGGCGGGGTTTGTGCTGGAAATGCAGGTAGCATGTAGTGCCTCCCGCTGGAAAGGATAGGCAATTAGCGGATTTCCCTTGCCAGGGAACACCTTTTACACCACTTAGCTGCGTGGAGGGCGGCCCCGAACCTCCCCCACACAGTCAGCCATATTCTGGAATTGTGAGTGTGGGGAGGTTCCGTCTTCTGTCTGCAGCACCCGGGATCTCCTAGGAGCCCTTCGCGTGTCTTCCCCGAGTGTCTACCTCTGCGGGCTGCCGGGGAAATGCGGGGGTTGGGCTGGAAATGCAGGTAGTATCTAGTGCCTCCCCCTGGACTTGGGAGGTAATTTGCCGACTTCCCCCTGCCAGGGAACACCTGTGACACCAGTCAGCTGCGTGGACTGCGGCCCCAAACCTCCCCCACACAGTCAGCCGTGTTCCGGAATTCTGAGAGTGGGGATGTTCCGTCTTCTGTCTGCAGCACCAGGGATCTAATAGGAGCCCTTCGCGTGTCTTCCCCGGTTGTCTCCCATTGCGGGCTGCCGGGGAAAGCGGGGGTTGGGCTGGAAATGCAAGTAGCATCTAGTGCCTCCCCCTGGACAGGGTAGGCAATTAGCGGACTTCCCCGTGCCAGGGAACACCTTTGACACCACTTAGCTGCGTGGATGGCGGCCCCGAACCTCCCCCACACAGTCAGCCGTGTTCCGGAATTCTGAGGGTGGGGAGGTTCCGTCTTCTGTCTGCAGCACCCGAGATCTCCTAGGAGCATTTCGCGTGTCTTCCCCGAGTGTCTGCATGTGCGGGCTGCCGGGGAAAGGCGGGGTTTTGGTTGGAAATGCAGGTAGTATCTAGTGCCTCCCCCATGACTTGGTAGGTAATTAGCGGACTTCCCCCTGCCAGAGAATAATTTTGACACCAGTCAGCTACGTGGAGGGCGGCCCCTAACCTCCCCCACACAGTCAGCCATGTTCCGGTATTGTGAGTGTGGGGAGGTTCCGTCTTCTGTCTGCAGCACCCAGGATCTCCTAGGAGCCCTTCGCGTGTCTTCCCCGAGTGTCTACCTCTGCGGGCTGACGGGGAAATGCGGGGGTTGGGCTGGAAATGCAGGTAGTATCTAGTGCCTCCCCCTGGACTTGGGAGGTAATTTGCCGACTTCCCCCTGCCAGGGAACACCTGTGACACCAGTCAGCTGCGTGGACTGCGGCCCCAAACCTCCCCCACACAGTCAGCCGTGTTCCGGAATTCTGAGAGTGGGGATGTTCCGTCTTCTGTCTGCAGCACCAGGGATCTAATAGGAGCCCTTCGCGTGTCTTCCCCGGTTGTCTCCCATTGCGGGCTGCCGGGGAAAGCGGGGGTTGGGCTGGAAATGCAAGTAGCATCTAGTGCCTCCCCCTGGACAGGGTAGGCAATTAGCGGACTTCCCCGTGCCAGGGAACACCTTTGACACCACTTAGCTGCGTGGATGGCGGCCCCGAACCTCCCCCACACAGTCAGCCGTGTTCCGGAATTCTGAGGGTGGGGAGGTTCCGTCTTCTGTCTGCAGCACCCGAGATCTCCTAGGAGCATTTCGCGTGTCTTCCCCGAGTGTCTGCATGTGCGGGCTGCCGGGGAAAGGCGGGGTTTTGGCTGGAAATGCAGGTAGTATCTAGTGCCTCCCCCATGACTTGGTAGGTAATTAGCGGACTTCCCCCTGCCAGAGAATAATTTTGACACCAGTCAGCTACGTGGAGGGCGGCCACTAACCTCCCCCACACAGTCAGCCATGTTCCGGTATTGTGAGTGTGGGGAGGTTCCGTCTTCTGTCTGCAGCACCCAGGATCTCCTAGGAGCCCTTCGCGTGTCTTCCCCGAGTGTCTAACTGTGCGGGCTTCCGGGGAAAGGCGGGGGTTGGGCTGGAAATGCAGGTCGCATTTAGTGCCTCCCCCTGGACTTGGGAGGTAATTAGGGAATTCCCCATGAAAGGGAACATCTTTGACACCACTCACCTGCGTGGAGGGCGGCCCCAAACCTCCCACACACAGTCAGCCGTGTTCCGAAATTGTGAGTGTGGGAAGGTTCCGTTTTCTGTCTGCAGCACCCGGGATCTCCTAGGATCCCTTCGCGTGTCTTCCCCGAGTGTCTCCCATTGCGGGCTGCCGGGGAAAGCGGGGTTGGGCTGGAAATGCAAGTAGCATCTAGTGCCTCCCCCTGGACAGGGTAGGCAATTAGCGGAATTCCCCGTGCCAGGGAACACCTTTGACACCACTTAGCTGCGTGGATGGCGGCCCCGAACCTCCCCCACACAGTCAGCCGTGTTCCGGAATTCTGAGAGTGGGGAGGTTCCCTCTTCTGTCTGCAGCAACCGAGATCTCCTAGGAGCATTTCGCGTGTCTTCCCCGAGTGTATGCATGTGCGGGCTGCCGGGGAAAGGCGGGGTTTGTGCTGGAAATGCAGGTAGCATGAAGTGACTCACAATGGAAAGGGTAGGCAATTAGCGGATTTCTCCATGCCAGGGAACACCTTTGACACCATTTAGCTGATTGGAGGGCGGCCCCAAACCTTCCCCACACAGTCAGCCGTGTTCCGGAATTCTGAGAGTGGGGAGGTTCCGTCTTCTGTCTGCAGCACCCGGGATCTCCTAGGAGCCCTTCGCGTTTAATCCCCGAGTGTCTGCCGGTGCGGGCTGACGGGGAAAGGCGGGGGTTGGGCTGGAAATGCAGGTAGTATCTAGTGCCTCCCCCTGGATTTGGGAGGAAATTTGCCGACTTCCCCATGCCAGGGAACACCTGTGACACCAGTCAGCTGCGTGGACGGCGGCCCCAAACCTCCCCCACACAGTCAGCCGTGTTCCGGAATTCTGAGAGTGGGGATGTTCCGTCTTCTGTCTGCAGCACCCGGGATCTCCTAGGAGCCCTTCGCGTGTCTTCCCCGAGTGTCTGCATGTGCGGGCTGCCGGGGAAAGGCGGGGGTTGGGCTGGAAATGCAGGTCGCATTTACTGCTTCCCCCTGGACTTGGGAGGTAATTAGCGTATTTCCCCATGCCAGGGAACACCTTTGACACCACTCACCTGCGTGGAGCTCGGCTCCAAACCTCCCACACACAGTCAGCCGTGTTCCGAATTTGTGAGTGTGGGGAGGTTCCGTTTTCTGTCTGCAGCACCCAGGATCTCCTAGGAGCCCTTCTCGTGTCTTCCCCGAGTGTCTCCCATTGCGGGCTGCCGGGGAAAGCGGGGGTTGGGCTGGAAATGCAAGTAGCATCTAGTGCCTCCCCCTGGACAGGGTACGCAATTAGCGGAATTCCCCGTGCCAGGGAACACCTTTGACACCACTTAGCTGCGTGGAGGGCGGCCCCGAACCTCCCCCACACAGTCAGCCGTGTTCCGGAATTCTGAGAGTGGGGAGGTTCCGTCTTCTGTCTGCAGCACCCGAGATCCCCTAGGAGCATTTCGCGTGTCTTCCCCGAGTGTATGCATGTGCGGGCTGCCGGGGAAAGGCGGGGTTTGGGCTGGAAATGCAGGTAGCATGTAGTGCCTCCCGCTGGAAAGGGTAGGCAATTAGCGGATTTCCCTTGCCAGGGAACACCTTTTACACCACATAGCTGCGTGGAGGGCGGCCCAGAACCTCCCCCACACAGTCAGCCATGTTCTGGAATTGTGAGTGTGGGGAGGTTCCGTCTTCTGTTTGCAGCACCCGGGATCTACTAGGAGCACTTCGCGTGTCTTCCCCGAGTGTCTACCTCTGCGGGCTGCCGGGGAAATGCGGGGGTTGGGCTGGAAATGCAGGTAGTATCTAGTGCCTCCCCCTGGAATTGGGAGGTAATTTGCCGACTTCCCCCTGCCAGGGAACACCTGTGACACCAGTCAGCTGCGTGGACGGCTGCCCCAAACCTCCCCCACACAGTCAGCCGTGTTCCGGAATTCTGAGAGTGGGGATGTTCCGTCTTCTGTCTGCAGCACCCGGGATCTCCTAGGAGCCCTTCGCGTGTCTTCCCCGATTGTCTCCCATTGCGGGCTGCCGGGGAAAGCGGGGGTTGGGCTGGAAATGCAAGTAGCATCTAGTGCCTCCCCCTGGACAGGGTAGGCAATTAGCGGACTTCCCCGTGCCAGGGAACACCTTTGACACCACTTAGCTGCGTGGAGGGGGGCCCCGAACCTTCCCCACACAGTCAGCCGTGTTCCGGAATTGTGAGTGTGGGGAGGTTCCGTCTTCTGTCTGCAGAACCCGGGATCTCCTAGGAGCACTTCGCATGTCTTCCCCGAGTGTCTGCATGTGCGGGCTGCCGGGGAAAGGCGGGGTTTTGGCTGGAAATGCAGGTAGTATCTAGTGCCTCCCCCATGACTTGGTAGGTAATTTGCGGAATTCCCCCTGCCAGGGAATAATTTTGACACCAGTCATCTACGTGGAGGGCGGCCCCTAACCTCCAGCACACAGTCAGCCATGTTCCGGAATTGTGAGTGTGGGGAGGTTCCGTCTTCTGTCTGCAGCACCCAGGATCTCCTAGGAGCCCTTCGCGTGTCTTCCCCGAGTGTCTAACTGTGCGGGCTTCCGGGGAAAGGCGGGGGTTTGGCTGGAAATGCAGGTAGTATCTAGTGCCTCCCCCTGGATTTGGGATAAAATTTGCCGAATTCCCCATGCCAGGGAACACCTGTGACACCAGTCAGCTTCGTGGACGGCGGCCCCAAACCTCCCCCACACAGTCAGCCGTGTTCCGGAATTCTGAGATTGGGGATGTTCCGTCTTCTGTCTGCAGCACCCGGGATCACCTAGGAGCCCTTCGCGTGTCTTCCCCGAGTTTCTGCATGTGCGGGCTGCCGGGGAAAGGCGGGGGTTGGGCTGGAAATGCAGGTCGCATTTAGTGCCTCCCCCTGGACTTGGGAGGTAATTAGGGAATTCCCCATGAAAGGGAACACCTTTGACACCACTCACCTTCGTGGAGGGCGGCCCCAAACCTCCCACACACAGTCAGCCGTGTTCCGAAATTGTGAGTGTGGGGAGGTTCCGTTTTCTGTCTGCAGCACCCGGGATCTCCTAGGAGCCCTTCGCGTGTCTTCCCCGAGTGTCTCCCATTCCGGGCTGCCGGGGAAAGCGGGGGTTGGGCTGGAAATGCAAGTAGCATCTACTGCCTCCCCCTGGACAGGGTAGGCAATTAGCGGACTTCCCCGTGCCAGGGAACACCTTTGACACCACTTAGCTGCGTGGATGGCGGCCCCGAACCTCCCCCACACAGTCAGCCGTGTTCCAGAATTCTGAGAGTGGGGAGGTTCCGTCTTCTGTCTGCAGCACCCGAGATCTCCTAGGAGCATTTCCCGTGTCTTCTCCGAGTGTATGCATGTGAGGGCTGCCGGGGAAAGGTGGGGTTTGGGCTGGAAATGCAGGTAGCATGTAGTGCCTCCCGCTGGAAAGGGAGGCAATTAGCGGATTTCCCCATGCCAGGGAACACCTTTGAAACCACTTAGCTGCGTCGAGGGAGGCCCGGAACCTTCCCCACACAGTCAGCCGTGTTCCGGAATTGTGAGTGTGGGGAGGTTCCGTCTTCTGTCTGCAGCACCCGGGATCTCCTAGGAGAACTTCGCGTGTCTTCCCCGAGTGTCTGCATGTGCGGGCTGCCGGGGAAAGGCGGGGTTTGGGCTGGAAATGCAGGTAGTATCTAGTGCCTCCCCCTTGACTTGGTAGGTAATCAGCGGACTTCCCCCTGCCAGGGAATAATTTTGACAACACTCAGCTACGTGGAGGGCGGCCCCTAACCTCCCACACTCAGTCAGCCGTGTTCCGGAGATCTGAGAGTGAGGAGGTTCCGTCTTCTGTCTGCAGCACCCGGGATCTCCTAGGAGCCCTTCGCGTGTCTTCCCCGATTGTCTCCCATTGCGGGCTGCCGGGGAAAGGCAGGGGTTGCGCTGGAAATGCAGGTCGCATCTAGTGCCTCCCCCTGGACAGGGTAGGCAATTAGCGGAATTCTCCGTGCCAGGGAACACTTTTGAGACCAGTCAGCTGCGTGGACGGCGGCCCCAAACCTCCCCCACAAAGTCAGCCGTGTTCCGGAATTCTGAGAGTGGGGAGGATCCGTCTTCTGTCTGCAGCACCCGGGATCTCCTAGGAGAACTTCGCGTGTCTTCCCCGAGTGTCTGCATGTGCGGGCTGCCGGGGAAAGGCGGGGTTTGGGCTGGAAATGCAGGTAGTATCTCGTGCCTCCCCCTTGACTTGGTAGGTAATTATCGGAATTCCCCCTGCCAGGGAATAATTTTGACACCACTCAGCTACGTGGATGGCGGCCCCTAACCTCCCCCACACAGTCAGCCATGTTCCGGAATTGTGAGTGTGGGGAGGTTCCGTCTTCTGTCTGCAGCACCCAGGATCTCCTAGGAGCCCTTCGCGTGTCTTCCCCGAGTGTCTAACTGTGCGGGCATCCGGGGAAAGGCGGGGGTTTGGCTGGAAATGCAGGTAGTATCTAGTGCCTCCCCCTGGACTTGGGAGGTAATTAGCGGACTTCCCCCTGCCAGGGAACACCTTTGACACCACTTAGCTGCTTGGAAGTCGGACCCGAACCTTCCCCACACAGTCAGCCGTGTTCCGGAATTGTGAGTGTGGGGAGGTTCCGTTTTCTGTCTGCAGCACACGGGATCTCCTAGGACCCCTTCGCGTGTCTTCCCCGATTGTCTCCCATTGCGGGCTGCCGGGGAAAGGCGGGGGTTGTGCTGGGAATGCAGGTAGCATCTAGTGCCTCCCCCTGGACTGGGTAGGCAATTAGCGGACTTCCCCATGACAGGGAACACCTTTGACACCAGTCAGCTTCGTGGACGGCGACCCAAACCTCCCCCACAAAGTCAGCCGTGTTCCGGAATTCTGAGAGTGGGGAGGTTCCGTCTTCTGTCTGCAGCACCCGGGATCTCCTAGGAGCATTTCGCGTGTCTTCCCCGAGTGTCTCCCATTGAGGGCTGCCGGGGAAAGGCGGGATTTGTGCTGGGAATGCAGGTAGCATCTAGTGCCTCCCCCTGGACAGGGTAGGCAATTAGCGGACTTCCCCATGCCAGGGAACACCTGTGACACCAGTCAGCTGCGTGGACGGCGGCCCAAAACCTCCCCGACAAAGTCAGCCGTGTTCCGGAATTCTGAGAGTGGGGAAGTTCCGTCTTTTGTCTGCAGCACCCGAGATCTCCTAGGAGCATTTCGCGTGTCTTCCCCGACTGTATGCATGTTCGGGCTGCCGGGGAAAGGCGGGGTTTGGGCTGGAAATGCAGGTAGCATGTAGTGCCTCACAATGGAAAGGGTAGGCAATTAGCGGATTTCCCCATGCCAGGGAACACGTTTGACACCACTTAGCTGCGTGGAGGGCGGCCCCGAAACTTCCCCACACAGTCAGCCGTGTTCCGGAATTGTGAGTGTGGGGAAGATCGGCCTTCGGTCTGCAGCACCCGGGATCTCCTAGGAGCACTTCGCGTGTCTTCCCCTAGTGTCTGCATGTGCGGGCTGCCGAGGAAAGGCGGGGTTTGGGCTGGAAATGCAGGTAGTATCTCGTGCCTCCCCCTTGACTTGGTAGGTAATAAGCGGACTTCCCCCTGCCAGGGAATAATTTTGACACCACTCAGCTACGTGGATGGCGGCCCCTAACCTCCCCCACACAGTCAGCCATGTTCCGGAATTGTGAGTGTGGGGAGGTTCCGTCTTCTGTCTGCAGCACCCGGGATCTCCTAGGAGCCCTTCGCGTGTCTTCACCGAGTGTCTATCTGTGCGGGATTCCGGGGAATGGCGGGGGTTGAGCTGGAAATGCAGGTAGTATCTAGTGCCTCCCCCTGGACTTGGGAGGTAATTAGCGGACTTCCCCCTGCCAGGGAACACCTGTGACAACAGTCAGCTGCGTGGACGGCGGCAACAAACCTCCCACAGACAGTCAGCCGTGTTCCGGAATTCTGAGAGTGAGGATGTTCCGTCTTCTGTCTGCAGCACCCGAGATTTCCTAGGAGCATTTCGCGTGTCTTCCCCGAGTGTATGCAGGTGCGGGCTGCCGGGGAAATGCGGGGTTTGGCCTGGAAATGCAGGTAGCATGTAGTGCCTCCCCCTGGAATGGGTAGGCAATTAGCGGATTTCCCCATGCCAGGGAACACCTTTGACACCACTTAACTGCGTGGGGGGCAGCCCCGAACCTCCCCCACACAGTCAGCCGTGTTCCGGTATTGTGAGTGTGGGGAAGTTCCGTCTTCTGTCTGCAGCACACGGGATCTCCTAGGAGCCATTCGCGTATCTTGCCCGAGTGTCTAACTGTGCGGGCTGCCGGGGAAAGGCGGGGGTTGGCCTGGAAATGCAGGTAGTATCTAGTGCCTCCCCCAGGACTTGGGAGGTAATTAGCGTACTTCCCCCTGCCAGGGAACACCTGTGACACCAGTCAGCTGCGTGGACGGCGGCCCCAAACCTCCCCCACACAGTCAGCCGTGTTCCGGAATTCTGAGAGTGGGGAAGTTCCGTCTTCTGTCTGCAGCACCCGGGATCAACTAGGAGCCCTTCGCGTGTCTTCCCCGAGTGTCTGCATGTGCGGGCTGCCGGGGAAAGGCGGGGGTTGGCTATAAATGCAGGTCGCATTTAGTGCCTCCCCCTGGACTTGGGAGGGAATTAGCGGACTTCCCCAACCCAGGGAACACCTTTGACACCACTAACCTGCGTGGAGGGCGGCCCCAAACCTCCCACACACAGTCAGCCGTGTTCCGAAATTGTGACTGTGGGGAGGTTCCGTTTTCTGTCTGCAGCACTCAGGATCACCTAGGAGCCCTTCGAGTGTCTTCCCCGAGTGTCTCCGATTGCGGGCTGCCGGGGAAAGCGGGGGTTGGGCTGGAAATACAAGTAGCATCTAGTGCCTCCCCCTGGACAGGGTAGGCAATTAGCGGAATTCCCCGTGCCAGGGAACACCTTTGACACCACTTAACTGCGTGGGGGGCAGCCCCGAACCTCCCCCACACAGTCAGCCGTGTTCCGGTATTGTGAGTGTGGGGAAGTTCCGTCTTCTGTCTGCAGCACACGGGATCTCCTAGGAGCCCTTCGCGTGTCTTGCCCGAGTGTGTACCTGTGCGGGCTGCCGGGGAAAGGCGGGGTTTGGGCTGGAAATTCAGGTAGTATCTAGTGCCTCCCCCTTGACTTGGTAGGAAATTAGCGGAATTCCCCCTGCCAGGGAATAATTTTGACACCACTAAGCTACGTGGAGGGCGGCCCCTAACCTCCCCCACAAAGTCAGCCGTGTTCCGGAATTCTGAGAGTGGGGAGGTTCCGTCTTCTGTCTGCAGCACCCGGGATCTCCTAGCAGCATTTCGCGTCTTCCCCGAGTGTCTCCCATTGAGGGCTGCCGGGGAAAGGCGGGGGTTTGTGCTGGGAATGCAGGTAGCATCTAGTGCCTCCCCCTGGACAGGGTAGGCAATTAGCGGACTTCCCCATGCCAGGGAACACCTGTGACACCAGTCAGCTGCGTGGACGGCGGCCCAAAACCTCCCCCACAAAGTCAGCCGTGTTCCGGAATTCTGAGAGTGGGGAGGTTCCGTCTTCTGTCTGCAGCACCCGAGATCTCCTAGGAGCACTTCGCGTGTCTTCCCCGAGTGTATGCATATTCGTGCTGCCGGGTAAAGGCGGGGTTTGGGCTGGAAATGCAGGTAGCATGTAGTGCCTCACAATGGAAAGGGTAGGCAATTAGCGGATTTCCCCATGCCAGGGAACACCTTTGTCACCACTTAACTGCGTGGGGGGCAGCCCCGATCCTCCCCCACACAGTCAGCCGTGTTCCGGAATTCTGAGAGTGGGGAGGTTCCGTCTTCTGTCTGCAGCACCCGAGATTTCCTAGGAGCATTTCGCGTGTCTTCCCCGAGTGTTTGTATGTGCGGGATGCCGGGGAAAGGCGGGATTTGGCCTGGAAATGCAGGTAGCTTGAAGTGCCTCCCCCTGGAAAGGGTAGGCAATTAGCGGATTTCCCCATGCCAGGGAACACCTTTGACACCACTTAACTGCGTGGGGGGCAGCCCCGAACCTCCCCCACACAGTTAGCCGTGTTCCGGTATTGTGAGTGTGGGGAAGTTCCGTCTTCTGTCTGCAGCACACGGGATCTCCAAGGAGCCCTTCGCGTGTCTTGCCCGAGTGTGTACCTGTGCGGGCTGCCGGGGAAAGGCGGGGTTTGGGCTGGAAATGCAGGTAGTATCTAGTGCCTCCCCCTGGACTCGGGAGGTAATTAGCGGATTTCCCCCTGCCAGGGAACACCTTTGACACCACTTAGCTGCGTGGAGGTCGGACCCGAACCTTCCCCACACAGTCAGCCGTGTTCCGGAATTGTGAGTGTGGGGAGGTTCCGTTTTCTGTCTGCAGCACCTGGGATCTCCTTGGAGCCCTTCGCGTGTCTTCACCGAGTGTCTACCTGTGCGGGATTCCGGGGAAAGGCGGGGGTTCGGCTGGAAATGCAGGTAGAATCTAGTGCCTCCCCCTGGACTTGGGAGGTAATTAGCGGACTTCCCCCTGCCAGGGAACACCTGTGACACCAGTCAGCTGCGTGGACGGCGGCCCCAAACCTCCCACACACACTCAGCCGTGTTCCGGAATTCTGAGAGTGAGGATGTTCCGTCTTCCCTCTGCAGCACCCGAGATCTCCTAGGAGCATTTCGCGTGTCTTCCCCGAGTGTTTGTATGTGCGGGCTTCCGGGGAAAGGCGGGGTTTGCCCTGGAAATGCAGGTAGCATGAAGTGCCTCACCCTGGAAAGGGTAGGCAATTAGCGGATTTCCCCATGCCAGGGAACACCTTTGACAACACTTAACTGCGTGGGGGGCAGCCCCGAACCTCCCCCACACAGTCAGCCGTGTTCCGGTATTGTGAGTGTGGGGAAGTTCCGTCTTCTGTCTGCAGCACACGGGATCTCCTAGGAGCCCTTCGCGTGTCTTGCCCGAGTGTGTACCTGTGCGGGCTGCCGGGGAAAGGCGGGGTTTGGGCTGGAAATGCAGGTAGTATCTAGTGCCTCCGCCTTGACTTGGTAGGTAATTAGCGGACTTCCCCCTGCCAGGGAATAATTTTGACACCACTAAGCTACGTGGAGGGCGGCCCCTAACCTCCCCCACACACTCAGCCATGTTCCGGAATTGTGAGTGTGGGGAGGTTCCGTCTTCTGTCTGCAGCACCCAGGATCTCCTAGGAGCCCTTCGCGTGTCTTCCCCGAGTGTTTAACTGTGCGGTCATCCGGGGAAATGCGGGGGTTTGGCTGGAAATACAGGTAGTATCTAGTGCCTCCCCCTGGACTTGGTAGGTAATTAGCGGACTTCCCCCTGCCAGGGAACACCTTTGACACCACTTAGCTGCGTGGAGGGCGGACCCGAACCTTCCCAACACAGTCAGCCGTGTTCCGGAATTGTGAGTGTGGGGAGGTTCCGTTTTCTGTCTGCAGCACCCGGGATCCTCTAGGAGCCCTTCGCGTGTCTTCCCCGATTGTCTCCCATTGCGGGCTGCCGGGGAAATGCGGGGGTTGTGCTGGGAATGCAGGTACCATCTAGTGCCTCCCTATGGACTGGGTAGGCAATTAGCGGACTTCCCCATGACAGGGAACACCTGTGACACCAGTCAGCTGCGTGGACGGCGTCCCCAAACCTCCCCCACAAAGTCAGCCGTGTTCCGGAATTCTGAGAGTGGGGAGGATCCGTCTTCTGTCTGCAGCACCCGGGATCTCCTAGGAGCATTTCGCGTGTCTTCCCCGAGTGTCTCCCATTGTGGGCTGCCGGGGAAAGGCGGGGACTGTGCTGGGAATGCAGGTAGCATCTAGTGCCTCCCCCTGGACAGGGTAGGCAATTAGCGGACTTCCCCATGCCAGGGAACACCTGTGACACCAGTCAGCTGCGTGGACGGCGGCCCAAAACCTCCCCCACAAAGTCAGCCGTGTTCCGGAATTCTGAGAGTGGGGAGGTTCCGTCTTTTCTCTGCAGCACCCGAGATCTCCTAGGAGCATTTCGCGTGTCTTCCCCGAGTGTATGTATGTTCGGGCTGCCGGGGAAAGGCGGGGTTTGGGCTGGAAATGCAGGTAGCATGTAGTGCCTCACCCTGGAAAGGGTAGGCAATTAGCGGATTTCCCCATGCCAGGGAACACCTTTGACACCATTTAGCTCATTGCAGGGCGGCCCCAAACCTTCCCCACACAGTCAGCCGTGTTCCGGAATTGTGAGTGTGGGGAGGTTCCGTCTTCTGTCTGCAGCACCCGGGATCTCCTAGGAGCCCTTCGAGTGTCTTCACCGAGTGTCTACCTGTGCGGGCTTCCGGGGAAAGGCGGGGGTTGTGCTGGAAATGCTGGTAGCATGTAGTGCCTCCCCCTGGAAAGGGTAGGCATTTAGCGGATTTCCCCATGCCAGGAAACACTTGTGACACCAGCCAGCTGCGTGGACGGCGGCCCCAAACCTCCCACACACAGTCAGCCGTGTTCCGGAATTCTGAGAGTGAGGATGTTCCGTCCTCTGTCTGCAGCACCCGAGATTTCCTAGGAGCATTTCGCGTGTCTTCCCCGAGTGTATGCATGTGCGGGCTGCCGGGGAAAGGCGGGGTTTGGCCTGTAAATGCAGGTAGAATGTAGTGCCTCCCCCTGGAAAGGGTAGGCAATTAGCGGATTTCCCCATGCCAGGGAACACCTTTGACACCACTTAACTGCGTGGGGGGCAGCCCCGAACCTCCCCCACACAGTCAGCCGTGTTCCGGTATTGTGAGTGTGGGGAAGTTCCGTCTTCTGTCTGCAGCACACGGGATCGCCTAGGAGCCCTTCGCGCATCTTGCCCGAGTGTCTAACTGTGCGGGCTGCCGGGGAAAGTCGGGGTTTGGGCTGGAAATGCAGGTAGCATCTAGTGCCTCCCCCTGGACAGGGTAGGCAATTAACGGATTTCCCCATGCCAGGGAACACCTTTGACACAACTTAGCTGCGTGGATGGCGGCCCCGAACCTCCCCCACACAGTCAGCCATGTTCTGGAATTGTGAGTGTGGGGAGGTTCCGTCTTCTGTCTGCAGCACCCGGGATCTCCTAGGAGACATTCGCGTGTCTTCCTCGATTGTCTAACTCTGCGGGCTGCCGGGGAAAGTCGGGGGTTGGGCTGGAAATGCAGGTAGTATCTAGTGCCTCCCCCTGGACTTGGGAGGTAATTAGCGGATTTCCCCCTGCCAGGGAACACCTGTGACACCAGTCAGCTGCGTGGACGGCGGCCCCAAACCTCCCCCACACAGTCAGCCGTGTTCCGGAATTCTGAGAGGGGGGAGGTTCCGTCTTCTGTCTGCAGCACCCGGGATCTCCTAGGAGCCCTTCGCGTGTATTCCCCGAGTGTCTGCCTGTGCGGGCTGACGGGGAAAGGCGGGGGTTGGGCTGGAAATGCAGGTAGTATCTAGTGCCTCCCCCTGGACTTGGAAGGTAATTTGCCGACTTCCCCCTGCCAGGGAACACCTGTGACACCAGTCATCTGCGTGGACGGCAGCACCAAACTTCCCCCACACAGTCAGCCATGTTCCGGAATTCTGAGAGTGGGGAAGTTCCGTCATCTGTCTGCAGCACACGGGATCGCCTAGGAGCCCTTCGCGTGTCTTGCCCGAGTGTCTCCATGTGCGGGCTGCCGGGGAAAGGCGGGGTTTCGGCTGGAAATGCAGGTAGTATCTAGTGCCACCCCCTTGACTTGGTAGGTAATTAGCGTATTTCCCCCTGCCAGGGAATAATTTTGACACCACTAAGCTACGTGGAGGGCGGCCCCTAACCTCCCCCACACAGTCAGCCATGTTCCGGAATTGTGATTGTGGGGAGGTTCCGTCTTCTGTCTGCAGCACCCAGGATCTCCTAGGAGCCCTTCGCGTGTCTTCCCCGATTGTCTCCCATTGCGGGCTGCCGGGGAAAGGCGGGGGTTGTGCTGGGAATGCAGGTAGCATCTAGTGCCTCCCCCTGGACTGGGTAGGCAATTAGTGGACTTCCCCATGACAGGGAACACCTGTGACACCAGTCAGCTGCGTGGACGGCGGCCCCAAACCTCCCCCACAAAGTCAGCCGTGTTCCGGAATTCTGAGAGTGGGGAGGTTCCGTCTTCTGTCTGCAGGAATCGGGAACTCCTAGGAGCATTTCGCGTGTCTTCCCCGAGTGTCTCCCATTGCGGGCTGCCGGGGAAAGGCGGGGGTTGTGCTGGGAATGCAGGTAGAATCTAGTGCCTCCCCCTGGACAGGGTAGGCAATTAGCGGACTTCCCCATGCCAGGGAACACCTGTGACAGCAGTCAGCTGCGTGGACGGCGGCCCAAAACCTCCCCCACAAAGTCAGCCTTGTTCCGGAATTCTGAGTGTGGGGAGGTTCCGTCTTTTGTCTGCAGCACCCGAGATCTCCTAGGAGCATTTCACGTGTCTTCCCCGAGTGTATGCATGTTCGGGCTGCCGGCGAAAGGCGGGGTTTGGCCTGGAAATGCAGGTAGCATGTAGTGCCTCACAATGGAAAGGGTAGGCAATTAGCGGATTTCCCCATGCCAGGGAACACCTTTGACACCATTTAGCTGATTGGAGGGCGGCCCCAAACCTTCCCCACACAGTCAGCCGTGTTCCGGAATTGGGAGTGTGGGGAGGTTCCGTCTTCTGTCTGCAGCACCCGGGATCTCCTAGGAGCACTTCGCGTGTATTCCCCTCCTGTCTGCATGTGCAGGCTGTCGGGGAAAGGCGGGGTTTGGGCTGGAAATGCAGGTAGAATCTAGTGCCTCCCCCTTGACTTGGTAGGTAATTAGAGGAGTTCCCCCTGCCAGGGAATAATTTTGACACCAGTCATCTACGTGGAGGGCGGCCCCTAACCTCCCCCACACAGTCAGCCATGTTCCGGAATTCTGAGAGTGGGGAGGTTCCGTTTTCTGTCTGCAGCACCCGGGATCTCCTAGGAGACCTTCGCGTGTCTTCCCCGAGTGTCTGCATGTGCGGGCGGCCGGGGAAAGGCGGGGGTTGGGCTATAAATGCAGGTCGCATTTAGTGCCTCCCCCTGGACTTGGGAGGTAATTAGCGGACTTCCCCATGCCAGGGAACACCTTTGACACCACTCACCTGCGTGGAGGGCGGCCCCAAACCTCCCACACACAGTCAGCCGTGTTCCGAAATTGTGAGTGTGGGGAGGTTCCGTTTTCTGTCTGCAGCACCCGGGATCTCCTAGGAGCCCTTCGAGTGTCTTCCTGGAGTGTCTCCCATTGCGGGCTGCCGGGGAAACAGGGGTTGGGCTGGAAATGCAAGTAGCATCTAGTGCCTCCCCCTGGACAGGGTAGGCAATTAGCGGACTTCCCCGTGCCAGGGAACACCTTTGACACCACTTAGCTGCGTGGTTGGCGGCCCCGAACCTCCCCCACCCAGTCAGCCGTGTTCCGGAATTCTGAGAGTGGGGAGGATCCGTCTTCTGTCTGCAGCACCCGAGATCTCCTAGGAGCATTTCGCCTGTCTTCCCCGAGTGTATGCATGTGCGGGCTGCCGGGGAAAGGCGGGGTTTGGCCTGGAAATGCAGGTAGCATGTAGTGCCTCCCCCTGGAATGGGTAGGCAATTAACGGATTTCCCCATGCCAGGGAACACCTTTGACACCACTTAACTGCGTGGGGGGCAGCCCCGAACCTCCCCCACACAGTCAGCCGTGTTCCGGAATTGTGAGTGTGGGGAGGTTCCGTCTTCTTTCTGCAGCACCCGGGATCTCCTAGGAGAACTTCGCGTGTCTTCCCCGAGTGTCTAACTCTGCGGGCTGCCGGGGAAAGGCGGGGTTTGGGCTGGAAATGCAGGTAGTATCTAGTGCCTCCCCCTGGACTTGGGAGGTAATTAGCGGACTTCCCCCTGCCAGGGAACACCTGTGACACCAGTCAGCTGCGTGGACGGCGGCCCCAAACCTCCCCCACACAGTCAGCCGTGTTCCGGAATTCTGAGAGTGGGGAGGTTCCGTCTTCTGTCTGCAGCACCCGGGATCTCCTAGGAGCCCTTCGCGTGTATTCCCCGAGTGTCTGCCTGTGCGGGCTGACGGGAAAGGCGGGGGTTGGGCTGGAAATGCAGGTAGTATCTAGTGCCTCCCCCTGGACTTGGAAGGTAATTTGCCGACTTCCCCCTGCCAGGGAACACCTGTGACACCAGTCATCTGCGTGGACGGCAGCACCAAACTTCCCCCACACAGTCAGCCATGTTCCGGAATTCTGAGAGTGGGGATGTTCCGTCTTCTGTCTGCAGCACCCGGGATCACCTAGGAGCCCTTCGCCTGTCTTCCCCGAGTGTCTGCATGTGCGGGCGGCCGGGGAAAAGCGGGGGTTGGGCTATAAATGCAGGTCGCATTTAGTGCCTCCCTCTGGACTTGGGAGGTAATTAGCGGACTTCCCCATGCCAGGGAACACCTTTGACACCACTCACCTTCGTGGAGGGCGGCCCCAAACCTCCCACACACAGTAGGCCGTGTTCCGAAATTGTGAGTGTGGGGAGGTTCCGTTTTCTGTCTGCAGCACCGGGGATCTCCTAGGAGCCCTTCGAGTGTCTTCCCCGAGTGTCTCCCATTGCGGGCTGCCGGGGAAAGCGGGGGTTGGGCTGGAAATGCAAGTAGCATCTAGTGCCTCCCCCTGGACAGGGTAGGCAATTAGCGGACTTCCCCGTGCCAGGGAACACCTTTGACACCACTTAGCTGCGTGGTTGGCGGCCCCGAACCTCCCCCACACAGTCAGCCGTGTTCCGGAATCTGAGAGTGGGGAGGTTCCGTCTTCTGTCTGCAGAACCCGAGATCTCCTAGGAGCATTTCGCCTGTCTTCCCCGAGTGTATGCATGTGCGGGTTGCCGGGGAAAGGCGGGGTTTGGCCTGGAAATGCAGGTAGCATGTAGTGCCTCCCCTTGGAAAGGGTAGGGAATTAGCGGATTTCCCCATGCCAGGGAACACCTTTGACACCACTTAACTGCGTGGTGGGCAGCCCCGAACATCCCCCACACAGTCAGCCGTGTTCCGGTATTGTGAGTGTGGGGAAGTTCCGTCATCTGTCTGCAGCACACGGGATCGCCTAGGAGCCCTTCGCGTGTCTTGCCCGAGTGTCTCCATGTGCGGGCTGCCGGGGAAAGGCGGGGTTTGGGCTGGAAATGCAGGTAGTATCTAGTGCCTCCCCCTTGACTTGGTAGGTAATCAGCGTACTTCCCCCTGCCAGGGAATAATTTTGACACCACTAAGCTACGTGGAGGGCGGCCCCTAACCTCCCCCACACAGTCAGCCGTGTTCCGGAATTGTGATTGTGGGGATGTTCCGTCTTCTGTCTGCAGCACCCAGGATCTCCTAGGAGCCCTTCGCGTGTCTTCCCCGATTGTCTCCCATTGCGGGCTGCCGGGGAAAGGCGGGGGTTGTGCTGGGAATGCAGGTAGCATCTAGTGCCTCCCCCTGGACTGGGTAGGCAATTAGTGGACTTCCCCATGACAGGGAACACCTGTGACACCAGTCAGCTGCGTGGACGGCGGCCCCAAACCTCCCCCACAAAGTCAGCCGTGTTCCGGAATTCTGAGAGTGGGGAGGTTCCGTCTTCTGTCTGCAGGAACCGGGAACTCCTAGGAGCATTTCGCGTGTCTTCCCCGAGTGTCTCCCATTGCGGGCTGCCGGGGAAAGGCGGGGTTTGTGCTGGGAATGCAGGTAGAATCTAGTGCCTCCCCCTGGACAGGGTAGGCAATTAGCGGACTTCCCCATGCCAGGGAACACCTGTGACAGCAGTCAGCTGCGTGGACGGCGGCCCAAAACCTCCCCCACAAAGTCAGCCTTGTTCCGGAATTCTGAGAGTGGGGAGGTTCCGTCTTTTGTCTGCAGCACCCGAGATCTCCTAGGAGCATTTCACGTGTCTTCCCCGAGTGTATGCATGTTCGGACTGCCGGGGAAAGGCGGAGTTTGGCCTGGAAATGCAGGTAGCATGTAGTGCCTCACAATGGAAAGGGTAGGCAATTAGCGGATTTCCCCATGCCAGGGAACACCTTTGACACCATTTAGCTGATTGGAGGGCGGCCCCAAACCTTCCCCACACAGTCAGCCGTGTTCCGGAATTGGGAGTGTGGGGAGGTTCCGTCTTCTGTCTGCAGCACCCGGGATCTCCTAGGAGCACTTCGCGTGTATTCCCCTACTGTCTGCATGTGCGGGCTGTCGGGGAAAGGCGGGGTTTGGGCTGGAAATGCAGGTAGAATCTAGTGCCTCCAACTTGACTTGGTAGGTAATTAGAGGAGTTCCCCCTGCCAGGGAATAATTTTGACACCACTCAGCTACGTGGAAGGCGGCCCCTAACCTCCCCCACACAGTCAGCCGTGTTCCGGAATTCTGAGAGTGGGGAGGTTCCGTTTTCTGTCTGCAGCACCCGGGATCTCCTAGGAGACCTTCGCGTGTCTTCCCCGAGTGTCTAACTCTGCGGGCTGCCGGGGAAAGTCGGGGGTTGGGCTGGAAATGCAGGTAGTATCTAGTACCTCCCCCTGGACTTGAGAGGTAATTAGCGGACTTCCCCCTGCCAGGGAACACCTGTGACACCAGTCAGCTGCGTGGACGGCGGCCCCAAACCTCCCCCAAACAGTCAGCCGTGTTCCGGAATTCTGAGAGTGGGGATGTTCCGTCTTCTGTCTGCAGCACCCGGGATCTCCTAGGAGCCCTTCGAGGGTCTTCCCCGAGTCCCTCCCACTGCGGGCTGCCTGGGAAAGGCGGGGGTTGGGCTGGAAACGCAGGTAGCATCTAGTGCCTCCCCATGGACAGGGGAGGTAAGTAGCGGACTTCCCCCTGCCAGGGAAAACCTGTGACACCAGGCAGCTGTGTGGTGGGCGGCCCCGAACCTCCCCCAAACAGTCAGCCGTGTTCCGGAATTCTGAGTGTGGGGAGGTTCCGTCTGCTGTCTGCAGCACCCGGGATCTCCTAGGAGCCCTTCGAGAGTCTTCCCCGAGTCCCTCCAAGTGCGGGCTGCTGGGGAAAAGCGGGGGTTGGGCTGGAAACGCAGGTAGTATCTAGTGCCTCCCCATGGACAGGGGAGGTAATTAGCGGATTTCCCCTTGCGAGGGAACACCTGTGACACCAGGAAGCTGCGTGGAGGGCGGCCCCGAACCTCCCCCACACAGTCAGCCATGTTCCGGAATTCTGAGTGTGGGGAGGTTCCGTCTTCGGTCTGCAGCACCCGGGATCTCCTAGGAGCCCTTCGAGAGTCTTCCCCGAGTCCCTCCCAGTGCGGGCTGCTGGGGAAAAGCGGGGGTTGGGCTGGAAACGCATTCAGAATCTAGTGCCTCTCCCTGGACAGGGGAGGTAATTAGCGGACTTCCGCCTGCCAGGGGACACCTGTGACACCAGGAAGCTGCGTGGAGGGTGGCCCCGAACCTCCCCCACACAGTCAGTCGTGTTCCGGAATTCTGAATTTGGAGAGGTTCCGTCTTCGGTCTGCAGCACCCGGGATCTCCTAGGAGCCCTTTGAGAGTCTCCCCCGAGTCCTTCCCAGTGTGGGCTGCCGGGGAAAGGCGGGGTTTTGGCTGGAATCACATTCAGCATCTAGTGCATCCCCATGGACAGGGGAGGTAATTAGCGGAATTCCCCTTTCGAGGGAACACCTGAGACACCAGGAAGCTGCGTGGAAGGCGGCCCTGAACCTCCCCCACACAGTCAGCCGTGTTCCGGAATTCTGACTGTGGGGAGGTTCCGTCTTCTGTCTGCAGCACCCGGGATCTACTAGGAGCCTTTCGAGGGTCTTCCCCGACTCCCTCCCAGTGCGGGCTGCCGGGGAAAGGCGGGGGTTGGGCTGGAAACGCTGGAAGCATCTAGTGCCTCCCCATGGATAGGGGAGGTAATTAGCGGACTTCACCCTGCCAGGGAAAACCTGTGACACCAGGCAGCTGCGTGGAGTGTGGCCCCGAACCTCGCCCACACAGGCAGACGTGTTCCGGAATTCTGAGTGTGGGGAGGTTCCGTCTTCTGTCTGCAGCACCCGGAATCTCCTAGGAGCCCTTCGAGGGTCTTCCCCGAGTCCCTCCCATTGTGGTCTTCCAGGGAAATGCGGGGGTTGGGCTTGAAACGCAGGTAGCATCTAGTGCCTCCCCATGGACAGGGGAGGTATTTAGCGGACTTCCCCCTGCCAGGGAAAGCTGTGACACCAGGAAGCTGCGTGGAGGGTGGCCCCGAACCTCCCCCACAGTCAGCCGTGTTCTGGAATTCTGAGTGTGGGGAGGTTCCGTCTTCGTTCTGCAGCACCCGGGATCTCCTAGGAGCCCTTCGAGTGTCTTGCCCGATTCCCTCCCAGTGCGGGCTGCCGGGGAAAGGCGGGGGTTGGGCTGGAAACGCAGGAAGCATCTAGTGCCTCCCCATGGACAGGGGAGGTAATTAGAGGACTTCCCCTTGCGAGGGAACACCTGTGACACCAGGAAGCTGCGTGGAGGGCGGCCCCGAACCTCCCCCACACAGTCAGTCGTGTTCCGGAATTCTGAATTTGGAGAGGTTCCGTCTTCGTTCTGCAGCACCCGGGATCTCCTAGGAGCCCTTTGAGAGTCTCCCCCGAGTCCTTCCCAGTGTGGGCTGCCGGGGAAAGGCGGGGATTTGGCTGGAAACACATTCAGCATCTAGTGCATCCCCATGGACAGGGGAGGTAATTAGCGTATTTCCCCTTGCGAGGAAACACCTGAGACACCAGGAAGCTGCGTGGAGGGCGTTCCTAAACCTCACCCACACTCACCGGTGTTCCGGAATTCTGAGTGTGGGGAGGTTCCGTCTTCTGTCTGCAGCACCCGGGATCTCCTAGGAGCCATTCGAGAGTCTTCCCCGAGTCCCTCACAGTGCAGGCTGCCGGGGAAAGGCGGGGTTGGGGCTGGAAACGCATTCAGCATCTAGTGCCTCCCCATGGACAGGGTAGGTAATTAGCGGACTTCCCCTTGCGAGGGAACACCTGTGACACCAGGCAGCTGCGTGGTGGGCGGCCCCGTACCTCCCCCAAACAGTCAGCCGTGTTCCGGAATTCTGAGTGTGGGGAGGTTCCGTCTTCTGTCTGCAGCACCCGGGATCTCCTAGGAGCACTTCGAGTGTCTCCCCCGAGTCCCTCCCAGTGCGGGCTGCCGGGGAAACGCGGGGGTTGGGCTGGAAACGCAGGTAGCATCTAGTGCCTCCCCATGGACAGGGGAGGTAATTAGCGGACTTCCCCTTGCGAGGGAACACCTGTGACACCAGGCAACTGCGTGGAGGGTGGCCCCGAACCTCCCCCACACAGTCAGCCGTGTTCCGGAATTCTGAGTGTGGGGAGGTTCCGTCTTCGTTCTACAGCACCCGGGATCTCCTAGGAGCCCTTCGAGTGTCTTCCCCGAGTCCCTCCCAGTGCGGGCTGCCAGAGAAAGGCGGGGGTTGGGCTGGAAACGCAGGAATCATCTAGTGCCTCCCCATGGACGGGGGAGGTATTTAGCGGACTTCCCCCTGCCAGGGAAAATCTGTGACACCAGGCAGCTACGTGGAGGGCGGCCCCGAACCTCCCCCACACAGTCAGCCTTGTTCCGGAATTCTGAGTGTGGGGAGGTTCCGTCTTCGTTCTGCAGCAACCGGGATCTCCTAGGAGCCCTTCGAGTGTCTCCTCCGAGTCCCTCCCAGTGCGGGCTGCCGGGGAAAAGCGGGGGTTGGGCTGGAAACGCAGGTAACATCTAGTGCCTCCCCATGGAAAAGGGAGGTAATTAGAGGACTTCCCCTTGCGAGGGAAAACCTGAGACACCAGGAAGCTGCGTGGAAGGCGGCCCTACACCTCCCCCACACAGTCAGCCGTGTTCCGGAATTCTGAGTGTGGGGAGGTTCCGTCTTCTGTCTGCAGCACCCGGGATCTCCTAGGAGCCCTTCGCGTGTCTCCCCCGAGTCCCTCCCAGTGCGGACTGCCGGGGAAACGCGGGGGTTGGGCTGGAAACGCAGGTAGCATCTAGTGCCTCCCCATGGACAGGGGAGGTAAGTAGCGGACTTCCCCTTGCCAGGGAAAACCTGTGACCCCAGGCAGCTGCGTGGTGGGCGACCCCGAACCTCCCCCAAACAGTCAGCCGTGTTCCGGAATTCTGAGTGTGGGGAGTTTCCGTCTTCTGTCTGCAGCACCCGGGATCTCCTAGGAGCCCTTCGCGTGTCTTCCCCGAGTCCCTCCCACTGCGGGCTTCCAGGGAAATGCGGGGTATTGGCTGGAAACACAGGTAGCATCTAGTGCCTCCCCCTGTACAGGGGAGGTATTTAGTGGACTTCCCCCTGCCAGGGAAAGCTGTGACACCAGGAAGCTACGTGGAGGGCAGCCCCGAACCTCGCCCACACAGGCAGACGTGTTCCGGAATTCTGAGTGTGGGGAGGTTCCGTCTTCTGTCTGCAGCACCCGGGATCTCCTACGAGCCCTTCGAGAGTCTTTCCCGAGTCCCTCCCAGTGCGGGCTGCCGGGGAAATGCGGGGGTTGGGCTGGAAACGCAGGTAGCATCTAGTGCCTCCCCATGGACGGGGGAGGTAATTAGCGGACTTCCCCCTGCCAGGGAAAACCTGTGACACCAGGCGACTGCGTGGAGGGTGGCCCCGAACCTCGCCCACACAGGCAGACGTGTTCCGGAATTCTGAGAGTGGGGAGGATCCGTCTTCTGTCTGCAGCACCCGGGATCTCCTAGGAGACCTTCGCGTGTCTTCCCCGAGTGTCTGCATGTGCGGGCTGCCGGGGAAAGGCGGGGTTTGGGCTGGAAATGCAGGTAGTATCTCGTGCCTCCCCCTTGACTTGGTAGGTAATTATCGGAATTCCCCCTGCCAGGGAATAATTTTGACACCACTCAGCTACGTGGATGGCGGCCCCTAACCTCCCCCACACAGTCAGCCATGTTCCGGAATTGTGAGTGTGGGGAGGTTCCGTCTTCTGTCTGCAGCACCCAGGATCTCCTAGGAGCCCTTCGCGTGTCTTCCCCGAGTGTCTAACTGTGCGGGCATCCGGGGAAAGGCGGGGGTTTGGCTGGAAATGCAGGTAGTATCTAGTGCCTCCCCCTGGACTTGGGAGGTAATTAGCGGACTTCCCCCTGCCAGGGAACACCTTTGACACCACTTAGCTGCTTGGAAGTCGGACCCGAACCTTCCCCACACAGTCAGCCGTGTTCCGGAATTGTGAGTGTGGGGAGGTTCCGTTTTCTGTCTGCAGCACACGGGATCTCCTAGGACCCCTTCGCGTGTCTTCCCCGATTGTCTCCCATTGCGGGCTGCCGGGGAAAGGCGGGGGTTGTGCTGGGAATGCAGGTAGCATCTAGTGCCTCCCCCTGGACTGGGTAGGCAATTAGCGGACTTCCCCATGACAGGGAACACCTTTGACACCAGTCAGCTTCGTGGACGGCGACCCAAACCTCCCCCACAAAGTCAGCCGTGTTCCGGAATTCTGAGAGTGGGGAGGTTCCGTCTTCTGTCTGCAGCACCCGGGATCTCCTAGGAGCATTTCGCGTGTCTTCCCCGAGTGTCTCCCATTGAGGGCTGCCGGGGAAAGGCGGGATTTGTGCTGGGAATGCAGGTAGCATCTAGTGCCTCCCCCTGGACAGGGTAGGCAATTAGCGGACTTCCCCATGCCAGGGAACACCTGTGACACCAGTCAGCTGCGTGGACGGCGGCCCAAAACCTCCCCGACAAAGTCAGCCGTGTTCCGGAATTCTGAGAGTGGGGAAGTTCCGTCTTTTGTCTGCAGCACCCGAGATCTCCTAGGAGCATTTCGCGTGTCTTCCCCGACTGTATGCATGTTCGGGCTGCCGGGGAAAGGCGGGGTTTGGGCTGGAAATGCAGGTAGCATGTAGTGCCTCACAATGGAAAGGGTAGGCAATTAGCGGATTTCCCCATGCCAGGGAACACGTTTGACACCACTTAGCTGCGTGGAGGGCGGCCCCGAAACTTCCCCACACAGTCAGCCGTGTTCCGGAATTGTGAGTGTGGGGAAGATCGGCCTTCGGTCTGCAGCACCCGGGATCTCCTAGGAGCACTTCGCGTGTCTTCCCCTAGTGTCTGCATGTGCGGGCTGCCGAGGAAAGGCGGGGTTTGGGCTGGAAATGCAGGTAGTATCTCGTGCCTCCCCCTTGACTTGGTAGGTAATAAGCGGACTTCCCCCTGCCAGGGAATAATTTTGACACCACTCAGCTACGTGGATGGCGGCCCCTAACCTCCCCCACACAGTCAGCCATGTTCCGGAATTGTGAGTGTGGGGAGGTTCCGTCTTCTGTCTGCAGCACCCGGGATCTCCTAGGAGCCCTTCGCGTGTCTTCACCGAGTGTCTATCTGTGCGGGATTCCGGGGAATGGCGGGGGTTGAGCTGGAAATGCAGGTAGTATCTAGTGCCTCCCCCTGGACTTGGGAGGTAATTAGCGGACTTCCCCCTGCCAGGGAACACCTGTGACAACAGTCAGCTGCGTGGACGGCGGCAACAAACCTCCCACAGACAGTCAGCCGTGTTCCGGAATTCTGAGAGTGAGGATGTTCCGTCTTCTGTCTGCAGCACCCGAGATTTCCTAGGAGCATTTCGCGTGTCTTCCCCGAGTGTATGCAGGTGCGGGCTGCCGGGGAAATGCGGGGTTTGGCCTGGAAATGCAGGTAGCATGTAGTGCCTCCCCCTGGAATGGGTAGGCAATTAGCGGATTTCCCCATGCCAGGGAACACCTTTGACACCACTTAACTGCGTGGGGGGCAGCCCCGAACCTCCCCCACACAGTCAGCCGTGTTCCGGTATTGTGAGTGTGGGGAAGTTCCGTCTTCTGTCTGCAGCACACGGGATCTCCTAGGAGCCATTCGCGTATCTTGCCCGAGTGTCTAACTGTGCGGGCTGCCGGGGAAAGGCGGGGGTTGGCCTGGAAATGCAGGTAGTATCTAGTGCCTCCCCCAGGACTTGGGAGGTAATTAGCGTACTTCCCCCTGCCAGGGAACACCTGTGACACCAGTCAGCTGCGTGGACGGCGGCCCCAAACCTCCCCCACACAGTCAGCCGTGTTCCGGAATTCTGAGAGTGGGGAAGTTCCGTCTTCTGTCTGCAGCACCCGGGATCAACTAGGAGCCCTTCGCGTGTCTTCCCCGAGTGTCTGCATGTGCGGGCTGCCGGGGAAAGGCGGGGGTTGGCTATAAATGCAGGTCGCATTTAGTGCCTCCCCCTGGACTTGGGAGGGAATTAGCGGACTTCCCCAACCCAGGGAACACCTTTGACACCACTAACCTGCGTGGAGGGCGGCCCCAAACCTCCCACACACAGTCAGCCGTGTTCCGAAATTGTGACTGTGGGGAGGTTCCGTTTTCTGTCTGCAGCACTCAGGATCACCTAGGAGCCCTTCGAGTGTCTTCCCCGAGTGTCTCCGATTGCGGGCTGCCGGGGAAAGCGGGGGTTGGGCTGGAAATACAAGTAGCATCTAGTGCCTCCCCCTGGACAGGGTAGGCAATTAGCGGAATTCCCCGTGCCAGGGAACACCTTTGACACCACTTAACTGCGTGGGGGGCAGCCCCGAACCTCCCCCACACAGTCAGCCGTGTTCCGGTATTGTGAGTGTGGGGAAGTTCCGTCTTCTGTCTGCAGCACACGGGATCTCCTAGGAGCCCTTCGCGTGTCTTGCCCGAGTGTGTACCTGTGCGGGCTGCCGGGGAAAGGCGGGGTTTGGGCTGGAAATTCAGGTAGTATCTAGTGCCTCCCCCTTGACTTGGTAGGTAATTAGCGGAATTCCCCCTGCCAGGGAATAATTTTGACACCACTAAGCTACGTGGAGGGCGGCCCCTAACCTCCCCCACAAAGTCAGCCGTGTTCCGGAATTCTGAGAGTGGGGAGGTTCCGTCTTCTGTCTGCAGCACCCGGGATCTCCTAGCAGCATTTCGCGTCTTCCCCGAGTGTCTCCCATTGAGGGCTGCCGGGGAAAGGCGGGGGTTTGTGCTGGGAATGCAGGTAGCATCTAGTGCCTCCCCCTGGACAGGGTAGGCAATTAGCGGACTTCCCCATGCCAGGGAACACCTGTGACACCAGTCAGCTGCGTGGACGGCGGCCCAAAACCTCCCCCACAAAGTCAGCCGTGTTCCGGAATTCTGAGAGTGGGGAGGTTCCGTCTTCTGTCTGCAGCACCCGAGATCTCCTAGGAGCACTTCGCGTGTCTTCCCCGAGTGTATGCATATTCGTGCTGCCGGGTAAAGGCGGGGTTTGGGCTGGAAATGCAGGTAGCATGTAGTGCCTCACAATGGAAAGGGTAGGCAATTAGCGGATTTCCCCATGCCAGGGAACACCTTTGTCACCACTTAACTGCGTGGGGGGCAGCCCCGATCCTCCCCCACACAGTCAGCCGTGTTCCGGAATTCTGAGAGTGGGGAGGTTCCGTCTTCTGTCTGCAGCACCCGAGATTTCCTAGGAGCATTTCGCGTGTCTTCCCCGAGTGTTTGTATGTGCGGGATGCCGGGGAAAGGCGGGATTTGGCCTGGAAATGCAGGTAGCTTGAAGTGCCTCCCCCTGGAAAGGGTAGGCAATTAGCGGATTTCCCCATGCCAGGGAACACCTTTGACACCACTTAACTGCGTGGGGGGCAGCCCCGAACCTCCCCCACACAGTTAGCCGTGTTCCGGTATTGTGAGTGTGGGGAAGTTCCGTCTTCTGTCTGCAGCACACGGGATCTCCAAGGAGCCCTTCGCGTGTCTTGCCCGAGTGTGTACCTGTGCGGGCTGCCGGGGAAAGGCGGGGTTTGGGCTGGAAATGCAGGTAGTATCTAGTGCCTCCCCCTGGACTCGGGAGGTAATTAGCGGATTTCCCCCTGCCAGGGAACACCTTTGACACCACTTAGCTGCGTGGAGGTCGGACCCGAACCTTCCCCACACAGTCAGCCGTGTTCCGGAATTGTGAGTGTGGGGAGGTTCCGTTTTCTGTCTGCAGCACCTGGGATCTCCTTGGAGCCCTTCGCGTGTCTTCACCGAGTGTCTACCTGTGCGGGATTCCGGGGAAAGGCGGGGGTTCGGCTGGAAATGCAGGTAGAATCTAGTGCCTCCCCCTGGACTTGGGAGGTAATTAGCGGACTTCCCCCTGCCAGGGAACACCTGTGACACCAGTCAGCTGCGTGGACGGCGGCCCCAAACCTCCCACACACACTCAGCCGTGTTCCGGAATTCTGAGAGTGAGGATGTTCCGTCTTCCCTCTGCAGCACCCGAGATCTCCTAGGAGCATTTCGCGTGTCTTCCCCGAGTGTTTGTATGTGCGGGCTTCCGGGGAAAGGCGGGGTTTGCCCTGGAAATGCAGGTAGCATGAAGTGCCTCACCCTGGAAAGGGTAGGCAATTAGCGGATTTCCCCATGCCAGGGAACACCTTTGACAACACTTAACTGCGTGGGGGGCAGCCCCGAACCTCCCCCACACAGTCAGCCGTGTTCCGGTATTGTGAGTGTGGGGAAGTTCCGTCTTCTGTCTGCAGCACACGGGATCTCCTAGGAGCCCTTCGCGTGTCTTGCCCGAGTGTGTACCTGTGCGGGCTGCCGGGGAAAGGCGGGGTTTGGGCTGGAAATGCAGGTAGTATCTAGTGCCTCCGCCTTGACTTGGTAGGTAATTAGCGGACTTCCCCCTGCCAGGGAATAATTTTGACACCACTAAGCTACGTGGAGGGCGGCCCCTAACCTCCCCCACACACTCAGCCATGTTCCGGAATTGTGAGTGTGGGGAGGTTCCGTCTTCTGTCTGCAGCACCCAGGATCTCCTAGGAGCCCTTCGCGTGTCTTCCCCGAGTGTTTAACTGTGCGGTCATCCGGGGAAATGCGGGGGTTTGGCTGGAAATACAGGTAGTATCTAGTGCCTCCCCCTGGACTTGGTAGGTAATTAGCGGACTTCCCCCTGCCAGGGAACACCTTTGACACCACTTAGCTGCGTGGAGGGCGGACCCGAACCTTCCCAACACAGTCAGCCGTGTTCCGGAATTGTGAGTGTGGGGAGGTTCCGTTTTCTGTCTGCAGCACCCGGGATCCTCTAGGAGCCCTTCGCGTGTCTTCCCCGATTGTCTCCCATTGCGGGCTGCCGGGGAAATGCGGGGGTTGTGCTGGGAATGCAGGTACCATCTAGTGCCTCCCTATGGACTGGGTAGGCAATTAGCGGACTTCCCCATGACAGGGAACACCTGTGACACCAGTCAGCTGCGTGGACGGCGTCCCCAAACCTCCCCCACAAAGTCAGCCGTGTTCCGGAATTCTGAGAGTGGGGAGGATCCGTCTTCTGTCTGCAGCACCCGGGATCTCCTAGGAGCATTTCGCGTGTCTTCCCCGAGTGTCTCCCATTGTGGGCTGCCGGGGAAAGGCGGGGACTGTGCTGGGAATGCAGGTAGCATCTAGTGCCTCCCCCTGGACAGGGTAGGCAATTAGCGGACTTCCCCATGCCAGGGAACACCTGTGACACCAGTCAGCTGCGTGGACGGCGGCCCAAAACCTCCCCCACAAAGTCAGCCGTGTTCCGGAATTCTGAGAGTGGGGAGGTTCCGTCTTTTCTCTGCAGCACCCGAGATCTCCTAGGAGCATTTCGCGTGTCTTCCCCGAGTGTATGTATGTTCGGGCTGCCGGGGAAAGGCGGGGTTTGGGCTGGAAATGCAGGTAGCATGTAGTGCCTCACCCTGGAAAGGGTAGGCAATTAGCGGATTTCCCCATGCCAGGGAACACCTTTGACACCATTTAGCTCATTGCAGGGCGGCCCCAAACCTTCCCCACACAGTCAGCCGTGTTCCGGAATTGTGAGTGTGGGGAGGTTCCGTCTTCTGTCTGCAGCACCCGGGATCTCCTAGGAGCCCTTCGAGTGTCTTCACCGAGTGTCTACCTGTGCGGGCTTCCGGGGAAAGGCGGGGGTTGTGCTGGAAATGCTGGTAGCATGTAGTGCCTCCCCCTGGAAAGGGTAGGCATTTAGCGGATTTCCCCATGCCAGGAAACACTTGTGACACCAGCCAGCTGCGTGGACGGCGGCCCCAAACCTCCCACACACAGTCAGCCGTGTTCCGGAATTCTGAGAGTGAGGATGTTCCGTCCTCTGTCTGCAGCACCCGAGATTTCCTAGGAGCATTTCGCGTGTCTTCCCCGAGTGTATGCATGTGCGGGCTGCCGGGGAAAGGCGGGGTTTGGCCTGTAAATGCAGGTAGAATGTAGTGCCTCCCCCTGGAAAGGGTAGGCAATTAGCGGATTTCCCCATGCCAGGGAACACCTTTGACACCACTTAACTGCGTGGGGGGCAGCCCCGAACCTCCCCCACACAGTCAGCCGTGTTCCGGTATTGTGAGTGTGGGGAAGTTCCGTCTTCTGTCTGCAGCACACGGGATCGCCTAGGAGCCCTTCGCGCATCTTGCCCGAGTGTCTAACTGTGCGGGCTGCCGGGGAAAGTCGGGGTTTGGGCTGGAAATGCAGGTAGCATCTAGTGCCTCCCCCTGGACAGGGTAGGCAATTAACGGATTTCCCCATGCCAGGGAACACCTTTGACACAACTTAGCTGCGTGGATGGCGGCCCCGAACCTCCCCCACACAGTCAGCCATGTTCTGGAATTGTGAGTGTGGGGAGGTTCCGTCTTCTGTCTGCAGCACCCGGGATCTCCTAGGAGACATTCGCGTGTCTTCCTCGATTGTCTAACTCTGCGGGCTGCCGGGGAAAGTCGGGGGTTGGGCTGGAAATGCAGGTAGTATCTAGTGCCTCCCCCTGGACTTGGGAGGTAATTAGCGGATTTCCCCCTGCCAGGGAACACCTGTGACACCAGTCAGCTGCGTGGACGGCGGCCCCAAACCTCCCCCACACAGTCAGCCGTGTTCCGGAATTCTGAGAGGGGGGAGGTTCCGTCTTCTGTCTGCAGCACCCGGGATCTCCTAGGAGCCCTTCGCGTGTATTCCCCGAGTGTCTGCCTGTGCGGGCTGACGGGGAAAGGCGGGGGTTGGGCTGGAAATGCAGGTAGTATCTAGTGCCTCCCCCTGGACTTGGAAGGTAATTTGCCGACTTCCCCCTGCCAGGGAACACCTGTGACACCAGTCATCTGCGTGGACGGCAGCACCAAACTTCCCCCACACAGTCAGCCATGTTCCGGAATTCTGAGAGTGGGGAAGTTCCGTCATCTGTCTGCAGCACACGGGATCGCCTAGGAGCCCTTCGCGTGTCTTGCCCGAGTGTCTCCATGTGCGGGCTGCCGGGGAAAGGCGGGGTTTCGGCTGGAAATGCAGGTAGTATCTAGTGCCACCCCCTTGACTTGGTAGGTAATTAGCGTATTTCCCCCTGCCAGGGAATAATTTTGACACCACTAAGCTACGTGGAGGGCGGCCCCTAACCTCCCCCACACAGTCAGCCATGTTCCGGAATTGTGATTGTGGGGAGGTTCCGTCTTCTGTCTGCAGCACCCAGGATCTCCTAGGAGCCCTTCGCGTGTCTTCCCCGATTGTCTCCCATTGCGGGCTGCCGGGGAAAGGCGGGGGTTGTGCTGGGAATGCAGGTAGCATCTAGTGCCTCCCCCTGGACTGGGTAGGCAATTAGTGGACTTCCCCATGACAGGGAACACCTGTGACACCAGTCAGCTGCGTGGACGGCGGCCCCAAACCTCCCCCACAAAGTCAGCCGTGTTCCGGAATTCTGAGAGTGGGGAGGTTCCGTCTTCTGTCTGCAGGAATCGGGAACTCCTAGGAGCATTTCGCGTGTCTTCCCCGAGTGTCTCCCATTGCGGGCTGCCGGGGAAAGGCGGGGGTTGTGCTGGGAATGCAGGTAGAATCTAGTGCCTCCCCCTGGACAGGGTAGGCAATTAGCGGACTTCCCCATGCCAGGGAACACCTGTGACAGCAGTCAGCTGCGTGGACGGCGGCCCAAAACCTCCCCCACAAAGTCAGCCTTGTTCCGGAATTCTGAGTGTGGGGAGGTTCCGTCTTTTGTCTGCAGCACCCGAGATCTCCTAGGAGCATTTCACGTGTCTTCCCCGAGTGTATGCATGTTCGGGCTGCCGGCGAAAGGCGGGGTTTGGCCTGGAAATGCAGGTAGCATGTAGTGCCTCACAATGGAAAGGGTAGGCAATTAGCGGATTTCCCCATGCCAGGGAACACCTTTGACACCATTTAGCTGATTGGAGGGCGGCCCCAAACCTTCCCCACACAGTCAGCCGTGTTCCGGAATTGGGAGTGTGGGGAGGTTCCGTCTTCTGTCTGCAGCACCCGGGATCTCCTAGGAGCACTTCGCGTGTATTCCCCTCCTGTCTGCATGTGCAGGCTGTCGGGGAAAGGCGGGGTTTGGGCTGGAAATGCAGGTAGAATCTAGTGCCTCCCCCTTGACTTGGTAGGTAATTAGAGGAGTTCCCCCTGCCAGGGAATAATTTTGACACCAGTCATCTACGTGGAGGGCGGCCCCTAACCTCCCCCACACAGTCAGCCATGTTCCGGAATTCTGAGAGTGGGGAGGTTCCGTTTTCTGTCTGCAGCACCCGGGATCTCCTAGGAGACCTTCGCGTGTCTTCCCCGAGTGTCTGCATGTGCGGGCGGCCGGGGAAAGGCGGGGGTTGGGCTATAAATGCAGGTCGCATTTAGTGCCTCCCCCTGGACTTGGGAGGTAATTAGCGGACTTCCCCATGCCAGGGAACACCTTTGACACCACTCACCTGCGTGGAGGGCGGCCCCAAACCTCCCACACACAGTCAGCCGTGTTCCGAAATTGTGAGTGTGGGGAGGTTCCGTTTTCTGTCTGCAGCACCCGGGATCTCCTAGGAGCCCTTCGAGTGTCTTCCTGGAGTGTCTCCCATTGCGGGCTGCCGGGGAAACAGGGGTTGGGCTGGAAATGCAAGTAGCATCTAGTGCCTCCCCCTGGACAGGGTAGGCAATTAGCGGACTTCCCCGTGCCAGGGAACACCTTTGACACCACTTAGCTGCGTGGTTGGCGGCCCCGAACCTCCCCCACCCAGTCAGCCGTGTTCCGGAATTCTGAGAGTGGGGAGGATCCGTCTTCTGTCTGCAGCACCCGAGATCTCCTAGGAGCATTTCGCCTGTCTTCCCCGAGTGTATGCATGTGCGGGCTGCCGGGGAAAGGCGGGGTTTGGCCTGGAAATGCAGGTAGCATGTAGTGCCTCCCCCTGGAATGGGTAGGCAATTAACGGATTTCCCCATGCCAGGGAACACCTTTGACACCACTTAACTGCGTGGGGGGCAGCCCCGAACCTCCCCCACACAGTCAGCCGTGTTCCGGAATTGTGAGTGTGGGGAGGTTCCGTCTTCTTTCTGCAGCACCCGGGATCTCCTAGGAGAACTTCGCGTGTCTTCCCCGAGTGTCTAACTCTGCGGGCTGCCGGGGAAAGGCGGGGTTTGGGCTGGAAATGCAGGTAGTATCTAGTGCCTCCCCCTGGACTTGGGAGGTAATTAGCGGACTTCCCCCTGCCAGGGAACACCTGTGACACCAGTCAGCTGCGTGGACGGCGGCCCCAAACCTCCCCCACACAGTCAGCCGTGTTCCGGAATTCTGAGAGTGGGGAGGTTCCGTCTTCTGTCTGCAGCACCCGGGATCTCCTAGGAGCCCTTCGCGTGTATTCCCCGAGTGTCTGCCTGTGCGGGCTGACGGGAAAGGCGGGGGTTGGGCTGGAAATGCAGGTAGTATCTAGTGCCTCCCCCTGGACTTGGAAGGTAATTTGCCGACTTCCCCCTGCCAGGGAACACCTGTGACACCAGTCATCTGCGTGGACGGCAGCACCAAACTTCCCCCACACAGTCAGCCATGTTCCGGAATTCTGAGAGTGGGGATGTTCCGTCTTCTGTCTGCAGCACCCGGGATCACCTAGGAGCCCTTCGCCTGTCTTCCCCGAGTGTCTGCATGTGCGGGCGGCCGGGGAAAAGCGGGGGTTGGGCTATAAATGCAGGTCGCATTTAGTGCCTCCCTCTGGACTTGGGAGGTAATTAGCGGACTTCCCCATGCCAGGGAACACCTTTGACACCACTCACCTGCGTGGAGGGCGGCCCCAAACCTCCCACACACAGTAGGCCGTGTTCCGAAATTGTGAGTGTGGGGAGGTTCCGTTTTCTGTCTGCAGCACCGGGGATCTCCTAGGAGCCCTTCGAGTGTCTTCCCCGAGTGTCTCCCATTGCGGGCTGCCGGGGAAAGCGGGGGTTGGGCTGGAAATGCAAGTAGCATCTAGTGCCTCCCCCTGGACAGGGTAGGCAATTAGCGGACTTCCCCGTGCCAGGGAACACCTTTGACACCACTTAGCTGCGTGGTTGGCGGCCCCGAACCTCCCCCACACAGTCAGCCGTGTTCCGGAATCTGAGAGTGGGGAGGTTCCGTCTTCTGTCTGCAGAACCCGAGATCTCCTAGGAGCATTTCGCCTGTCTTCCCCGAGTGTATGCATGTGCGGGTTGCCGGGGAAAGGCGGGGTTTGGCCTGGAAATGCAGGTAGCATGTAGTGCCTCCCCTTGGAAAGGGTAGGGAATTAGCGGATTTCCCCATGCCAGGGAACACCTTTGACACCACTTAACTGCGTGGTGGGCAGCCCCGAACATCCCCCACACAGTCAGCCGTGTTCCGGTATTGTGAGTGTGGGGAAGTTCCGTCATCTGTCTGCAGCACACGGGATCGCCTAGGAGCCCTTCGCGTGTCTTGCCCGAGTGTCTCCATGTGCGGGCTGCCGGGGAAAGGCGGGGTTTGGGCTGGAAATGCAGGTAGTATCTAGTGCCTCCCCCTTGACTTGGTAGGTAATCAGCGTACTTCCCCCTGCCAGGGAATAATTTTGACACCACTAAGCTACGTGGAGGGCGGCCCCTAACCTCCCCCACACAGTCAGCCGTGTTCCGGAATTGTGATTGTGGGGATGTTCCGTCTTCTGTCTGCAGCACCCAGGATCTCCTAGGAGCCCTTCGCGTGTCTTCCCCGATTGTCTCCCATTGCGGGCTGCCGGGGAAAGGCGGGGGTTGTGCTGGGAATGCAGGTAGCATCTAGTGCCTCCCCCTGGACTGGGTAGGCAATTAGTGGACTTCCCCATGACAGGGAACACCTGTGACACCAGTCAGCTGCGTGGACGGCGGCCCCAAACCTCCCCCACAAAGTCAGCCGTGTTCCGGAATTCTGAGAGTGGGGAGGTTCCGTCTTCTGTCTGCAGGAACCGGGAACTCCTAGGAGCATTTCGCGTGTCTTCCCCGAGTGTCTCCCATTGCGGGCTGCCGGGGAAAGGCGGGGTTTGTGCTGGGAATGCAGGTAGAATCTAGTGCCTCCCCCTGGACAGGGTAGGCAATTAGCGGACTTCCCCATGCCAGGGAACACCTGTGACAGCAGTCAGCTGCGTGGACGGCGGCCCAAAACCTCCCCCACAAAGTCAGCCTTGTTCCGGAATTCTGAGAGTGGGGAGGTTCCGTCTTTTGTCTGCAGCACCCGAGATCTCCTAGGAGCATTTCACGTGTCTTCCCCGAGTGTATGCATGTTCGGGCTGCCGGGGAAAGGCGGAGTTTGGCCTGGAAATGCAGGTAGCATGTAGTGCCTCACAATGGAAAGGGTAGGCAATTAGCGGATTTCCCCATGCCAGGGAACACCTTTGACACCATTTAGCTGATTGGAGGGCGGCCCCAAACCTTCCCCACACAGTCAGCCGTGTTCCGGAATTGGGAGTGTGGGGAGGTTCCGTCTTCTGTCTGCAGCACCCGGGATCTCCTAGGAGCACTTCGCGTGTATTCCCCTACTGTCTGCATGTGCGGGCTGTCGGGGAAAGGCGGGGTTTGGGCTGGAAATGCAGGTAGAATCTAGTGCCTCCCCCTTGACTTGGTAGGTAATTAGAGGAGTTCCCCCTGCCAGGGAATAATTTTGACACCACTCAGCTACGTGGAAGGCGGCCCCTAACCTCCCCCACACAGTCAGCCGTGTTCCGGAATTCTGAGAGTGGGGAGGTTCCGTTTTCTGTCTGCAGCACCCGGGATCTCCTAGGAGACCTTCGCGTGTCTTCCCCGAGTGTCTAACTCTGCGGGCTGCCGGGGAAAGTCGGGGGTTGGGCTGGAAATGCAGGTAGTATCTAGTACCTCCCCCTGGACTTGAGAGGTAATTAGCGGACTTCCCCCTGCCAGGGAACACCTGTGACACCAGTCAGCTGCGTGGACGGCGGCCCCAAACCTCCCCCAAACAGTCAGCCGTGTTCCGGAATTCTGAGAGTGGGGATGTTCCGTCTTCTGTCTGCAGCACCCGGGATCTCCTAGGAGCCCTTCGAGGGTCTTCCCCGAGTCCCTCCCACTGCGGGCTGCCTGGGAAAGGCGGGGGTTGGGCTGGAAACGCAGGTAGCATCTAGTGCCTCCCCATGGACAGGGGAGGTAAGTAGCGGACTTCCCCCTGCCAGGGAAAACCTGTGACACCAGGCAGCTGTGTGGTGGGCGGCCCCGAACCTCCCCCAAACAGTCAGCCGTGTTCCGGAATTCTGAGTGTGGGGAGGTTCCGTCTGCTGTCTGCAGCACCCGGGATCTCCTAGGAGCCCTTCGAGAGTCTTCCCCGAGTCCCTCCAAGTGCGGGCTGCTGGGGAAAAGCGGGGGTTGGGCTGGAAACGCAGGTAGTATCTAGTGCCTCCCCATGGACAGGGGAGGTAATTAGCGGATTTCCCCTTGCGAGGGAACACCTGTGACACCAGGAAGCTGCGTGGAGGGCGGCCCCGAACCTCCCCCACACAGTCAGCCATGTTCCGGAATTCTGAGTGTGGGGAGGTTCCGTCTTCGGTCTGCAGCACCCGGGATCTCCTAGGAGCCCTTCGAGAGTCTTCCCCGAGTCCCTCCCAGTGCGGGCTGCTGGGGAAAAGCGGGGGTTGGGCTGGAAACGCATTCAGAATCTAGTGCCTCTCCCTGGACAGGGGAGGTAATTAGCGGACTTCCGCCTGCCAGGGGACACCTGTGACACCAGGAAGCTGCGTGGAGGGTGGCCCCGAACCTCCCCCACACAGTCAGTCGTGTTCCGGAATTCTGAATTTGGAGAGGTTCCGTCTTCGGTCTGCAGCACCCGGGATCTCCTAGGAGCCCTTTGAGAGTCTCCCCCGAGTCCTTCCCAGTGTGGGCTGCCGGGGAAAGGCGGGGTTTTGGCTGGAATCACATTCAGCATCTAGTGCATCCCCATGGACAGGGGAGGTAATTAGCGGAATTCCCCTTTCGAGGGAACACCTGAGACACCAGGAAGCTGCGTGGAAGGCGGCCCTGAACCTCCCCCACACAGTCAGCCGTGTTCCGGAATTCTGACTGTGGGGAGGTTCCGTCTTCTGTCTGCAGCACCCGGGATCTACTAGGAGCCTTTCGAGGGTCTTCCCCGACTCCCTCCCAGTGCGGGCTGCCGGGGAAAGGCGGGGGTTGGGCTGGAAACGCTGGAAGCATCTAGTGCCTCCCCATGGATAGGGGAGGTAATTAGCGGACTTCACCCTGCCAGGGAAAACCTGTGACACCAGGCAGCTGCGTGGAGTGTGGCCCCGAACCTCGCCCACACAGGCAGACGTGTTCCGGAATTCTGAGTGTGGGGAGGTTCCGTCTTCTGTCTGCAGCACCCGGAATCTCCTAGGAGCCCTTCGAGGGTCTTCCCCGAGTCCCTCCCATTGTGGTCTTCCAGGGAAATGCGGGGGTTGGGCTTGAAACGCAGGTAGCATCTAGTGCCTCCCCATGGACAGGGGAGGTATTTAGCGGACTTCCCCCTGCCAGGGAAAGCTGTGACACCAGGAAGCTGCGTGGAGGGTGGCCCCGAACCTCCCCCACAGTCAGCCGTGTTCTGGAATTCTGAGTGTGGGGAGGTTCCGTCTTCGTTCTGCAGCACCCGGGATCTCCTAGGAGCCCTTCGAGTGTCTTGCCCGATTCCCTCCCAGTGCGGGCTGCCGGGGAAAGGCGGGGGTTGGGCTGGAAACGCAGGAAGCATCTAGTGCCTCCCCATGGACAGGGGAGGTAATTAGAGGACTTCCCCTTGCGAGGGAACACCTGTGACACCAGGAAGCTGCGTGGAGGGCGGCCCCGAACCTCCCCCACACAGTCAGTCGTGTTCCGGAATTCTGAATTTGGAGAGGTTCCGTCTTCGTTCTGCAGCACCCGGGATCTCCTAGGAGCCCTTTGAGAGTCTCCCCCGAGTCCTTCCCAGTGTGGGCTGCCGGGGAAAGGCGGGGATTTGGCTGGAAACACATTCAGCATCTAGTGCATCCCCATGGACAGGGGAGGTAATTAGCGTATTTCCCCTTGCGAGGAAACACCTGAGACACCAGGAAGCTGCGTGGAGGGCGTTCCTAAACCTCACCCACACTCACCGGTGTTCCGGAATTCTGAGTGTGGGGAGGTTCCGTCTTCTGTCTGCAGCACCCGGGATCTCCTAGGAGCCATTCGAGAGTCTTCCCCGAGTCCCTCACAGTGCAGGCTGCCGGGGAAAGGCGGGGTTGGGGCTGGAAACGCATTCAGCATCTAGTGCCTCCCCATGGACAGGGTAGGTAATTAGCGGACTTCCCCTTGCGAGGGAACACCTGTGACACCAGGCAGCTGCGTGGTGGGCGGCCCCGTACCTCCCCCAAACAGTCAGCCGTGTTCCGGAATTCTGAGTGTGGGGAGGTTCCGTCTTCTGTCTGCAGCACCCGGGATCTCCTAGGAGCACTTCGAGTGTCTCCCCCGAGTCCCTCCCAGTGCGGGCTGCCGGGGAAACGCGGGGGTTGGGCTGGAAACGCAGGTAGCATCTAGTGCCTCCCCATGGACAGGGGAGGTAATTAGCGGACTTCCCCTTGCGAGGGAACACCTGTGACACCAGGCAACTGCGTGGAGGGTGGCCCCGAACCTCCCCCACACAGTCAGCCGTGTTCCGGAATTCTGAGTGTGGGGAGGTTCCGTCTTCGTTCTACAGCACCCGGGATCTCCTAGGAGCCCTTCGAGTGTCTTCCCCGAGTCCCTCCCAGTGCGGGCTGCCAGAGAAAGGCGGGGGTTGGGCTGGAAACGCAGGAATCATCTAGTGCCTCCCCATGGACGGGGGAGGTATTTAGCGGACTTCCCCCTGCCAGGGAAAATCTGTGACACCAGGCAGCTACGTGGAGGGCGGCCCCGAACCTCCCCCACACAGTCAGCCTTGTTCCGGAATTCTGAGTGTGGGGAGGTTCCGTCTTCGTTCTGCAGCAACCGGGATCTCCTAGGAGCCCTTCGAGTGTCTCCTCCGAGTCCCTCCCAGTGCGGGCTGCCGGGGAAAAGCGGGGGTTGGGCTGGAAACGCAGGTAACATCTAGTGCCTCCCCATGGAAAAGGGAGGTAATTAGAGGACTTCCCCTTGCGAGGGAAAACCTGAGACACCAGGAAGCTGCGTGGAAGGCGGCCCTACACCTCCCCCACACAGTCAGCCGTGTTCCGGAATTCTGAGTGTGGGGAGGTTCCGTCTTCTGTCTGCAGCACCCGGGATCTCCTAGGAGCCCTTCGCGTGTCTCCCCCGAGTCCCTCCCAGTGCGGACTGCCGGGGAAACGCGGGGGTTGGGCTGGAAACGCAGGTAGCATCTAGTGCCTCCCCATGGACAGGGGAGGTAAGTAGCGGACTTCCCCTTGCCAGGGAAAACCTGTGACCCCAGGCAGCTGCGTGGTGGGCGACCCCGAACCTCCCCCAAACAGTCAGCCGTGTTCCGGAATTCTGAGTGTGGGGAGGTTCCGTCTTCTGTCTGCAGCACCCGGGATCTCCTAGGAGCCCTTCGCGTGTCTTCCCCGAGTCCCTCCCACTGCGGGCTTCCAGGGAAATGCGGGGTATTGGCTGGAAACACAGGTAGCATCTAGTGCCTCCCCCTGTACAGGGGAGGTATTTAGTGGACTTCCCCCTGCCAGGGAAAGCTGTGACACCAGGAAGCTACGTGGAGGGCAGCCCCGAACCTCGCCCACACAGGCAGACGTGTTCCGGAATTCTGAGTGTGGGGAGGTTCCGTCTTCTGTCTGCAGCACCCGGGATCTCCTACGAGCCCTTCGAGAGTCTTTCCCGAGTCCCTCCCAGTGCGGGCTGCCGGGGAAATGCGGGGGTTGGGCTGGAAACGCAGGTAGCATCTAGTGCCTCCCCATGGACGGGGGAGGTAATTAGCGGACTTCCCCCTGCCAGGGAAAACCTGTGACACCAGGCGACTGCGTGGAGGGTGGCCCCGAACCTCGCCCACACAGGCAGACGTGTTCCGGAATTCTGAGTGTGGGGAGGTTCCGTCTTCTGTCTGCAGCACCCGGGATCTCCTAGGAGCACTTTGAGAGTCTCCTCCGAGTCCCTCACAGTGCGGGCTGCCGGGAAAAAGCGGTGATTGGGCTGGAAACACATTCATCATCTACTGCCTCCCCATGGACAGGGGAGGTAATTAGCGGATTTCCCCTTGCGAGGGAACACCTGAGACACCAGGAAGCTGCGTGGAGGGCGTCCCAAAACCTCACCCACACTCACCCGTGTTCCGGGATTCTGAGTGTGGGGTGGTTCCGTCTTCTGTCTGCAGCACCCGGGATCTCCTAGGAGCCCTTCGAGGGTCTTCCCCGAGTCCCTCCCAGTGCAGGCTGCTGGGGAAAGCGGGGTTTGGGCTGGAAAAGCATTCAGCTTCTAGTGCCTCCCCATGGACAGGGGAGGCAATTAGCGGACTTCCCCTTTCGAGGGAACACCTGAGACACCAGGAAGCTGCGTGGAGGGCGTCCCAAAACCTCACCCACACTCACCCGTGTTCCGGGATTCTGAGTGTGGGGAGGTTCCGTCTTCTGTCTGCAGCACCCGGGATCTCCTAGGAGCCCTTCGAGGGTCTTCCCCGAGTCCCTCCCAGTGCGGGCTCCCGGGGAAAGGCGGGGGTTGGGCTGGAAACGCAGGTAGCATCTAGTGCCTCCCCATGGACAGGGGAGGTAATTAGCGGACTTCCTCTTGCCAGGGAACACCTGTGACTCCAGGAAGCTGCGTGGAGGGCGACCCCGAACCTCCCCCACACAGTCAGCCGTGTTCCGGAATTCTGAGAGTGGGGAGGTTCCGTCTTCGGTCTGCAGCACCCGGGATCTCCTAGGAGCCCTTCGAGAGTCTTCCCCGAGTCCCTCCCAGTGCGGGCTGCTGGGGAAAAGCGGGGGTTGTGCTGGAAACGCATTCAGCATCTAGTGCCTCTCCCTGGACAGGGGAGGTAATTATCGGACTTCCGCCTGCCAGGGAACACCTGTGACACCAGGAAGGTGCGTGGAGGGCGGCCCCGAACCTCCCTCACACAGTCAGCCTTGTTCCGGAATTCTGAGTGTGGGGAGGTTCCGTCTTCGTTCTGCAGCACCCGGGATCTCCTAGGAGCCCTTCGAGTTTCTTCCCCGAGTCCCTCACATTGCGGGCTGCCGGGGAAAGGCGGGGGTTGGGCTGGAAACTCAGGAATCATCTAGTGCCTCCCCATGGACAGGGGAGGTATTTAGCGGACTTCCCCCTGCCAGGGAAAATCTGTGACAACAGGCAGCTACGTGGAGGCGGCCCCGAACCTCCCCCACACAGTCAGCCTTGTTCCGGAATTCTGAGTGTGGGGAGAATCCGTCTTCGTTCTGCAGCACCCGGGATCTCCTAGGAGCCCTTCGAGTGTCTCCCCCGAGTCCCTCCCAGTGCGGGCTGCCGGGGAAAGGCGGGGGTTGGGCTGGAAACGCAGGTAACATCTAGTGCCTCCCCATGGAAAAGGGAGGTAATTAGCGGACTTCCCCTTGCGAGGGAACACCTGATACACCAGGAAGCTGCGAGGAAAGCGGCCCTAAACCTCCCCCACACAGTCAGCCGTGTTCCGGAATTCTGACTGTGGGGAGGTTCCGTCTTCTGTCTGCAGCACCCTGGATCTCCTAGGAGCCTTTCGAGGGTCTTCCCCGAGTCCCTCCCAGTGCGGGCTGCCGGGGAAACGCGGGGGTTGGGCTGGAAACGCAGGAAGCATCTAGTGCCTCCCCATGGACAGGGGAGGTAATTAGCGAACTTCCCCCTGCTAGGGAAAACCTGTGACACCAGGCAGCTGCGTGGAGGGTGGCCCCGAACCTCGCCCACACAGTCAGACGTGTTCCAGAATTCTGAGTGTGGGGAGGTTCCGTCTTCGGTCTGCAGCATCCGGGATCTCCTAGGAGCCCTTTGAGAGTCTCCCCCGAGTCCCTCACAGAGCGGGCTGCCAGGGAAATGCGGGGATTGGGCTGGAAACACTTTCAGCATCTAGTGCCTCCCCATGGACAGGGGAGGTAATTAGCGGATTTCCCCTTGCGAGGGAACACCTGAGACACCACGAAGCTGCTTGGAGGGCGTCCCTAAACCTCACCCACACTCACCCGTGTTCCGGAATTCTGAGTGTGGGGAGGTTCCGTCTTCTGTCTGCAGCACCCGGGATCTCCTAGGAGCCCTTCGAGTGTCTCCCCCGAGTCCCTCCCAGTGCGTGCTGCCGGGGAAAGGAGGGGGTTGGGCTGGAAAAGCAGGTAGCATTTAGTGCCTCCCCATGGACAGGGGAGGTAATTAGCGGACTTCCCCTTGCAAGGGAACACCTGTGACACCAGGAAGCTGCGTGGAGGGCGGCCCCGAACCTCCCCCACACAGTCAGCCGTGTTTCGGAATTCTGAGTGTGGGGAGGTTCCGTCTTCTGTCTGCAGCACCCGGGATCTCCTAGGAGCCCTTCGCGTGTCTTCCCCGAGTCCCTCCCACTGGGGGCTGCCAGGGAAATGCGGGTTATGGGCTGGAAACGCAGGTAGCATCTAGTGCCTCCCCCTGGACAGGGGAGGTATTTAGTGGACTTCCCCCTGCCAGGGAAAGCTGTGACAACAGGAAGCTGCGTGGAGGGCGGCACCGAACCTCGCCCACACAGGCAGACGTGTTCCGGAATTCTGAGTGTGGGGAGGTTCCGTCTTCTGTCTGCAGCACCCGGGATCTCCTAGGAGCCCTTCGAGAGTCTTCCCCGAGTCCCTCCCAGTGCGGGCTCCCGGGGAAAGGCGGGGGTTGGGCTGGAAACGCAGGTAGCATCTAGTGCCTCCCCATGGACAGGGGAGGTAATTAGCGGACTTCCTCTTGCCAGGGAACACCTGTGACTCCAGGAAGCTGCGTGGAGGGCGACCCCGAACCTCCCCCACACAGTCAGCCGTGTTCCGGAATTCTGAGAGTGGGGAGGTTCCGTCTTCGGTCTGCAGCACCCGGGATCTCCTAGGAGCCCTTCGAGAGTCTTCCCCGAGTCCCTCCCAGTGCGGGCTGCTGGGGAAAAGCGGGGGTTGTGCTGGAAACGCATTCAGCATCTAGTGCCTCTCCCTGGACAGGGGAGGTAATTATCGGACTTCCGCCTGCCAGGGAACACCTGTGACACCAGGAAGGTGCGTGGAGGGCGGCCCCGAACCTCCCTCACACAGTCAGCCTTGTTCCGGAATTCTGAGTGTGGGGAGGTTCCGTCTTCGTTCTGCAGCACCCGGGATCTCCTAGGAGCCCTTCGAGTTTCTTCCCCGAGTCCCTCACATTGCGGGCTGCCGGGGAAAGGCGGGGGTTGGGCTGGAAACTCAGGAATCATCTAGTGCCTCCCCATGGACAGGGGAGGTATTTAGCGGACTTCCCCCTGCCAGGGAAAATCTGTGACAACAGGCAGCTACGTGGAGGCGGCCCCGAACCTCCCCCACACAGTCAGCCTTGTTCCGGAATTCTGAGTGTGGGGAGAATCCGTCTTCGTTCTGCAGCACCCGGGATCTCCTAGGAGCCCTTCGAGTGTCTCCCCCGAGTCCCTCCCAGTGCGGGCTGCCGGGGAAAGGCGGGGGTTGGGCTGGAAACGCAGGTAACATCTAGTGCCTCCCCATGGAAAAGGGAGGTAATTAGCGGACTTCCCCTTGCGAGGGAACACCTGATACACCAGGAAGCTGCGAGGAAAGCGGCCCTAAACCTCCCCCACACAGTCAGCCGTGTTCCGGAATTCTGACTGTGGGGAGGTTCCGTCTTCTGTCTGCAGCACCCTGGATCTCCTAGGAGCCTTTCGAGGGTCTTCCCCGAGTCCCTCCCAGTGAGGGCTGCCGGGGAAACGCGGGGGTTGGGCTGGAAACGCAGGAAGCATCTAGTGCCTCCCCATGGACAGGGGAGGTAATTAGCGGACTTCCCCCTGCTAGGGAAAACCTGTGACACCAGGCAGCTGCGTGGAGGGTGGCCCCGAACCTCGCCCACACAGTCAGACGTGTTCCAGAATTCTGAGTGTGGAGAGGTTCCGTCTTCGGTCTGCAGCATCCGGGATCTCCTAGGAGCCCTTTGAGAGTCTCCCCCGAGTCCCTCACAGAGCGGGCTGCCAGGGAAATGCGGGGATTGGGCTGGAAACACTTTCAGCATCTAGTGCCTCCCCATGGACAGGGGAGGTAATTAGCGGATTTCCCCTTGCGAGGGAACACCTGAGACACCACGAAGCTGCTTGGAGGGCGTCCCTAAACCTCACCCACACTCACCCGTGTTCCGGAATTCTGAGTGTGGGGAGGTTCCGTCTTCTGTCTGCAGCACCCGGGATCTCCTAGGAGCCCTTCGAGTGTCTCCCCCGAGTCCCTCCCAGTGCGTGCTGCCGGGGAAAGGAGGGGGTTGGGCTGGAAAAGCAGGTAGCATTTAGTGCCTCCCCATGGACAGGGGAGGTAATTAGCGGACTTCCCCTTGCGAGGGAACACCTGTGACACCAGGAAGCTGCGTGGAGGGCGGCCCCGAACCTCCCCCACACAGTCAGCCGTGTTTCGGAATTCTGAGTGTGGGGAGGTTCCGTCTTCTGTCTGCAGCACCCGGGATCTCCTAGGAGCCCTTCGCGTGTCTTCCCCGAGTCCCTCCCACTGGGGGCTGCCAGGGAAATGCGGGTTATGGGCTGGAAACGCAGGTAGCATCTAGTGCCTCCCCCTGGACAGGGGAGGTATTTAGTGGACTTCCCCCTGCCAGGGAAAGCTGTGACAACAGGAAGCTGCGTGGAGGGCGGCACCGAACCTCGCCCACACAGGCAGACGTGTTCCGGAATTCTGAGTGTGGGGAGGTTCCGTCTTCTGTCTGCAGCACCCGGGATCTCCTAGGAGCCCTTCGAGAGTCTTCCCCGAGTCCCTCCCAGTGCGGGCTGCCGGGGAAAGGGGGGGTTGGGCTGGAAACGCAGGAATCATCTAGTGCCTCCCCATGGACAGGGGAGGTATTTAGCGGACTTCCCCCTGCCAGGGAAAATCTGTGACACCAGGCAGCTACGTGGAGGGCGGCCCCGAACCTCCCCCACACAGTCAGCCTTGTTCCGGAATTCTGAGTGTGGGGAGGTTGCGTCTTCGGTCTGCAGCACCCGGGATCTCCTAGGAGCCCTTTGAGGGTCTCCCCCGAGTCCCTCACAGTGCGGGCTGCCAGGGACAGGCGGGGATTGGGCTGGAAACTCATTCAGCATCTAATGCCTCCCCATGGACAGGGGAGGTAATTAGCGTATTTCCCCTTGCAAGGGAACACCTGAGACACCACGAAGCTGCTTGGAGGGCGTCCCTAAACCTCATCCACACTCACCCGCGTTCCGGAATTCTGAGTGTGGGGAGGTTCCGTCTTCTGTCTGCAGCACCCGGGATCTCCTAGGAGCCCTTTGAGGGTCTCCCCCGAGTCCCTCCCAGTGCGGGCTGCCGGGGAAATGCGGTGGTTGGGCTGGAAACGCAGTTAGCATCTAGTGCCTCCCCATGGACAGGGGAGGTAATTAGCGGACTTCCCCTTGCGAGGGATCACCTGTGACACCAGGCAACTGCGTGGAGGGTGGCCCCGAACCTCGCCCACACAGGCAGACGTGTTCCGGAATTCTGAGTGTGGGGAGGTTCCGTCTTCGTTCTGCAGCACCCGGGATCTCCTAGGAGCCCTTCGAGTGTCTTCCCCGAGTCCCTCACAGTGCGGGCTGCCGGGGAAAGGCGGGGGTTGGGCTGGAAACGCAGGAATCATCTAGTGCCTCCCCATGGACAGGGGAGGTAATTAGCGGACTTCCCCCTGCCAGGGAAAACCTGTGACACCAGGCAACTGCGTGGAGGGTGGCCCCGAACCTCGCCCACACAGGCAGACGTGTTCCGGAATTCTGAGTGTGGGGAGGTTCCGTCTTCGGTCTGCAGCACCCGGGATCTCCTAGGAGCCCTGCGAGGGTCTTCCCCGAGTCCCTCCCAGTGCGGGCTGCCGGGGAAAGGCGGAGGTTGGGCTGGAAACGCAGGAAGCATCTAGTGCCTCCCCATGGACAGGGGAGGTAATTAGCGGACTTCCCCTTGCGAGGGAACACCTGGGAAACCAGGAAGCTGCGTGGAAGGCGGCCCTAAACCTCCCCCACACAGTCAGCCGTGTTCCGGAATTCTGAGTGTGGGGAGGTTCCGTCTTCTGTCTGCAGCACCCGGGATCTCCTAGGAGCCTTTCGAGGGTCTTCCCCGAGTCCCTCCCTGTGCGGGCTGCCGGGGAAAGGCGGGGGTTGGGCTGGAAACGCAGGAAACATCTAGTGCCTCCCCATGGACAGGGGAGGTAATTAGCGGAATTCCCCCTGCCAGGGAAAACCTGTGACAACAGGCAGCTGCGTGGGGGGTGGCCCCGAACCTCGCCCACACAGTCAGACGTGTTCCGGAATTCTGAGTGTGGGGAGGTTCCGTCTTCGGTCTGCAGCACCCGGGATCTCCTAGGAGCCCTTTGAGGGTCTCCCCCGAGTCCCTCACAGTGCGGGCTGCCAGGGAAAGGCGGGGATTGGGCTGGAAACTCATTCAGCATCTAGTGCCTCCCCATGGACAGGGGAGGTAATTAGCGGATTTCCCCTTGCGAGGGAACACCTGAGACACCACGAAGCTGCTTGGAGGGCGTCCCTAAACCTCACCCACACTCACCCGTGTTCCGGAATTCTGAGTGTGGGGAGGTTCCTTCTTCTGTCTGCAGCACCCGGGATCTCCTAGGAGCCCTTCGAGTGTCTCCCCCGAGTCCCTCCCAGTGCGGGCTGCCGGGGAAAGGCGGTGGTTGGGCTGGAAACGCAGTTAGCATCTAGTGCCTCCCCATGGACAGGGGAGGTAATTAGCGGACTTCCCCTTGCGAGGGATCACCTGTGACACCAGGAAGCTGCGTGGAGTGCGGCCCCGAACCTCCCCCACACAGTCAGCCGTGTTCCGGAATTCTGAGTGTGGGGAGGTTCCGTCTTCGTTCTGCAGCACCCGGGATCTCCTAGGAGCCCTTCGAGTGTCTTCCCCGAGTCCCTCCCAGTGCGGGCTGCCGGGGAAAGGCGGAGGTTGGGCTGGAAACGCAGGAAACATCTAGTGCCTCCCCATGGACAGGGGAGGTAATTAGCGGACTTCCCCCTGCCAGGGAAAACCTGTGACACCAGGCAGCTGCGTGGTGGGTGGCCCCGAACCTCGCCCACACAGGCAGACGTGTTCCGGAATTCTGAGTGTGGGGAGGTTCCGTCTTCTGTCTGCAGCACCCGGGATCTCCTAGGAGCCCTTCGAGAGTCTTCCCCGAGTCCCTCCCAGTGCGGGCTGCCGGGGAAAGGCGGTGGTTGGGCTGGAAACGCAGGTAGCATCTAGTGCCTCCCCATGGACAGGGGAGGTAATTAGCGGACTTCCCCTTGCGAGGGAACACCTGAGACACCAGGAATCTGCGTGGAGGCCGGCCCCTAACTTCCCCCACACAGTCATTCGTGTTCCGGAATTCTGAGTGTGGGGAGGTTCCGTCTTCTATCTGCAGCACCCGGGATCGCCTAGGAGCCTTTCGAGGGTCTTCCCCGAGTCCCTCCCAGTGCGGGCTGCCGGGGAAAGGCGGGGGTTGGGCTGGAAACGCAGGAAGCATCTAGTGCCTCCCCATAGAGAGGGGAGGTAATTAGCGGACTTCCCCTTGCGAGGGAACACCTGTGACAACAGGAAGCTGCGTGGAGGGCGGCCCAAACCTCCCCCAAACAGTCAGCCATGTTCCGGAATTCTGAGTGTGGGGAGGTTCCGTCTTCTGTCTGCAGCACCCGGGATCTCCTAGGAGCCCTTTGAGAGTCTCCCCCGAGTCCCTCACAGTGCGGGCTGCCGGGGAAAGGCGGGGATTGTGCTGGAAACACATTCAGCATCTAGTGCCTCCCCATGGACAGGGGAGGTAATTAGTTGATTTCCCCTTGCGAGGTAACACCTGAGACACCAGGAAGCTGCGTGGAGGGCGTCCCTCAACCTCACACACACTCACGCGTGTTCCGGAATTCTGAGTGTGGGGAGGTTCCGTCTTCTGTCTGCAGCACCCGGGATCTCCTAGGAGCCATTCGAGAGTCTTCCCCGAGTCCCTCCCAGTGCAGGCTGCCGGGGAAAGGCGGGGTTTGGGCTGGAAACGCATTCAGCATCTAATTCCTCCCCATGGACAGGGGAGGTAATTAGGGGATTTCCCCTTTCGAGGGAACACCTGAGACACCAGGAAGCTGCGTGGAGGGCGTCCCTAAACCTCACACACACTCACCCGTGTTCCGGAATTCTGAGTGTGGGGAGGTTCCGTCTTCTGTCTGCAGCACCCGGGATCTCCTAGGAGCCATTTGAGAGTCTTCCCCGAGTCCCTCCCAGTGCAGGCTGCCAGGGAAAGGCGGGGGTTGGGCTGGAAATGCAGGTAGCATCTAGTGCCTCCCCATGGACAGGGGAGATATGTAGCGGACTTCCCCCTGCCAGGGAAAACCTGTGACACCAGGCAGCTGCGTGGTGGGCGGCCCCGAACCTCCCCCAAACAGTCAGCCGTGTTCCGGAATTCTGAGTGTGGGGAGGTTCCGTCTTCTGTCTGCAGCACCCGGGATCTCCTAGGAGCCCTTCGAGTGTCTCCCCCGAGTCACTCTCAGTGCGGGCTGCCGGGGAAAGGCGGGGGTTGGGCTGGAAAAGCAGGTAGCATCTAGTGCCTCCCCATGGACAGGGGAGGTAATTAGCGGACTTCCCCTTGCGAGGGAACACCTGTGACACCAGGAAGCTGCGTGGAGGGCGGCCCCGAACCTCCCCCACAGTCAGCCGTGTTCCGGAATTCTGAGTGTGGGGAGGTTCCGTCTTCTGTCTGCAGCACCCGGGATCTCCTAGGAGCCCTTCGAGAGTCTTCCCCGAGCCCTCCCATTGCAGGCTGCCGGGGAAAGGCGGGGATTGGGCTGGAAACGCAGGTAGCATCTAGTGCCTCCCCCTGGACAGGGGAGGTAATTAGCGGAATTCCGCCTGCCAGGGAACACCTGTGACACCAGGAAGCTGCGAGGAGGGCGGCCCCGAACCTCCCCCACACAGTCACCCGTGTTCCGGAATTCTGAGTGTGGGGAGGTTCCGTCTTCGTTCTGCAGCACCTGGGATCCCCTAGGAGCCCTTCGAGTGTCTTCCCCGAGTCCCTCCCAGTGCGGGCTGCCGGGGAAATGCGGGGGTTGGGCTGGAATCGCAGGAAGCATCTAGTGCCTCCCCATGGACAGGGGAGGTAATTAGCGGACTTCCCCCTGCCAGGGAAAACCTGTGACACCAGGCAGCTGCGTGGAGGGTGGCCCCGAACCTCGCCCACACCGGCAGACGTGTTCCGGAATTCTGAGTGTGGGGAGGATCCGTCTTCTGTCTGCAGCACCCGGTATCTCCTAGTAGCCCTTCGAGAGTCTTCCCCGAGTCCCTCCCAGTGCAGGCTGCCGGGGAAAGGCGGGGTTTGGGCTGGAAACGCATTCAGCATCTAGTGCCTCCCCATGGACAGGGGAGGTAATTAGCGGACTTCCCCTTTCGAGGGAACACCTGAGACACCAGGAAACTGCGTGGAGGGCGTCCCTAATCCTCACCCACACTCACCCGTGTTCCGGAATTCTGAGTGTGGGGAGGTTCCGTCTTCGGTCTGCAGCACCCGGGATCTCCTAAGAGCCCTTCGAGTGTCTTCCCCGAGTCCCTCCTAGTGCGGGCTGAAGGGGAAAGGCGGGGGTTTGGCTGGAAACGCAGGTAACATCTAGTGCCTCCCCGTGGAATAGGGAGGTAATTAGCGGACTTCCCCTTGCGAGGGAACATGTGAGTCACCAGGAAGCTGCGTGGAAGGCGGCCCTAAACCTCCCCCACACAGTCAGCCGTGTTCCGGAATTCTGAGTGTGGGGAGTTTCCGTCTTCTGTCTGCAGCACCCGGGATCTCCTAGGAGCATTTCGAGGGTCTTCCCCGAGTCCCTCCCTGTGCGTGCTGCCGGGGAAAGGCGGGGGTTGGGCTGGAAACGCAGGAAGCATCTAGTGCCTCCCCATGGACAGGGGAGGTAATTAGCGGACTTCCCCCTGCCAGGGAAAACCTTTGACACCAGGCAGCTGCGTGGAGGGTGGCCCCGAACCGCGCCCACACAGGCAGACGTGTTCCGGAATTCTGAGTGTGGGGAGGTTCCCTCTTCTGTCTGCAGCACCCGGGATCTCCTAGGAGCCCTTCGAGAGTCTTCCCCGAGTCCCTCCCAGTGCGGGCTGCCGGGGAAAGGCGGGGGTTGGGCTTGAAACGCAGGTAGCATCTAGTGCCTCCCCATGGACAGGGGAGGTAATTAGCGGATTTCCCCTTGCGAGGGAACACCTGAGACACCAGGAAGCTGCGTGGAGTGCGTCCCTAAACCTCACCCACACTCACCCGTGTTCCGGAATTCTGAGTGTGGGGAGGTTCCGTCTTCTGTCTGCAGCACCCGGGATCTCCTAGGAGCCATTCGAGAGTCTTCCCCGAGTCCCTCCCAGTGAAGGCTGCCGGCGAAAGGCGGGGTTTGGGCTGGAAACGCATTCAGCTTCTAGTGCCTCCCCATGGACAGGGGAGGTAATTAGCGGACTTCCCCTTTCGAGGGAATACCTGATACACAAGGAAGCTGCGTGGAGGGCGTCCTTAAACCTCACCCCCACTCACCCGTGTTCCGGAATTCTGAGTGTGGGGAGGTTCCGTCTTCGGTCTGCAGCACCCGGGATCTCCTAGGAGCCATTTGAGAGTCTTCCCCTAGTCCCTCCCAGTGCAGGCTGCCGGGGAAATGCGGGGGTTGGGCTGGAAATGCAGGTAGCATCTAGTGCCTCCCCATGGACAGGGGAGGTAAGTAGCGGACTTCTCCTGCCAGGGAAAACCTGTGAAACCAGGCAGCTGCGTGGTGGACGGCCCCGAACCTCCCCCAAACAGTCAGCCGTGTTCCGGAATTCTGAGTGTGGGGAGGTTCCGTCTTCTGTCTGCAGCACCCGGGATCTCCTAGGAGCCCTTCGAGGGTCTTACCCGAGTCCCTCCCACTGCGGGCTGCCTGGGAAAGGAGGGGGTTGTGCTGGAAACGCAGGTAGCATCTAGTGCCTCCCCATGGACAGGGGAGGTAATTAGCGTAGTTCCGCCTGCCAGGGAACAGCTGTGACACCAGGAAGCTGCGTGGAGGTCGGCCCCGAACCTCCCCAACACAGTCACCCGTGTTCCGGAATTCTGAGTGTGGGGAGGTTCCGTCTTCGTTCTGCAGCACCCGGGATCTCCTAGGAGCCCTTCGAGTGTCTTCCCCGAGTCCCTCCCAGTGCGGGCTGCCGGGGAAAGGCGGGGGTTGGGCTGGAAACGCAGGAATCATCTAGTGTCTCCCCATGGACACGGGAGGTATTTAGCGGACTTCCCCCTGCCAGGGAAAATCTGTGACACCAGGCAGCTACGTGGAGGGCAGCCCCGAACCTCCCCCACACAGTCAGCCTTGTTCAGGAATTCTGAGTGTGGGGAGGTTCCGTCTTCGTTCTGCAGCACCCGGGATCTCCTAGGAGCCCTTCGAGTGTCTCCCCCGAGTCCCTCCCAGTGCGGGCTGCCGGGGAAAGGCGGGGGTTGGGCTGGAAAAGCAGGTAGCATCTAGTGCCTCCCCCTGGACAGGGGAGGTAATTAGCGGACTTCCGCCTGCCAGGGAACACCTGTGACACCAGGAAACTGCGTGGAGGGCGGCCCCGAAACTCCCCCACACAGTCAGCCGTGTTCCTGAATTCTGAGTGTGGGGAGGTTCAGTCTTCGGTCTGCAGCACCAGGGATCTCCTAGGAGCCCTTTGAGAGTCTCCCCCTAGTCCCTCTCACTGCGGGCTGCCGGGGAAAGGCGGGGGTTGGTCTGGAATCGCAGGAAGCATCTAGTGCCTCCCCATGGACAGGGGAGGTAATTAGCGGACTTCCCCCTGCCAGGGAAAACCTGTGACACCAGGCAGCTGCGTGGAGGGTGGCCCCGAACCTCGCCCACACCGGCAGACGTGTTCTGGAATTCTGAGTGTGGGGAGGATCCGTCTTCTGTCTGCAGCACCCGGGATCTCCTAGTAGCCCTTCGAGAGTCTTCCCCGAGTCCCTCCCAGTGCAGGCTGCCGGGGAAAGGCGGGGTTTGGGCTGGAAACGCATTCAGCATCTAGTGCCTCCCCATGGACAGGGGAGGTAATTAGCGGACTTCCCCTTTCGAGGGAACACCTGAGACACCAGGAAACTGCGTGGAGGGCGTCCCTAATCCTCACACACACTCACCCGTGTTCCGGAATTCTGAGTGTGGGGAGGTTCCGTCTTCGGTCTGCAGCACCCGGGATCTCCTAAGAGCCCTTCGAGTGTCTTCCCCGAGTCCCTCCTAGTGCGGGCTGCAGGGGAAAGGCGGGGGTTGGGCTGGAAACGCAGGTAACATCTAGTGCCTCCCCGTGGAATAGGGAGGTAATTAGCGGACTTCCCCTTGCGAGGGAACATGTGAGTCACCAGGAAGCTGCGTGGAAGGCGGCCCTAAACCTCCCCCACACAGTCAGCCGTGTTCCGGAATTCTGAGTGTGGGGAGTTTCCGTCTTCTGTCTGCAGCACCCGGGATCTCCTAGGAGCATTTCGAGGGTCTTCCCCGAGTCCCTCCCTGTGCGTGCTGCCGGGGAAAGGCGGGGGTTGGGCTGGAAACGCATTCAGCATCTCGTGCCTCCCCATGGACAGGGGAGGTAATTAGCGGATTTCCCCTTGCGAGGGAACACCTGAGACACCAGGAAGCTGCGTGGAGGGCGTCCCTAAACCTCACCCCCACTCACCCGTGTTCCGGAATTCTGAGTGTGGGGAGGATCCGTCTTCGGTCTGCAGCACCCGGGATCTCCTAGGAGCCATTTGAGAGTCTTCCCCTAGTCCCTCCCAGTGCAGGCTGCCGGGGAAAGGCGGGGGTTGGGCTGGAAACGCAGGTAGCATCTAGTGCCTCCCCATGGACAGGGGAGGTAAGTAGCGGACTTCTCCTGCCAGGGAAAACCTGTGAAACCAGGCAGCTGCGTGGTGGACGGCCCCGAACCTCCCCCAAACAGTCAGCCGTGTTCCGGAATTCTGAGTGTGGGGAGGTTCCGTCTTCTGTCTGCAGCACCCGGGATCTCCTATGAGCCCTTCGAGGGTCTTCCCCGAGTCCCTCCCACTGCGGGCTGCCTGGGAAAGGAGGGGGTTTTGCTGGAAACGCAGGTAGCATCTAGTGCCTCCCCATGGACAGGGGAGGTAATTAGCGTAGTTCCGCCTGCCAGGGAACAGCTGTGACACCAGGAAGCTGCGTGGAGGTCGGCCCCGAACCTCCCCAACACAGTCAGCCGTGTTCCGGAATTCTGAGTGTGGGGAGGTTCCATCTTCTGTCTGCAGCACCCGGGATCTCCTAGGAGCCCTTTGAGAGTCTCCCCCGAGTCCCTCACATTGCGGGCTGCCGGGGAAAGGCGGGGATTGGGCTGGAAACACATTCAGCATCTAGTGCCTCCCCATGGAAAAGGGAGGTAATTAGCGGACTTCCCCTTGCGAGGGAACACCTGAGACACCAGGAAGCTGCGTGGAAGGCGGCCCTAAACCTCCCCCACACAGTCAGCCGTGTTCCGGAATTCTGAGTGTGGGGAGGTTTCGTCTTCTGTCTGCAGCACCCGGGATCTCCTAGGAGCCCTTTGAGAGTCTCCCCCGAGTCCCTCACAGTGCGGGCTGCCGGGGAAAGGCGCGGATTGGGCTGGAAACACATTCAGCATCTAGTGCCTCCCCATGGACAGGGGAGGTAATTAGTGGATTTCCCCTTGCGAGGGAACACCTGAGACACCAGGAAGCTGCGTGGAGGGCGTCCCTAAACCTCACACACACTCACGCGTGTTCCGGAATTCTGAGTGTGGGGAGGTTCCGTCTTCTGTCTGCAGAACCCGGGATCTCCTAGGAGCCATTCGAGAGTCTTCCCCGAGTCCCTCCCAGTGCAGGCTGCCGGGGAAAGGCGGGGTTTGGGCTGGAAACGCATTCAGCATCTAATGCCTCCCCATGGACAGGGGAGGTAATTAGGGGATTTCCCCTTTCGAGGGAACACCTGAGACACCAGGAAGCTGCGTGGAGGGCGTCCCTAAACCTCACACACACTCACCCGTGTTCCGGAATTCTGAGTGTGGGGAGGTTCCGTCTTCTGTCTGCAGCACCCGGGATCTCCTAGGAGCCATTTGAGAGTCTTCCCCGAGTCCCTCCCAGTGCAGGCTGCCAGGGAAAGGCGGGGGTTGGGCTGGAAATGCAGGTAGCATCTAGTGCCTCCCCATGGACAGGGGAAGTATGTAGCGGATTTCCCCCTGCCAGGGAAAACCTGTGACACCAGGCAGCTGCGTGGTGGGCGGCACCGAACCTCCCCCAAACAGTCAGCCGTGTTCCGGAATTCTGAGTGTGGGGAGGTTCCGTCTTCTGTCTGCAGCACCCGGGATCTCCTAGGAGCATTTCGAGGGTCTTCCCCGAGTCCCTCCCTGTGCGTGCTGCCGGGGAAAGGCGGGGGTTGGGCTGGAAACACAGGAAGCATCTAGTGCCTCCCCATGGACAGGGGAGGTAATTAGCGGACTTCCCCCTGCCAGGGAAAACCTGTGACACCAGGCAGCTGCGTGGAGGGTGGCCCCGAACCGCGCCCACACAGGCAGACGTGTTCCGGAATTCTGAGTGTGGGGAGGTTCCCTCTTCTGTCTGCAGCACCCGGGATCTCCTAGGAGCCCTTCGAGAGTCTTCCCCGAGTCCCTCCCAGTGCGGGCTGCCGGGGAAAGGCGGGGGTTGGGCTTGAAACGCAGGTAGCATCTAGTGCCTCCCCATGGACAGGGGAGGTAATTAGCGGATTTCCCCTTGCGAGGGAACACCTGAGACACCAGGAAGCTGCGTGGAGGGCGTCCCTAAACCTCACCCACACTCACCCGTGTTCCGGAATTCTGAGTGTGGGGAGGTTCCGTCTTCTGTCTGCAGCACCCGGGATCTCCTAGGAGCCATTCGAGAGTCTTCCCCGAGTCCCTCCCAGTGCAGGCTGCCGGCGAAAGGCAGGGTTTGGGCTGGAAACGCATTCAGCTTCTAGTGCCTCCCCATGGACAGGGGAGGTAATTAGCGGACTTCCCCTTTCGAGGGAATACCTGATACACAAGGAAGCTGCGTGGAGGGCGTCCTTAAACCTCACCCCCACTCACCCGTGTTCCGGAATTCTGAGTGTGGGGAGGTTCCGTCTTCGGTCTGCAGCACCCGGGATCTCCTAGGAGCCATTTGAGAGTCTTCCCCTAGTCCCTCCCAGTGCAGGCCGCCGGGGAAAGGCGGGGGTTGGGCTGGAAACGCAGGTAGCATCTAGTGCCTCCCCATGGACAGGGGAGGTAAGTAGCGGACTTCTCCTGCCAGGGAAAACCTGTGAAACCAGGCAGCTGCGTGGTGGACGGCCCCGAACCTCCCCCAAACAGTCAGCCGTGTTCCGGAATTCTGAGTGTGGGGAGGTTCCGTCTTCTGTCTGCAGCACCCGGGATCTCCTAGGAGCCCTTCGAGGGTCTTCCCCGAGTCCCTCCCATTGCGGGCTGCCTGGGAAAGGAGGGGGTTGTGCTGGAAACGCAGGTAGCATCTAGTGCCTCCCCATGAACAGGGGAGGTAATTAGCGTAGTTCCGCCTGCCAGGGAACAGCTGTGACACCAGGAAGCTGCGTGGAGGTCGGCCCCGAACCTCCCCAACACAGTCACCCGTGTTCCGGAATTCTGAGTGTGGGGAGGTTCCGTCTTCGTTCTGCAGCACCCGGGATCTCCTAGGAGCCCTTCGAGTGTCTTCCCCGTGTCCCTCCCAGTGCGGGCTGCCGGGGAAAGGCGGGGGTTGTGCTGGAAACGCAGGAATCATCTAGTGTCTCCCCATGGACACGGGAGGTATTTAACTGACTTCCCCCTGCCAGGGAAAATCTGTGACACCAGGCAGCTACGTGGAGGGCGGCCCCGAACCTCCCCCACACAGTCAGCCTTGTTCCGGAATTCTGAGTGTGGGGAGGTTCCGTCTTCGTTCTGCAGCACCCGGGATCTCCTAGGAGCCCTTCGAGTGTCTCCCCCGAGTCCCTCCCAGTGCGGGCTGCCGGGGAAAGGCGGGGGTTGGGCTGGAATCGCAGGAAGCATCTAGTGCCTCCCCCTGGACAGGGGAGGTAATTAGCGGACTTCCGCCTGCCAGGGAACACCTGTGACACCAGGAACCTGCGTGGAGGGCGGCCCCGAAACTCCCTCACACAGTCAGCCGTGTTCCTGAATTCTGAGTTTGGGGAGGTTCCGTCTTCGGTCTGCAGCACCAGGGATCTCCTAGGAGCCCTTTGAGAGTCTCCCCCGAGTCCCTCCCACTGCGGGCTGCCGGGGAAAGGCGGGGGTTGGGCTGGAATCGCAGGAAGCATCTAGTGCCTCCCCATGGACAGGGGAGGTAATTAGCGGACTTCCCCTTTCGAGGGAATACCTGATACACAAGGAAGCTGCGTGGAGGGCGTCCTTAAACCTCACCCCCACTCACCCGTGTTCCGGAATTCTGAGTGTGGGGAGGTTCCGTCTTCGGTCTGCAGCACCCGGGATCTCCTAGGAGCCATTTGAGAGTCTTCCCCTAGTCCCTCCCAGTGCAGGCTGCCGGGGAAATGCGGGGGTTGGGCTGGAAACGCAGGTAGCATCTAGTGCCTCCCCATGGACAGGGGAGGTAAGTAGCGGACTTCTCCTGCCAGGGAAAACCTGTGAAACCAGGCAGCTGCGTGGTGGACGGCCACGAACCTCCCCCAAACAGTCAGCCATGTTCCGGAATTCTGAGTGTGGGGAGGTTCCGTCTTCTGTCTGCAGCACCCGGGATCTCCTAGGAGCCCTTCGAGGGTCTTTCCCGAGTCCCTCCCACTGCGGGCTGCCTGGGAAAGGAGGGGGTTGTGCTGGAAACGCAGGTAGCATCTAGTGCCTCCCCATGGACAGGGGAGGTAATTAGCGTAGTTCCGCCTGCCAGGGAACAGCTGTGACACCAGGAAGCTGCGTGGAGGTCGGCCCCGAACCTCCCCAACACAGTCACCCGTGTTCCGGAATTCTGAGTGTGGGGAGGTTCCGTCTTCGTTCTGCAGCACCCGGGATCTCCTAGGAGCCCTTCGAGTGTCTTCCCCGAGTCCCTCCCAGTGCGGGCTGCCGGGGAAAGGCGGGGGTTGGGCTGGAAACGCAGGAATCATCTAGTGTCTCCCCATGGACACGGGAGGTATTTAGCGGACTTCCCCCTGCCAGGGAAAATCTGTGACACCAGGCAGCTACGTGGAGGGCGGCCCCGAACCTCCCCCACACAGTCAGCCTTGTTCAGGAATTCTGAGTGTGGGGAGGTTCCGTCTTCGTTCTGCAGCACCCGGGATCTCCTAGGAGCCCTTCGAGTGTCTCCCCCGAGTCCCTCCCAGTGCGGGCTGCCGGGGAAAGGCGGGGGTTGGGCTGGAAAAGCAGGTAGCATCTAGTGCCTCCCCCTGGACAGGGGAGGTAATTAGCGGACTTCCGCCTGCCAGGGAACACCTGTGACACCAGGAAACTGCGTGGAGGGCGGCCCCGAAACTCCCCCACACAGTCAGCCGTGTTCCTGAATTCTGAGTGTGGGGAGGTTCCGTCTTCGGTCTGCAGCACCAGGGATCTCCTAGGAGCCCTTTGAGAGTCTCCCCCTAGTCCCTCTCACTGCGGGCTGCCGGGGAAAGGCGGGGGTTGGTCTGGAATCGCAGGAAGCATCTAGTGCCTCCCCATGGACAGGGGAGGTAATTAGCGGACTTCCCCCTGCCAGGGAAAACCTGTGACACCAGGCAGCTGCGTGGAGGGTGGCCCCGAACCTCGCCCACACCGGCAGACGTGTTCTGGAATTCTGAGTGTGGGGAGGATCCGTCTTCTGTCTGCAGCACCCGGGATCTCCTAAGAGCCCTTCGAGTGTCTTCCCCGAGTCCCTCCTAGTGCGGGCTGCAGGGGAAAGGCGGGGGTTGGGCTGGAAACGCAGGTAACATCTAGTGCCTCCCCGTGGAATAGGGAGGTAATTAGCGGACTTCCCCTTGCGAGGGAACATGTGAGTCACCAGGAAGCTGCGTGGAAGGCGGCCCTAAACCTCCCCCACACAGTCAGCCGTGTTCCGGAATTCTGAGTGTGGGGAGTTTCCGTCTTCTGTCTGCAGCACCCGGGATCTCCTAGGAGCATTTCGAGGGTCTTCCCTGAGTCCCTCCCTGTGCGTGCTGCCGGGGAAAGGCGGGGGTTGGGCTGGAAACGCAGGAAGCATCTAGTGCCTCCCCATGGACAGGGGAGGTAATTAGCGGACTTCCCCCTGCCAGGGAAAACCTGTGACACCAGGCAGCTGCGTGGAGGGTGGCCCCGAACCTCGCCCACACAGGCAGACGTGTTCCGGAATTCTGAGTGTGGGGAGGTTCCCTCTTCTGTCTGCAGCACCCGGGATCACCTAGGAGCCCTTCGAGAGTCTTCCCCGAGTCCCTCCCAGTGCGGGCTGCCGGGGAAAGGCGGGGGTTGGGCTTGAAACGCAGGTAGCATCTCGTGCCTCCCCATGGACAGGGGAGGTAATTAGCGGATTTCCCCTTGCGAGGGAACACCTGAGACACCAGGAAGCTGCGTGGAGGGCGTCCCTAAACCTCACCCACACTCACCCGTGTTCCGGAATTCTGAGTGTGGGGAGGTTCCGTCTTCTGTCTGCAGCACCCGGGATCTCCTAGGAGCCATTCGAGAGTCTTCCCCGAGTCCCTCCCAGTGCAGGCTGCCGGGGAAAGGCGGGGTTTGGGCTGGAAACGCATTCAGCTTCTAGTGCCTCCCCATGGACAGGGGAGGTAATTAGCGGACTTCCCCTTTCTAGGGAATACCTGATACACAAGGAAGCTGCGTGGAGGGCGTCCTTAAACCTCACCCCCACTCACCCGTGTTCCGGAATTCTGAGTGTGGGGAGGTTCCGTCTTCGGTCTGCAGCACCCGGGATCTCCTAGGAGCCATTTGAGAGTCTTCCCCTAGTCCCTCCCAGTGCAGGCTGCCGGGGAAAGGCGGGGGTTGGGCTGGAAACGCAGGTAGCATCTAGTGCCTCCCCATGGACAGGGGAGGTAAGTAGCGGACTTCTCCTGCCAGGGAAAACCTGTGAAACCAGGCAGCTGCGTGGTGGACGGCCCCGAACCTCCCCCAAACAGTCAGCCGTGTTCCGGAATTCTGAGTGTGGGGAGGTTCCGTCTTCTGTCTGCAGCACCCGGGATCTCCTATGAGCCCTTCGAGGGTCTTCCCCGAGTCCCTCGCACTGCGGGCTGCCTGGGAAAGGCGGGGGTTGGGCTGTAAACGCAGGTAGCATCTAGTGCCTCCCCATGGACAGGGGAGGTAATTAGCGGACTTCCCCTTGCGAGGGAACACCTGTGACACCAGGAAGCTGCGTGGAGGGCGGCCCCGAACCTCCCCCACAGTCAGCCGTGTTCCGGAATTCTGAGTGTGGGGAGGTTCCGTCTTCTGTCTGCAGCACCCGGGATCTCCTAGGAGCCCTTCGAGAGTCTTCCCTGAGTCCCTCCCATTGCAGGCTGCCGGGGAAAGGCGGGGGTTGGGCTGGAAACGCAGGTAGCATCTAGTGCCTCCCCCTGGACAGGGGAGGTAATTAGCGGACTTCCGCCTGCCAGGGAACACCTGTGACACCAGGAAGCTGCGTGGAGGGCGGCCCCGAACCTCCCCCACACAGTCAGCCGTGTTCCGGAATTCTGTGTGTGGGGAGGTTCCGTTTTCGTTCTGCAGCACCCGGGATCTCCTAGGAGCCCTTTGAGTGTCTTCCCCGAGTCCCTCCCAGTGCGGGCTGCCGGGGAAAGGCGGGGGTTGGGCTGGAAACGCAGGAATCATCTAGTGCCTCCCCATGGACAGGGGAGGTATTTAGCGGACTTCCCCATGCCAGGGAAAATCTGTGACACCAGGCAGCTGCGTGGAGGGCGGCCCCGAACCTCCCCCACACAGTCAGCCGTGTTCCGGAATTCTGAGTGTGGGGAGGTTCCGTCTTCTGTCTGCAGTACCCGGGATCTCCTAGGAGCCTTTCGAGGTTCTTCCCCGAGTCCCTCCCAGTGCGGGCTGCCGGGGAAATGCGGGGGTTGGGCTGGAAACGCAGGTAGCATCTAGTGCCTCCCCATGGACAGGGGAGGTAATTAGCGGACTTCCCCTTGCGAGGGAACACCTGTGACACCAGGAAGCTGCGTGGAGGGCGGCCCCGAACCTCCCCCACACAGTCAGCCGTGTTCCGGAATTCTGAGTGTGGGGAGGTTCCGTCTTCGGTCTGCAGCACCCGGGATCTCCTAGGAGCCCTTTGAGAGTCTCCCCCGAGTCCCTCACAGTGCGGGCTGCCGGGGAAATGCGGGGATTGGGCTGGAAACACATTCACCATCTAGTGCCTCCCCATGGACAGGGGAGGTAATTAGCGGACTTCCCCTTTCGAGGGAACACCTGAGACACCAGGAAGCTGCGTGGAGGGCGTCCCTAAAACTCACCCACACTCACCCGTGTTCCGGAATTCTGAGTGTGGGGAGGTTCCGTCTTCTGTCTGCAGCACCCGGGATCTCCTAGGAGCCCTTCGAGTGTCTCCCCCGAGTCCCTCCCAGTGCGGGCTGCCGGGGAAATGCGGGGGTTGTGCTGGAAACGCAGGAAGCATCTAGTGCCTCCCCCTGGACAGGGGATGTAATTAGCGGACTTCTGCATGCCAGGGAACACCTGTGACACCAGGAAGCTGCGTGGAGGGCGGCCCCGAAACTCCCCCACACAGTCAGCCTTGTTCCGGAATTCTGAGTGTGGGGCGGTTCCGTCTTCGTTCTGCAGCACCCGGGATCTCCTAGGAGCCCTTCGAGTGTCTCCCCCGATTCCCTCCCAGTGCGGGCTGCCAGGGAAAGCGGGGGTTGTGCTGGAAACGCAGGTAACATCTAGTGCCTCCCCATGGAAAAGGGAGGTAATTAGCGGACTTCCCCTTTCGAGGGAACACCTGAGACACCAGGAAGCTGCGTGGAAGGCGGCCCTAAACCTCCCCCACACAGTCAGCCGTGTTCCGGAATTCTGAGTGTGGGGAGGTTCCGTCTTCGGTCTGCAGCACCGGGGATCTCCTAGGAGCCCTTTGAGAGTCTCCCCCGAGTCCCTCCCACTGCGGGCTGCCGGGGAAAGGCGGGGGTTTGGCTGGAATCGCAGGAAGCATCTAGTGCCTCCCCATGGACAGGGGAGGTAATTAGCGGACTTCCCCCTGCCAGGGAAAACCTGGGACACCAGGCAGCTGCGTGGAGGGTGGCCCCGAACCTCGCCCACACCGGCAGATGTGTTCCGGAATTCTGAGTGTGGGGAGTTTCCGTCTTCTGTCTGCAGCACCCGGGATCTACTAGGAGCATTTCGAGGGTCTTCCCCGAGTCCCTCCCTGTGCGTGCTGCCGGGGAAATGCGGGGGTTGGGCTGGAAACGCAGGAAGCATCTAGTGCCTCCCCATGGACAGGGGAGGTAATTAGCGGACTTCCCCCTGCCAGGGAAAACCTGTGATACCAGGCAGCTGCGTGGAGGGTGGCCCCGAACCTCGCACACACAGGCAGACGTGTTCCGGAATTCTGACTGTGGGGAGGTTCCCTCTTCTGTCTGCAGCACCCGGGATCTCCTAGGAGCCCTTCGAGAGTCTTCCCCGAGTCCCTCCCAGTGCGGGCTGCTGGGGAAAGGCGGGGGTTGGGCTGGAAACGCAGGTAGCATCTAGTGCCTCCCCATGGACAGGGGAGGTAATTAGCGGATTTCCCCTTGCGAGGGAACACCTGAGACACCAGGAAGCTGCGTGGAGGGCGTCCCTAAACCTCACACACACTCACCCGTGTTCCGGAATTCTGAGTGTGGGGAGGTTCATTCTTCTGTCTGCAGCACCCGGGATCTCCTAGTAGCCATTCGAGAGTCTTCCCCGAGTCCCTCCCAGTGCAGGCTGCCGGGGAAAGGCGGGGTTTGGGCTGGAAACGCATTCAGCTTCTAGTGCCTCCCCATGGACAGGGGAGGTAATTAGCGGACTTCCCCTTTCGAGGGAATACCTGATACACCAGGAAGCTGCGTGGAGGGCGTCCTTAAACCTCACCCCCACTCACCCGTGTTCCGGAATTCTGAGTGTGGGGAGGTTCCGTCTTCGGTCTGCAGCACCCGGGATCTCCTAGGAGCCATTTGAGAGTCTTCCCCTAGTCCCTCCCAGTGCAGGCTGCCGGGGAAAGTCGGTGGTTAGGCTGGAAACGCAGGTAGCATCTAGTGCCTCCCCATGGACAGGGGAGGTAAGTAGCGGACTTCCCCTGCCAGGGAAAACCTGTGAAACCAGGCAGCTGCGTGGTGGACGGCCCCGAACCTCCCCCAAACAGTCAGCCGTGTTCCAGAATTCTGAGTGTGGGGAGGTTCCCTCTTCTGTCTGCAGCACCCGGGATTTCCTAGGAGCCCTTCGAGGGTCTTCCCCGAGTCCCTCCCACTGCGGGCTGCCTGGGAAAGAGGGGGATGGGCTGGAAACGCAGGTAGCATCTAGTGCCTCCCCATGGACAGGGGAGGTAATTAGCGTAGTTCCGCCTGCCAGGGAACACCTGTGACACCAGGAAGCTGCGTGGAGGGCGGCCACGAACCTCCCCCACACAGTCAGCCGTGTTCCGGAATTCTGAGTGTGGGGAGGATCCATCTTCTGTCTGCAGCACCCGGGATCTCCTAGGAGCCCTTTGGGAGTCTCCACCGAGTCCCTCACAGTGCGGGCTGCCGGGGAAAGGCGGGGATTTTGCTGGAAACCAATTCAGCATCTAGTGCCTCCCCTTGGACATGGGAGGTAATTAGCGGATTTCCCCTTGCGAGGGAACACCTGAGACACCAGGAAGCTGCGTGGAGGTCGTCCCTAAACCTCACAGACACTCACCCGTGTTCCGGAATTCTGAGTGTGGGGAGGTTCCGTCTTCTTTCTGCAGCACCCGGGATCTCCTAGGAGCCATTCGAGAGTCTTCCCCGAGTCCCTCCCAGTGGAGGCTCCCGGGGAAAGGCGGGGGTTGGGCTGGAAATGCAGGTAGCATCTAGTGCCTCCCCCTGGACAGGGGAGGTAATTAGCGGACTTCCGCCTGCCAGGGAACACCTGTGACACCAAGAAGCTGCGTGGAGTGCGGCCCCGAACCTCCCCCACACAGTCAGCCGTGTTCCGGAATTCTGAGTGTGGGGAGGTTCCGTCTTCGTTCTGCAGCACCCGGGATCTCCTAGGAGTCCTTCGAGTGTCTTCCCCGAGTCCTTCCCAGTGCGGGCTGCCGGGGAAAGGCGGGGGTTGGTCTGGAAACGCAGGAATCATCTAGTGCCTCCCCATGGACAGGGGATGTATTTAGCGGACTTCCCCCTGCCAGGGAAAATCTGTGACAACAGTCAGCTACGTGGAGGGCGGCCCCGAACCTCCCCCACACAGTCAGCCTTGTTCCGGAATTCTGAGTGTGGGGAGGTTCCGCCTTCGTTCTGCAGCCGGGATCTCCTAGGAGCCCTTCGAGTGTCTCCCCCGAGTCCCTCCCAGTGCGGGCTGCCGGGAATAGGCGGGGGTTGGGCTGGAAACGCAGGTAACTTCTAGTGCCTCCCCATGGATAAGGGAGGTAATTAGCGGACTTCCCCTTGCGACGGAACACCTGAGACACCAGGAAGCTGCGTGGAAGGCGGCCCTAAACCTCCCCCACACAGTCAGCCGTGTTCCGGAATTCTGAGTGTGGGGAGGTTCCGTCTTCTGTCTGCAGCACCCGGGATCTCCTAGGAGCCTTTCGAGGGTCTTCCCCGAGTCCCTCCCAGTGCGTGCTGCCGGGGAAAGGCGGGGGTTGGGCTGGAAACGCAGGAAGCATATAGTGCCTCCCCATGGACAGGGGAGGAATTTAGCGGACTTCCCCCTGCCAGGGAAAACCTGTGACACCAGGCAGCTGCGTGAAGGGTGGCCCCGAACCTCGCCCACACAGGCAGACGTGTTCCGGAATTCTGAGTGTGGGGAGGTTCCGTCTTCTGTCTGCAGCACCCGGGATTTCCTAGGAGACATTCGAGAGTCTTCCCCGAGTCCCTCCCAGTGCGGGCTGCCAGGGAAAGGCGGGGTTTGGGCTGGAAACGCATTCAGCATCCAGTGACTCCCCATGGACAGGGGAGGTAATTAGCGGACTTCCCCATGCAGGGGAACACCTGAGACACCAGGAAGCTGCGTGGAGGGCGTCCCTAAACCTCACCCACACTCACCCGTGTTCCGGAATTCTGAGTGTGGGGAGGTTCCGTCTTCTGTCTGCAGCACCCGGGATCTCCTTGGAGCCATTTGAGAGTCTTTCCCGAGTCCCTCCCCGTGCAGGCTGCCGGGGAAAGGCGGGGGTTGGGCTGGAAACGCAGGTAGCATCTAGTGCCTCCCCCTGGACAGGGGAGGTATTTAGCGGACTTCCCCCTGCCAAGGAAAACCTGTGACACCAGGCAGCTGCGTGGAGTGTGGCCCCGAAACTCGCCCACACAGTCAGCCGTGTTCCGGAATTCTGAGTGTGGGGAGGTTCCGTGTTCGTTCTGCAGCATCCGGGATCTCCTAGGAGCCCTTCGAGTGTCTTCCCCGAGTCCCTCCCAGTGCGGGCTGCCAGGGAAAGGCGGGGGTTGGGCTGGAAACGCAATAATCATCTAGTGCCACCCCATGGACAGGGGAGGAATTTAGCGGATTTCCCCCTGCCAGGGAAAATCTGTGACACCAGGCAGCTACGTGGAGGGCGGCCCCGAACCTCCCCCACACAGTCAGCCTTGTTCCGGAATTCTGAGTGTGGGGAGGTTCCGTCTTCGTTCTGCAGCACCCAGGATCTCCTAGGAGCCCTTCGAGAGTCTTCCCCGAGTCCCTCACAGTGCGGGCTGCCGGGGAAAGGCGGGGATTGTGCTGGAAACCCATTCAGCATCTAGTGCCTCCCCATGGACAGGGGAGGTAATTAGCGGATTTCCCCTTGCGAGGGAACACCTGAGACACCAGGAAGCTGCGTGGAGGGCGTCCCTAAACCTCACCCACACTCACCCGTGTTCCGGAATTCTGAGTGTGGGGAGGTTCCGTCTTCTGTCTGCAGCACCCGGGATCTCCTAGGAGCCATTCGAGAGTCTTCCCCGAGTCCCTCCCAGTGCAGGCTGCCGGGGAAAGGCGGGGTTTGGGCTGGAAACGCATTCAGCATGTAGTGCCTCCCCATGGACAGGGGAGGTAATTAGCGGAATTCCCCTTTCGAGGGAACTCCTGAGACACCAAGAATCTGCGTGGAGGGCGTCCCTAAACCTCACCCACACTCACCCGAGTTCCGGAATTCTGAGTGTGGGGAGGTTCCGTCTTCTGTCTGCAGCACCCGGGATCCCCTAGGAGCCCTTCGTGAGTCTTCCCCGAGTCCCTCCCAGTGCGGGCTGCCGGGGAAATGCGGGGGTTGACCTGGAAATGCAGGTAGCATCTAGTGCCTCCCCCTGGACAGTGGAGGTAATTAGCGGACTTCCGCCTGCCAGGGAACACCTGTGACACCAGGAAGCTGCGTAAGGGCGGCCCCGAACCTCCCCCACAGTCAGTCGTGTTCCGGAATTCTGAGTGTGGGGAGGTTCCGTCTTCGTTCTGCAGCACCCGGGATCTCCTAGGAGCCCTTCGAGTGTCTTCCCCGAATCCCTCCCAGTGCGGGCTGCCGGTGAAAGTCGGGGGTTGGGCTGGAAACGCAGGAATCATCTAGTGCCTCCCCATGGACAGGGGAGGTATTTAGTGGACTTCCCCCTGCCAGGGAAAATCTGTGACACCAGGCAGCTACGTGGAGGGCGGCCCCGAACCTCCCCCACACAGTCAGCCTTGTTCCGGAATTCTGAGTGTGGGGAGGTTCCGCCTTCGTTCTGCAGCACCCGGGATCTCCTAGGAGCCCTTCGAGTATCTCCCCCGAGTCCCTCCCAGTGCGGGCTGCCGGAAAAAGGCGGGGGTTGGGCTGGAAACGCAGGTAACTTCTAGTGCCTCGCCATGGATAAGGGAGGTAATTAGCGGACTTCCCCTTGCGACGGAACACCTGAGACACCAGGAAGCTGCGTAAGGGCGGCCCCGAACCTCCCCCACACAGTCAGCCTTGTTCCGGAATTCTGAGTGTGGGGAGGTCCGTCTTCGTTCTGCAGCACCCGGGATCTCCTAGGAGCCCTTCGAGTGTCTTCCCCGAATCCCTCCCAGTGCGGGCTGCCGGTGAAAGTCGGGGGTTGGGCTGGAAACGCAGGAATCATCTAGTGCCTCCCCATGGACAGGGGAGGTATTTAGCGGACTTCCCCCTGCCAGGGAAAATCTGTGACACCAGGCAGCTACGTGGAGGGCGGCCCCGAACCTCCCCCACACAGTCAGCCTTGTTCCGGAATTCTGAGTGTGGGGAGGTTCCGCCTTCGTTCTGCAGCACCCGGGATCTCCTAGGAGCCCTTCGAGTATCTCCCCCGAGTCCCTCCCAGTGCGGGCTGCCAGAAAAAGGCGGGGGTTGGGCTGGAAACGCAGGTAACTTCTAGTGCCTCCCCATGGATAAGGGAGGTAATTAGCGGACTTCCCCATGCAGGGGAACACCTGAGACACCAGGAAGCTGCGTGTAGGGCGTCCCTAAACCTCACCCACACTCACCCGTGTTCCGGAATTCTGAGTGTGGGGAGGTTCCGTCTTCTGTCTGCAGCACCCGGGATCTCCTTGGAGCCATTTGAGAGTCTTTCCCGAGTCCCTCCCCGTGCAGGCTGCCGGGGAAAGGCGGGGGTTGGGCTGGAAACGCAGGTAGCATCTAGTGCCTCCCCCTGGACAGGGGAGGTATTTAGCGGACTTCCCCCTGCCAAGGAAAACCTGTGACACCAGGCAGCTGCGTGGAGGGTGGCCCCGAAACTCGCCCACACAGTCAGCCGTGTTCCGGAATTCTGAGTGTGGGGAGGTTCTGTGTTCGTTCTGCAGCATCCGGGATCTCCTAGGAGCCCTTCGAGTGTCTTCCCCGAGTCCCTCCCAGTGCGGGCTGCCAGGGAAAGGCGGGGGTTGGGCTGGAAACGCAATAATCATCTAGTGCCACCCCATGGACCGGGGAGGAATTTAGCGGACTTCCCCCTGCCAGGGAAAATCTGTGACACCAGGCAGCTACGTGGAGGGCGGCCCCGAACCTCCCCCACACAGTCAGCCTTGTTCCGGAATTCTGAGTGTGGGGAGGTTCCGTCTTCGTTCTGCAGCACCCAGGATCTCCTAGGAGCCCTTCGAGAGTCTTCCCCGAGTCCCTCACAGTGCGGGCTGCCGGGGAAAGGCGGGGATTTTGCTGGAAACCCATTCAGCATCTAGTGCCTCCCCATGGACAGGGGAGGTAATTAGCGGATTTCCCCTTGCGAGGGAACACCTGAGACACCAGGAAGCTGCGTGGAGGGCGTCCCTAAACCTCACCCACACTCACCCGTGTTCCGGAATTCTGAGTGTGGGGAGGTTCCGTCTTCTGTCTGCAGCACCCGGGATCTCCTAGGAGCCATTCGAGAGTCTTCCCCGAGTCCCTCCCAGTGCAGGCTGCCGGGGAAAGGCGGGGTTTGGGCTGGAAACGCATTCAGCATCTAGTGCCTCCCCATGGACAGGGGAGGTAATTACGGGAATTCCCCTTTCGAGGGAACACCTGAGACACCAGGAAGCTGCGTGGAGGGCGTCCCTAAACCTCACCCACACTCACCCGAGTTCCGGAATTCTGAGTGTGGGGAGGTTCCGTCTTCTGTCTGCAGCACCCGGGATCTCCTAGGAGCCCTTCGAGAGTCTTCCCCGAGTCCCTCCCAGTGCGGGCTGCCGGGGAAATGCGGGGGTTGACCTGGAAATGCAGGTAGCATCTAGTGCCTCCCCCTGGACAGTGGAGGTAATTAGCGGACTTCCGCCTGCCAGGGAACACCTGTGACACCAGGAAGCTGCGTGGAGGGTGGCCCCAAACCTCCCCCACACAGTCAGCCGTGTTCCGGAATTCTGAGTGTGGGGAGGTTCCGTCTTCGTTCTGCAGCACCCGGGATCTCCTAGGAGCCCTTCGAGTGTCTTCCCCGAGTCCCTCCCAGTGCGGGCTGCCGGGGAAAGGCGGGGGTTGGGCTGGAAACGCAGGAATCATCTAGTGTCTCCCCATGGACACGGGAGGTATTTAGCGGACTTCCCCCTGCCAGGGAAAATCTGTGACACCAGGCAGCTACGTGGAGGGCGGCCCCGAACCTCCCCCACACAGTCAGCCTTGTTCCGGAATTCTGAGTGTGGGGAGGTCCGTCTTCGTTCTGCAGCACCCGGGATCTCCTAGGAGCCCTTCGAGTGTCTTCCCCGAGTCCCTCCCAGTGCGGGGTGCCGGTGAAAGTCGGGGGTTGGGCTGGAAACGCAGGAATCATCTAGTGCCTCCCCATGGACAGGGGAGGTATTTAGCGGACTTCCCCCTGCCAGGGAAAATCTGTGACACCAGGCAGCTACGTGGAGGGCGGCCCCGAACCTCCCCCACACAGTCAGCCTTGTTCCGGAATTCTGAGTGTGGGGAGGTTCCGCCTTCGTTCTGCAGCACCCGGGATCTCCTAGGAGCCCTTCGAGTATCTCCCCCGAGTCCCTCCCAGTGCGGGCTGCCAGAAAAAGGCGGGGGTTGGGCTGGAAACGCAGGTAACTTCTAGTGCCTCCCCATGGATAAGGGAGGTAATTAGCGGACTTCCCCATGCAGGGGAACACCTGAGACACCAGGAAGCTGCGTGGAGGGCGTCCCTAAACCTCACCCACACTCACCCGTGTTCCGGAATTCTGAGTGTGGGGAGGTTCCGTCTTCTGTCTGCAGCACCCGGGATCTCCTTGGAGCCATTTGAGAGTCTTTCCCGAGTCCCTCCCCGTGCAGGCTGCCGGGGAAAGGCGGGGGTTGGGCTGGAAACGCAGGTAGCATCTAGTGCCTCCCCCTGGACAGGGGAGGTATTTAGCGGACTTCCCCCTGCCAAGGAAAACCTGTGACACCAGGCAGCTGCGTGGAGGGTGGCCCCGAAACTCGCCCACACAGTCAGCCGTGTTCCGGAATTCTGAGTGTGGGGAGGTTCTGTGTTCGTTCTGCAGCATCCGGGATCTCCTAGGAGCCCTTCGAGTGTCTTCCCCGAGTCCCTCCCAGTGCGGGCTGCCAGGGAAAGGCGGGGGTTGGGCTGGAAACGCAATAATCATCTAGTGCCACCCCATGGACCGGGGAGGAATTTAGCGGACTTCCCCCTGCCAGGGAAAATCTGTGACACCAGGCAGCTACGTGGAGGGCGGCCCCGAACCTCCCCCACACAGTCAGCCTTGTTCCGGAATTCTGAGTGTGGGGAGGTTCCGTCTTCGTTCTGCAGCACCCAGGATCTCCTAGGAGCCCTTCGAGAGTCTTCCCCGAGTCCCTCACAGTGCGGGCTGCCGGGGAAAGGTGGGGATTTTGCTGGAAACCCATTCAGCATCTAGTGCCTCCCCATGGACAGGGGAGGTAATTAGCGGATTTCCCCTTGCGAGGGAACACCTGAGACACCAGGAAGCTGCGTGGAGGGCGTCCCTAAACCTCACCCACACTCACCCGTGTTCCGGAATTCTGAGTGTGGGGAGGTTCCGTCTTCTGTCTGCAGCACCCGGGATCTCCTAGGAGCCCTTCGAGAGTCTTCCCCGAGTCCCTCCCAGTGCGGGCTGCCGGGGAAATGCGGGGGTTGACCTGGAAATGCAGGTAGCATCTAGTGCCTCCCCCTGGACAGTGGAGGTAATTAGCGGACTTCCGCCTGCCAGGGAACACCTGTGACACCAGGAAGCTGCGTGGAGCGTGGCCCCAAACCTCCCCCACACAGTCAGCCGTGTTCCGGAATTCTGAGTGTGGGGAGGTTCCGTCTTCGTTCTGCAGCACCCGGGATCTCCTAGGAGCCCTTCGAGTGTCTTCCCCGAGTCCCTCCCAGTGCGGGCTGCCGGGGAAAGGCGGGGGTTGGGCTGGAAACGCAGGAATCATCTAGTGTCTCCCCATGGACACGGGAGGTATTTAGCGGACTTCCCCCTGCCAGGGAAAATCTGTGACACCAGGCAGCTACGTGGAGGGCGGCCCCGAACCTCCCCCACACAGTCAGCCTTGTTCCGGAATTCTGAGTGTGGGGAGGTCCGTCTTCGTTCTGCAGCACCCGGGATCTCCTAGGAGCCGTTCGAGTGTCTCCCCCGAGTCCCTCCCAGTGCGGGCTGCCTGGGAAAGGCGGGGGTTGGGCTGGAAAAGCAGGTAGCATCTAGTGCCTCCCCCTGGACAGGGGAGGTAATTAGCGGACTTCCGCCTGCCAGGGAACACCTGTGACACCAGGAACCTGCGTGGAGGGCGGCCCCGAAACTCCCCCACACAGTCAGCCGTGTTCCGGAATTCTGAGTGTGGGGAGGTTCCGTCTTCGGTCTGCAGCACCAGGGATCTCCTAGGAGCCCTTTGAGAGTCTCCCCCGAGTCCCTCCCACTGCGGGCTGCCGGGGAAAGGCGGGGGTTGGGCTGGAATCGCAGGAAGCATCTAGTGCCTCCCCATGGACAGGGGAGGTAATTAGCGGACTTCCCCCTGCCAGGGAAAACCTGTGACACCAGGCAGCTGCGTGGAGGGTGGCCCCGAACCTCGCCCACACCGGCAGACGTGTTCCGGAATTCTGAGTGTGGGGAGGATCCGTCTTCTGTCTGCAGCAACCGGGATCTCCTAGTAGCCCTTCGAGAGTCTTCCCCGAGTCCCTCCCAGTGCAGGCTGCCGGGGAAAGGCGGGGTTTGTGCTGGAAACGCATTCAGCATCTAGTGCCTCCCCATGGACAGGGGAGGTAATTAGCGGACTTCCCCTTTCGAGGGAACACCTGAGACACCAGGAAACTGCGTGGAGGGCGTCCTTAAACCTCACGCACACTCACCCGTGTTCCGGAATTCTGAGTGTGGGGAGGTTCCGTCTTCGGTCTGCAGCACCCGGGATCTTCTAAGAGCCCTTCGAGTGTCTTCCCCGAGTCCCTCCTAGTGCGGGCAGCAGGGGAAAGGCGGGGGTTGGGCTGGAAACGCAGGTAACATCTAGTGCCTCCCCATGGAATAGGGAGGTAATTAGCGGACTTCCCCTTGCGAGGGAACATGTGAGTCACCAGGAAGCTGCGTGGAAGGCGGCCCTAAACCTTCCCCACACAGTCAGCCGTGTTCCGGAATTCTGAGTGTGGGGAGTTTCCGTCTTCTGTCTGCAGCACCCGGGATCTCCTAGAAGCATTTCGAGGGTCTTCCCCGAGTCCCTCCCTGTGCGTGCTGCCGGGGAAAGGCGGGGGTTGGGCTGGAAACGCAAGAAGCATCTAGTGCCTCCCCATGGACAGGGGAGGTAATTAGCGGACTTCCCCTTGCGAGGGAACACCTGTGACAACAGGAAGCTGCGTGGAGGGCGGCCCCGAACCTCCCCCACACAGTCAGCCGTGTTCCGGAATTCTGAGTGTGGGGAGGTTCCGTCTTCTGTCTGCAGCACCCGGGATCTCCTAGGAGCCCTTCGAGGGTCTTCCCCGAGTCCCTCCCAGTGCGGGCTGCCGGGGAAAGGCGGGGGTTGGGCTGGAAACGCAGGAAGCATCTAGTGCCTCCCCATGAACAGGGGAGGAAATTAGCGGACTTCCCCCTGCCAGGGAAAACCTGTGACACCAGGCAGCTGCGTGGAGGGTGGCCCCGAACCTCGCCCACACAGGCAGACGTGTTCCGGAATTCTGAGTGTGGGGAGGTTCCGTCTTCTGTCTGCAGCACCCGGGATCTCCTAGGAGCCATTCGAGAGTCTTCCCCGAGTCCCTCCCAGTGCAGGCTGCCGGGGAAAGGCGGGGTTTGGGCTGGAAACGCATTCAGCATCTAGTGCCTCCCCATGGTCAGGGGAGGTAATTAGCGGACTTCCCCTTTCGAGGGAACACCTGAGACACCAGGAAGCTGCGTGGAGGGCGTCCCTAAACCTCACCCACACTCACCCGTGTTCCGGAATTCTGAGTGTGGGGAGTTTCCGTCTTCTGTATGCAGCACCCGGGATCTCCTTGGAGCCATTTGAGAGTCTTTCCCGAGTCCCTCCCCGTGCAGGCTGCCGGGGAAAGGCGGGGGTTGGGCTGGAAACGCAGGTAGCATCTAGTGCCTCCCCATGGACAGGGGAGGTAAGTAGCGGACTTCCCCTTGCGAGGGAACACCTGTGACACCAGGAAGCTGCGTGGAGGGCGGCCCCGAACTTCGCCCACACAGTCAGCCGTGTTCCGGAATTCTGAGTGTGGGGAGGTTCCGTCTTCGGTCTGCAGCACCCGGGATCTCCTAGGAGCCCTTCGAGAGTCTTCCCCGAGTCCGTACCAGTGCGGGCTTCCGGGGAAAGGCGGGGGTTGGGCTGGAAACGCAGGTAGCATCTAGTGCCTCCCCCTGGACAGGGGAGGTAATTAGCGGACTTCCCCCTGCCAGTGAACACCTGTGACAACAGGCAGCTGCGTGGAGGGCGGCCCCAAACCTCCCCCACCCACTCGGCCGCGTTTCGGAATTCTGAGTGTGGCGAGGTTCCGTCCTCTGTCTGCAGCGCCTGGGATCTCCTAGGAGCCCTCCGCGTGTCTTCCCCGAGTGTCTCCTAGTGCGGGCTGCCGAGGAAATGCGGGGGTTTTGCTGGAAATGCATGTAGCATCTAGTGCCTCCCCCTGGACAGATGAGGTAATTAGCGGAATTCCCCCTGCCAGGGAACACCTGTGACACCAGGCAGCTTCGTGTTGGGCGGCCCCAAACCTCCCCCACCCACTCGGCCGCGTTTCGGAATTCTGAGTGTGGCGAGATTCCGCCCTCTGTCTGCACCGGCTGGGATCTCCTAGGATCCCTCTGCGTGTCTTCCCCGAGTGTCTCCTAGTGCGTGATGCCGGGGAAAGACGGGGGTTAGTCTGGAAATATAGGTAGCATCTAGTGCCTCCTGCTGGACAGATGAGGTATTTAGCGGATTTCCCCATGCCAGGAATCACCTGTGACACCAGGAAGCTTCGTGGAGTGCGGCCCAAAACCTCCCCAACCACTCGGCCGCGTTTCGGAATTCTGAGTGTGGCGAGGTTCGGTCCTCTGTCTGCAGCGCCTGGGATCTCCAAGGAGCCATCCGCGTGGCTTCCCCGAGAGTCTCCTAGTGCGGGCTGCCGGGCAAATGCGGGGGTTGGGCTGGAAATGCAGGTAGCATCTAGTGCCTCCCCCTGGACAGATGAGGTAATTAGCGGACTTCCCCCTGCCAGGGGACACCTGTGACACCAGGCAGCTCTGTGGAGTGCGGCCCCAAACTTCCCCCAACCACTCGGCCGCGTTTCGGAATTCTGAGTGTGGCGAGGTTCCGTCCTCTGTTTGCAGCGCCTGGGATCTCCTAGGATCCCTCCTCATGTCTTCCCCGATTGTCTCCTAGTGTGGGATGCCGGGAAAAATAGGTGGTTGGGCTGGAAATGCAGGTAGCATTTAGTGCCTCCCCCTGGACAGATGAATTAATTCGCGGACTTCCCACTGCAAGGGAACACCTGTGACACCAGGCAGCTGCGTGGAGGGCGGGCCCAAACCTCCCCCACCCACTCGGCCACGTTTCGGAATTCTGAGTGTGCCGAGGTTCCGTCCTCTGTCTGCAGCGCCTGGGATCTACTAGGATCCTTCTGCGTGTCTTCCCCGAGAGTGTCCTACTGCGGGCTGACAGGGAAAGGCGGGGGTTGGGCTGTAAATGCAGGTAGCATCTAGTGCCTCCCCATGGACAGATGAGGTAATTAGCGGAGTTCCCCCTGTCAAGGAACACCTGTGACACCAGGCAGCTGCGTGGAGATCAGCCCCAAAACTCCCCCACCCACTCGGACGCGTTTCGGAATTCTGAGTGTGGCGAGGTTCCGTCCTCTGTCTGCAGCGCCTGGGATCACCTAGGAGCCCTCCGCGTGTCTTCCCCGAGTTTCTCCTTGTGCGGGCTGCCGGGGAAAAGCGGGGGTTTGCCTGGAAATGCAGGTAGCATCTAGTGCCATCCCCTGAACAGATGAGGAAATTAGCGGACTTCCCCCGGCCAGGGAACACCTGTGACACCAGGCAGCTGCTTGGAGGGCGGCCCCAAAACTCCCCCACACACTCGGCTGCGTTTCGGAATTCTGAGTGTGGCGAGGTTCCGTCCTCTGTCTGCAGCGCCTGGGATAGCCTAGGAGCCCTCCGCGTGTCTTCCCCGAGTGTCTCCTAGCGCGGGCTAACGGGGAAATGCGGGGCTTGAACTGAAATTGCAGGTAGCATCTAGAGCCTCCCCCTGGACAGATGAGGTAATTAGCGGACTTCCCCCTGCCAGGGAACACCTGTGACACCAGGCAGCTGCGTGGATTGCGGCCCCAAACCTCCCCCACCCACTCGGCCACGTTTCGGAATTCTGAGTGTGGCGAGGTCCGTCATCTGTCTGCAGTGCCTGGGATCTCCTAGGAGCCCTCCGCGTGTCTTCCCCGAGTATCTCATAATGTGGGCTGACGGGGAAAGGCGGGGGTTGGGCTGGAAATGCAGGTAGCATCTAGTGCCTCCTGCTGGACAGATGAGGTATTTAGCGGATTTCCCCATGCCAGGAAACACCTGTGACACCAGGAAGCTTCGTGGAGTGCGGCCCCAAACCTCCCCAACCACTCGGCCGCGTTTCGGAATTCTGAGTGTGGCGAGGTTCCGTCCTCTGTCTGCAGCGCCTGGAATCTCCTAGGATCCCCCCGCGTGTCTTCCCCGAGTGTCTCCTAGTGCGGGATGCCGGGGAAAGTCGGGGGTTGGGATGGAACTGCTAGTAGCATCTAATGCCTCCCCCTGGACAGATGAGGTAATTAGCGGATTTCCCACTGCCAGGGAACACCTGTGACACCAGGCAGCTGCGTGGAGGGCGGCCCAAAACCTCCCCCACCCACTCGGCCGCGTTTCGGAATTCTGAGTGTGGCGAGGTTCGGTCCTCTGTCTGCAGCGCCTGGGATCTCCAAGGAGCCATCCGCGTGGCTTCCCCGAGAGTCTCCTAGTGCGGGCTGCCGGGCAAATGCGGGGGTTGGGCTGGAAATGCAGGTAGCATCTAGTGCCTCCCCCTGGACAGATGAGGTAATTAGCGGACTTCCCCCTGCCAGGGGACACCTGTGACACCAGGCAGCTCTGTGGAGTGCGGCCCCAAACTTCCCCCAACCACTCGGCCGCGTTTCGGAATTCTGAGTGTGGCGAGGTTCCGTCCTCTGTTTGCAGCGCCTGGGATCTCCTAGGATCCCTCCTCATGTCTTCCCCGATTGTCTCCTAGTGTGGGATGCCGGGAAAAATAGGTGGTTGGGCTGGAAATGCAGGTAGCATTTAGTGCCTCCCCCTGGACAGATGAATTAATTCGCGGACTTCCCACTGCAAGGGAACACCTGTGACACCAGGCAGCTGCGTGGAGGGCGGGCCCAAACCTCCCCCACCCACTCGGCCACGTTTCGGAATTCTGAGTGTGCCGAGGTTCCGTCCTCGGTCTGCAGTGCCTGGGGTATCTTAGGAGACCTCCGCGTGAATTCCCCGAGTGTCTCCTATTGCGGGCTGCCGGGGAAAGGCGGTGGTTGGGCTGGAAATGCAGGTAGCATCTAGTGCCATCCCCTGGACAGAGGAGGTAATTAGCGGACATCCCCCTGACAGGGAACACCTGTGACGCCAGGCAGCTGCGTGGAGGGCGGCCCCAAACCTCCCCCACCCACTCGGCCGCGTTTCGGAATTCTTAGTGTGGCGATGTTCCGTCCTCTGTCTGCAGCGCCTGGGATATCCTAGGAGCCCTCAGCGTGTCTTCCCCGAGTGTCTCCTTGTGCTGGCTGCCGGGGAAATTCGGGGGTTGGGCTGGAAATGCAGGTAGCATCTAGTGCCTCCTCCTGGACAGATCAGGTAATTAGCGGACTTCCCCCTTCCTGGGAACACCTGTGACAAAAGGCAGATGCGAGGATGGCGGTCCCAATATTACCCTACACACTCGGCCGCGTTCCGGAATTCTGAGGGTGACGAGGTTCCGTCATCTGTCTGCAGTGCCTGAGATCTCCTAGGAGCCCTCCGCGTGTCTTCCCCGAGTGTCTCCTAGTGCGGGATGCCGGGGAATGTCGGGGGTTGGGATGGAACTGCTAGTAGGATCTAATGCCTCCCCCTGGACACATGAGGTAATTAGCGGATTTCCCACTGCCAGGGAACACCTGTGACACCAGGCAGCTGCGTGGAGGGCGGCCCAAAACCTCCCCCACCCACTCGGCCGCGATTCGGAATTCTGAGTGTGGCGAGGTTCAGTCCTCTGTCAGCAGCGCCTGGGGTCTCCAAGGAGCCCTCCGCGTGTCTTCCCCGAGTGTTTCCTAGTGCGGGCTGCCGGGGAAAGGCGGGTGTTGGGCTGGAAATGCAGGTAGAATCTAGTGCCTCCCCCTGGACAGATGAGGTAATTAGCGGAATTCCCCCTACCAGGGAACACCTGTGACACCAGGTAGCTGCGGGGAGGGCGGCCCCAAACCTACCCCACCCACTCGGTCGCGTTCCGGAATTCTGAGTGTGGCGATGTTCCGTCCTCTGTCTGCAGCGCTTGGGATATCCTAGGAGCCCTCAGCGTGTCTTCCCCGAGTGTCTCTTTGTGTGGGCTGCCGGGGAAATTCGGGGGTTGGGCTGGAAATGCAGGTAGCATCTAGTGCCTCCCCCTGGACAGATGAGGTATTTAGCGGAATTCACCCTGCCAGGGAACACCTGTGACACCAGGCAGCTGCGTGGACGGCGGCCCCAAAACTCCCCCACACACTCGGCCGCGTTTCGGAATTCTGAGTGTGGCGAGGTTCCGTCCTCTGTCTGCAGCGCCTTGGATCTCCTAGGAGCCCTCCGCGTGTCTTCACCGAGTGTCTCCTAGTGAGGGCTGCCGGGGAAATGCGTGGGTGGGGCTGGTAATGCAGGTAGCATCTAGTGCCTCCCCCTGGACAGATGAGGTAATTAGCGGACTTCCCCCTGCCAGTGAACACCTGTGACACCGGGCAGCTGCGTGGAGGGCGGCCCCAAACCTCCCCCACCCACTCGGAGTCGTTTCGGAATTTTGAGTGTGAAGATGTTACGTCCTCTGTCTGCAGCGCCTGATATATCCTAGGAGCCCTCAGCGTGTCTTCCCCGAGTGTCTCCTAGTGCAGGCTGCCGGGGAAATTCGGGGGTTGGTCTGGAAATTCAGGTAGAATCAATTGCCTCCCCCTGGTTAGATCAAGTAATTAGCGGAATTCCCCCTGCCAGGGAACACCTGTGACACCAGGCAGCTGCGTGGAGGGCGGCCCAAAACCTCCCCCACCCACTCGGCCGCGTTTCGGAATTCTGAGTGTTGCGAGGTTCAGTCCTCTGTCAGCAGCGCCTGGGATCTCCTAGGAGCCCTCCGCGTGTCGTTTCCGAGTGTCTCCTAGTGCGGGCTGCAGGGGAAATGCGGGGGTTGGGCTGGAAATGCTGGTAGCATCTAGTGCATCCCCCTGGACAGATGAGGTAATTAGCGGAATTCCCCCTGCCAGTGAAAACCTGTGACACCAGGCAGCTGCGTGGGGGGCAGCCCCAAATCTCCCCCACCCACACGGGTGCGTTCCAGAATTCAGAGTTTGGCGAGGTTCCGTCCTCTGTCTGCAGCGCCTGGGATCCCCTAGGAGCCCTCCGCGAGTCTTCTTCGAGTGTATCCTAGTGCGGGCTGCCGGGAAAGGCGGGGTCTGGGCTGGAAATGCAGGTAGCATTTAGTGCCTCCCCCTGGACAGATGAGGAATTTAGCGGAATTCACCCTGCCAGGGAACACCTGTGACACCAGGCAGCTGCGTGGACGGCGGCCCCAAAACTCCACCACACACTCGGCCGCGTTTCGGAATTCTGAGTGTGGCGAGGTTCCGTCCTCTGTCTGCAGCGCCTGGGATCTCCTAGGAGCCCTCCGCGTGTCTTCCCCGAGTGTCTCCTAGTGCGGGCTGCCGGGGAAATGCGTGGGTGGGGCTGGTAATGCAGGTAGCATCTAGTGCCTCCCCCTGGACAGATGAGGTAATTAGCGGACTTCCCCCTGCCAGTGAAAACCTGTGACACCAGGCAGCTGTGTGGTGGTCGGCCCCAAACCTCCCACACCCACTCGGCCGCGTTTCGGAATTCTGAGTGTGGCGAGTTTCCGTCCTCTGTCTGTAGCGCCTGGGATCTCCTAGGAGCCCTCTGCGTGTCTACCCCGAGTGTCTCCTAGTGCTGGCTGCCGGGTAAAGGTGGGGTATGGGCTGGAAATGCAGGTAGCATCTAATGCCTCCCCCTGGACAAATGAGGTAATTAGCGGACTTCCCCCTGCCAGTGATCACCTGTGACACCAGGCAGCTTCGTGGGGGTAGGCCCCAAAACTCCCCCAACAACTCGGCCGCGTTTCGGAATTCTGAATGTGGCGAGGTTCCGTCCTCTGTCTGCAGCGCCTGGGATCTCCTAGGAGCCCTCCGCGTGTCTTCCCCGAGTGTCTCCTAGTGCGGGATGCCGAGGAAATGCGGGGGTTTTGCTGGAAATGCAGGTAGCATCTAGTGCCTCCCCCTGGACAGATGAGGTAATTAGCGGAATTCCCCCTGCCAGGGAACACCTGTGACACCAGGCAGCTTCGTGGCGGGCGGCCCCGAGCCTCCCCCAACCACTCGGCCGCGTTTCGGAATTCTGAGTGTGGCGAGGTTCCGTCCTCTGTCTGCAGCGACTGGGACCTCCTAGGATCCCTCCGAGTGTCTTCCCCGATTGTCTCCTATTGCGGGATGCCGGGGAAATTAGGGGGTTGGGCTGGAAATGCAGGTAGCATCTAGTGCCATCCCCTGGACAGATGAGGTAATTAGCGGACATCCCCCTGCCAGGGAACACCTGTGACGCCAGGCAGCTACGTGGAGGGCGGCCCCAAACCTCCCCCACCCACTCGGCCGCGTTTCGGAATTCTGAGTGTGGCGATGTTCCGTCCTCTGTCTGCAGCGCCTGGGATATCCTAGGAGCCCTCAGCGTGTCTTCCCCGAGTGTCTCCTAGTGCGGGCTTCCGGGGAAATTCTGGGGTTGGGCTAGAAATGCAGGTAGCATCTAGTGCCTCCTCCTGGACATATGAGATATTTAGCGGAATTCCCCCTCCAGGGAACACCTGTGACAACAGGCATCTGCGTGGAGGGCGGCCCCAAACCTCCACAACCCACTCGGCCGCGTATCCGAATTCTGAGTGTGGCGATGATCCGTCCTCAGTCTGCAGCGACTGGGATCTCCTAGGAGCCCTCAGCGTATCTTCCCCGAGTGTCTCCTAGTGCGGGCTGCCGGGGAAAGGCGGGGGTTGTGCTGGAAATGCAGGTAGCATCTAGTGCCTCCCCCTGGACATATGAGATATTTAGCGGAATTCCCCCTCCAGGGAACACCTGTGACAACAGGCAGCTGCGTGGAGGGTGGCCCCAAACCTCCCCCACCCACTCGGCCGCGTTTCGGAATTCAGAGTGTGGCGAGGTCCCGTCCTCTGTCTGCAGCGCCTGGGATCTCCTAGGAGCCTTCTGCGTGTCTTCCCAGAGGGTCTCCTAGTGCGGGCTGACGGGTAAAGGTGGGGGTTGGGCTGGAAATGCAGGTAGCATCTTGTGCCTCCCCCTGGACAGATGAGGTTATTAGCGGATTTCCCCTGCCAGGGAACACCTGTGACACCAGGCAACTGCGTGGATTTCAGCCCCAAACCTCCCCCACCCACTCGGCCGTGTTTCGGAATCTGAGTGTGGCGAGGTTCCGTCCTCAGTCTGCAGCGCCTGGGATCTCCTAGGAGCCCTCAGCGTGTCTTCCCCGAGTGTCTCATAGTGCGGGCTGTCGGGGAAAGGCGGGGGTTGGGCTGGAAATGCAGGCAGCATCTAGTGCCTCCCCCTGGACAGATGAGGTAATTAGCGAAACTCCCCCTGCCAGGGAACACCTGTGACACCAGGCAGCTCCGTGGAGTGCGGCCCCAAACTTTCCCCACCCACTCGGCCGCGTTTCGGAATTCTGAGTGTGGCGAGGTTCCGTCATCGGTCTGCAGCACCTGGGATCTCCTAGGAGCACTCCGCGTGTCTTCCCCGAGTTTCTCCTTGTGCGGGCTGCCGGGGAAAGTCGGGGGTTGGGCTGGAAATGCAGGTAGCATCTAATGCCTCCCCCTGGACAGATGAGGTAATTAGCGGACTTCCCCCTGCCAGTGAACACCTGTGACAACAGGCAGCTGTGTGGAGGGCGGCCCCAAACCTCCCCCACCCACTCGGCCGCGTTTCGGAATTCTGAGTGTGGCGAGGTTCCGTCCTCTGTCTGCAGCGCCTGGGATCTCCTAGGAGCCCTCCGCGTGTCTTCCCCGAGTGTCTCCTAGTGCGGGCTGCCGAGGAAATGCGGGGGTTTTGCTGGAAATGCATGTAGCATCTAGTGCCTCCCCCTGGACAGATGAGGTAATTAGCGGAATTCCCCCTGCCAGGGAACACCTGTGACACCAGGCAGCTTCGTGTTGGGCGGCCCCAAACCTCCCCCACCCACTCGGCCGCGTTTCGGAATTCTGAGTGTGGCGAGATTCCGTCCTCTGTCTGCACCGGCTGGGATCTCCTAGGATCCCTCTGCGTGTCTTCCCCGAGTGTCTCCTAGTGCGTGATGCCGGGGAAAGACGGGGGTTAGTCTGGAAATTTAGGTAGCATCTACTGCCTCCCGCTGGACAGATGAGGTAATTAGCGGACTTCCCCCTGCCAGGGAACACCTGTAACACCAGGCAGCTGCGTGGAAGGCGACCCCAAACCTCCCCAACCCACTTGGCCGCGTTTCGGAATTCTGAGTGTGGCGAGGTTCGGTCCTCTATTTGCAGCGCCTGGGATCTCCTAGGATCCTTCTGCGTGTCTTCCCCGAGAGTGCCCTACTGAGGGCTGACGGGGAAAGGCGGGGGTTGGGATGGAAATGCAGGTAGCATCTAGTGCCTCCCCATGGACAGATGAGGTAATTAGCGGAGTTCCCCCTGTCAGGGAACACATGTGACACCAGGCAGCTGCGTGGAGATCAGCCCCAAAACTCCCCCACCCACTCGGCCGCGTTTCGGAATTCTGAGTGTGGCGAGGTTCCGTCCTCTGTCTGCAGCGCCTGGTATCTCCAAGGAGCCCTCTGCGTATCTTCCCCGAGTGTCTCCTAGTGCGGGCTGCAGGGTAAAGGCGGGGGTTGGGCTGGAAATGCAGGTAGCATCTAGTGCCTCCCCCTGGACAGATGAGGTATTTAGCGGACTTCCCCCTGCCAGGGAACACCTGTGACACCAGGCAGCTGCGTGGTGGGCGGACACAAATCTCCCGCATCCACTCGGCCGCGTTTCGGAATTCTGAGTGTGGCGAGGTTCCGTCCTCTTTCTGCAGCAACTGGGATCTCCTAGGAGCCTTCCCCGTGTCTTCCCCGAGTGTCTCCTAGTGCGGGCTGCCAGCGAAAGTCGGCGGTTGGGCTGGAAAAGCAGGTAGCATCTAGTGCCTCCCCCGGGACAGATGAGGTAATTTGCGGAATTCCCCCTGCCAGGGAACACCTGTGACACCAGGCAGCTGCGTGGAGGGCGGACCTAAACCTCCCCACCCATTTGGACGCGTTTCGGAATTCTGAGTGTGGCGAGGTTCCGTCCTCTGTCTGCAGTGCCTGGGATTTCCTAGGAGCCCTCCGCGTGTCTTCCCCGAGTATCTCATAGTGTGGGCTGACGGGGAAATGCGGGGGTTGGGCTGGATATGCAGGTAGCATCTAGTGCCTCCCCCTGGACAGATGAGGTAATTAGCGGACTTTCCACTGCCAGGGAACACCTGTGAAACCAGGCAGCCTCGTGGGGGCGGCCCCAATCCTCCCGCACCCACTCGGCCGCGTTTCGGAATTCTGAGTGTGCCGAGGTTCCGTCCTCTGTCTGCAGCGCCTGGGATCTACTAGGATCCTTCTGCGTGTCTTCCCCGAGAGTGTCCTACTGCGGGCTGACGGGGAAAGGCGGGGGTTGTACTGTAAATGCAGGTAGCATCTAGTGCCTCCCCATGGACAGATGAGGTAATTAACGGAGTTCCCCCTGTCAGGGAACACCTGTGACACCAGGCAGCTGCGTGGAGATCAGCCCCAAAACTCCCCCACCCATTTGGCCGCGTTTCGGAATTCTGAGTGTGGCGAGGTTCCGTCCTCTGTCTGCAGCGCCTGGGATCTCCTAGGATCCCTCCTCGTGTCTTCCCCGATTGTCTCCTAGTGCGGGATGCCGGGGAAATTAGGGGGTTGGGCTGGAAATGCAGGTAGGAATTAGTGCCTCCCCCTGGACAGATGAGGTAATTCGCGGAATTCCCACTGCAAGGGAACACCTGTGACACCAGGCAGCTTCGTGGAGGGCCGTCCCAAACCTCCCCCACCCACTCGGCCGCGTTTCGGAATTCTGAGTGTGGCGAGGTTCCGTCCTCTGTCTGCAGCGCCTGGGATCTCCTATGAGCCCTCCGGATGTCTTCCTGGAGTGTCTCCTAGTGTGGGCTCCGGGGAAAGTCGGGGGTTGGGCTGGAAATGCAGGTAGCATCTAGTGCCATCCCCTGGACAGATGAGGTAATTAGCGGACATCCCCCTGCCAGGGAACACCTGTGACGCCAGGCAGCTGCGTGGAGGGCGGCCCCAAACCTCCCCCACCCACTCGGCCGCGTTTCGGAATTCTGAGTGTGGCGATGTTCCGTCCTCTGTCTGCAGCGCCTGGGATATCCTAGGAGCCCTCAGCGTGTCTTTCCCGAGTGTCTCCTAGTGCGGGCTTCCGGGGAAATTCTGGGGTTGGGCTAGAAATGCAGGTAGCATCTAGTGCCTCCTCCTGGACATATGAGATATTTAGCGGAATTCCCCCTCCAGGGAACACCTGTGACAACAGGCATCTGCGTGGAGGGCGACCCAAACCTCCCCAACCCACTCGGACGCGTTTCGGAATTCTGAGTGTGGCGATGATCCGTCCTCAGTCTGCAGCGACAGGGATCTCCTAGGAGCCCTCAGCGTATCTTCCCCGAGTGTCTCCTAGTGCGGGCTGCCGGGGAAAGGCGGGGGTTGTGCTGGAAATGCAGGTAGCATCTAGTGCCTCCCCCTGGACATATGAGATATTTAGCGGAATTCCCCCTCCAGGGAACACCTGTGACAACAGGCAGCTGCGTGGAGTTCAGCCCCAAACCTCCCCCACCCACTCGGCCGCGTTTCGGAATTCTGAGTGTGGCGAGGTTCCGTCCTCTGTCTGCAGCGCCTGGGATCTCCTAGGAGCCCTCCGCGTGTCTTCCCCGAGTGTCTCATATTGCGGGCTGTCGGGGAAAGGCGGGGGTTGGGCTGGAAATGCAGGTAGCATCTAATGCCTCCCCCTGGACAGATGAGGTAATTAGCGGACTTCCCCCTGCAAGTGAACACCTGTGACACCTGGCAGCTGCGTGGAGGGCGGCCCCAAACCTCCCCCAACCACTCGGCCGCGTTTCGGAATTCTGAGTGTGGCGAGGTTCCGTCCTCTGTCTGCAGCGCCTGGGATCTCCTAGGAGCCCTCCGCGTGTCTTCCCCGAGTGTCTCATATTACGGGCTGTCGGGGAAAGGCGGGGGTTGGGCTGGAAATGCAGGCAGCATCTAGTGCCTCCCCCTGGACAGATGAGGTAATTAGCGAAACTCCCCCTGCCAGGGAACACCTGTGACACCAGGCAGCTGCGTGGAGGGCGGACCTAAACCTCCCCACCCATTTGGCCGCGTTTCGGAATTCTGAGTGTGGCGAGGTTCCGTCCTCTGTCTGCAGTGCCTGGGATTTCCTAGGAGCCCTCCGCGTGTCTTCCCCGAGTATCTCATAGTGTGGGCTGACGGGGAAATGCGGGGGTTGGGCTGGATATGCAGGTAGCATCTAGTGCCTCCCCCTGGACAGATGAGGTAATTAGCGGACTTTCCACTGCCAGGGAACACCTGTGAAACCAGGCAGCCTCGTGGGGGCGGCCCCAATCCTCCCGCACCCACTCGGCCGCGTTTCGGAATTCTGAGTGTGCCGAGGTTCCGTCCTCTGTCTGCAGCGCCTGGGATCTACTAGGATCCTTCTGCGTGTCTTCCCCGAGAGTGTCCTACTGCGGGCTGACGGGGAAAGGCGGGGGTTGGGCTGTAAATGCAGGTAGCATCTAGTGCCTCCCCATGGACAGATGAGGTAATTAACGGAGTTCCCCCTGTCAGGGAACACCTGTGACACCAGGCAGCTGCGTGGAGATCAGCCCCAAAACTCCCCCACCCATTTGGCCGCGTTTCGGAATTCTGATTGTGGCGAGGTTCCGTCCTCTGTCTGCAGCGCCTGGGATCTCCTAGGATCCCTCCTCGTGTCTTCCCCGATTGTCTCCTAGTGCGGGATGCCGGGGAAATTAGGGGGTTGGGCTGGAAATGCAGGTAGGAATTAGTGCCTCCCCCTGGACAGATGAGGTAATTCGCGGAATTCCCACTGCAAGGGAACACCTGTGACACCAGGCAGCTGCGTGGAGGGCCGTCCCAAACCTCCCCCACCCACTCGGCCGCGTTTCGGAATTCTGAGTGTGGCGAGGTTCCGTCCTCTGTCTGCAGCGCCTGGGATCTCCTATGAGCCCTCCGCATGTCTTCCTGGAGTGTCTCCTAGTGTGGGCTCCGGGGAAAGTCGGGGGTTGGGCTGGAAATGCAGGTAGCATCTAGTGCCATCCCCTGGACAGATGAGGTAATTAGCGGACATCCCCCTGCCAGGGAACACCTGTGACGCCAGGCAGCTGCGTGGAGGGCGGCCCCAAACCTCCCCCACCCACTCGGCCGCGTTTCGGAATTCTGAGTGTGGCGATGTTCCGTCCTCTGTCTGCAGCGCCTGGGATATCCTAGGAGCCCTCAGCGTGTCTTCCCCGAGTGTCTCCTAGTGCGGGCTTCCGGGGAAATTCTGGGGTTGGGCTAGAAATGCAGGTAGCATCTAGTGCCTCCTCCTGGACATATGAGATATTTAGCGGAATTCCCCCTCCAGGGAACACCTGTGACAACAGGCATCTGCGTGGAGGGCGACCCAAACCTCCCCAAACCACTCGGACGCGTTTCGGAATTCTGAGTGTGGCGATGATCCGTCCTCAGTCTGCAGCGCCAGGGATCTCCTAGGAGCCCTCAGCGTATCTTCCCCGAGTGTCTCCTAGTGTGGGCTGCCGGGGAAACGCGGGGGTTGTGCTGGAAATGCAGGTAGCATCTAGTGCCTCCCCCTGGACATATGAGATATTTAGCGGAATTCCCCCTCCAGGGAACACCTGTGACAACAGGCAGCTGCGTGGATGGTGGCCCCAAACCTCCCCCACCCACTCGAACGCGTTTCGGAATTCTGAGTGTAGCGAGGATCCGTCCTCTGTCTGCAGCGCCTGGGATCTCCTAGGAACCCTCCGCGTGTCTTCACCGAGTGTCTCCTAGTGCGGGCTGCCGGGGAAATTCTGGGGTTGGGCTAGAAATGCAGGTAGCATCTAATGCTTCCCCTGGACAGATGAGGTAATTAGCGGAATTCCCCCTGCCAGGGAACACCTGTGACACCAGGCAGCTGCGTGGTGGGCGGCCCCAAACCTCCCCCAACCACTCGGCCGTGTTTCGGAATTCTGAGTGTGGCGAGGTTCCGTCCTCTGTCTGCAGCGCCTGGGATCTCCTAGGAGCCCTCCGCGTGTCTTCCCCGAGTGTCTCATAGTGCGGGCTGTCGGGGAAAGGCGGGGGTTGGGCTGGAAATGCAGGCAGCATCTAGTGCCTCCCCCTGGACAGATGAGGTATTTAGCGGAACTCCCCCTGCCAGGGAACACCTGTGACAGCAGGCAGCTCCGTGGAGTGCGGCCTCAAACTTTCCCCACCCACTCGGCCGCGTTTCGGAATTCTGAGTGTGGCGAGGTTCCGTCCTCTGTCTGCAGCGCCTGGGATATCCTAGGAGCCCTCAGCGTGTCTTCCCCGAGTGTCTCCTAGTGCGGGCTCCCGGGGAAATTCTGGGGTTGGGCTAGAAATGCAGGTAGCATCTAGTGCCTCCTCATGGACATATGAGATATTTAGCGGAATTCCCCCTCCAGGGAACACCTGTGACAACAGGCATCTGCGTGGAGGGTGGCCCCAAAACTCCCCAACCCACTCGGCCTCGTTTCGGAATTCTGAGTGTGGCGATGTTCCGTCCTCAGTCTGCAGCGCCTGGGATATCCTAGGAGCCCTCAGCGTATCTTCCCCGAGTGTCTCCTAGTGCGGGCTGCCGGGGAAATGCGGGGGTTGTGCTGGAAATGCAGGTAGCATCTAGTGCCTCCCCCTGGACATATGAGATATTTAGCGGAATTCCCCCTCCAGGGAACACCTGTGACAACAGGCAGCTGCGTGGAGTTCAGCCCCAAACCTCCCCCACCCACTCGGCCGCGTTTCGGAATTCTGAGTGTGGCGAGGTTCCGTCCTCTGTCTGCAGCGCCTGGGATCTCCTAGGAGCCCTCCGCGTGTCTTCCCCGAGTGTGTCATATTGCGGGCTGTCGGGGAAATGCGGGGGTTGGGCTGGAAATGCAGGTAGCATCTAATGCCTCCCCCTGGACAGATGAGGTAATTAGCGGACTTCCCCCTGCAAGTGAACACCTGTGACACCTGGCAGCTGCGTGGAGGGCGGCCCCAAACCTCCCCCAACCACTCGGCCGCGTTTCGGAATTCTGAGTGTGGCGAGGTTCCGTCCTCTGTCTGCAGCGCCTGGGATCTCCTAGGAGCCCTCCGCGTGTCTTCCCCGAGTGTCTCCTAGTGCGGGCTGCCGAGGAAATGCGGGGGTTTTGCTGGAAATGCATGTAGCATCTAGTGCCTCCCCCTGGACAGATGAGGTAATTAGCGGAATTCCCCCTGCCAGGGAACACCTGTGACACCAGGCAGCTTCGAGTTGGGCGGCCCCAAACCTCCCCCACCCACTCGGCCGCGATTCGGAATTCTGAGTGTGGCGAGGTTCCGTCCTCTGTCTGCACCGGCTGGGTTCTCCTAGGATCCCTCTGCGTGTCTTCCCCGAGTGTCTCCTAGTGCGTGATGCCGGGGAAAGTCGGGGGATGTGCTGGAAATTTAGGTAGCATCTAGTGCCTCCCGCTGGACAGATGAGGTAATTAGCGGACTTCCCCCTGCCAGGGAACACCTGTAACACCAGGCAGCTGCGTGGATGGCGACCCAAAACCTCCCCAACCCACTTGGCCGCGTTTCGGAATTCTGAGTATGGCGAGGTTCGATCCTCTATTTGCAGCGCCTGGGATCTCCTAGGATCCTTCTGCGTGTCTTCCCCGAGAGTGTCCTACTGCGGGCTGACGGGGAAAGGCGGGGGTTGGGATGGAAATGCAGGTAGCATCTAGTGCCTCCCCCGGGACAGATGAGGTAATTTGCGGAATTCCCCTTGCCCGGGAACACCTGTGACACCAGGCAGCTGCGTGGAGGGCGGACGTAAACCTCCCCACCCATTTGGCCGCGTTTCGGAATTCTGAGTGTGGCGAGGTTCCGTCCTCTGTCTGCAGTGCCTGGGATCTCCTAGGAGCCCTCCGCGTGTCTTCCCCGAGTATCTCATAGTGTGGGCTGACGGGGAAATGCGGGGGTTGGGCTGGAAATGCAGGTAGCATCTAGTGCCTCCCCCTGGACAGATGAGGTAATTAGCGGAATTTCCACTGCCAGGGAACACCTGTGAAACCAGGCAGCCTCGTGGTGGGCGGCCCCAATCCTCCCGCACCCACTCGGCCGCGTTTCGGAATTCTGAGTGTGCCGAGGTTCCGTCCTCTGTCTGCAGCGCCTGGGATCTCCTAGGATCCTTCTGCGTGTCTTCCCCGAGAGTGTCCTACTGCGGGCTGAAGGGGAAAGGCGGGGGTTGGGCTGTAAATGCAGGTAGCATCTAGTGCCTCCCCATGGACAGATGAGGTAATTAGCGGAGTTCCCCCTGTCAGGGAACACCTGTGACACCAGGCAGCTGCGTGGAGATCAGCCCCAAAACTCCCCCACCCATTTGGCCGCGTTTCGGAATTCTGAGTGTGGCGAGGTTCCGTCCTCTGTCTGCAGTGCCTGGGATCTCCTAGGAGCCCTCCGCGTGTCTTCCCCGAGTATCCCATAGTGTGAGCTGACGGGGAAATGCGGGGGTTGGGCTGGAAATGCAGGTAGCATCTAGTGCCTCCCCCTGGACAGATGAGGTAATTAGCGGACTTCCCACTGCCAGGGAACACCTGTGAAACCAGGCAGACTCGTGGAGGGCGGCCCCAATCCTCCCGCACCCACTCGGCCCGTTTCGGAATTCTGAGTGTGCCGAGGTTCCGTCCTCTGTCTGCAGCGCCTGGGATATCCTAGGAGCCCTCCGCGTGTCTTCCCCGAGTGTCTCCTATTGCGGGCTGCCGGGGAAAGTCGGGGGTTGGGCTGGAAATGCAGGGAGCATCTAGTGCCTCCCCCTGGACAGATGAGGTAATTAGCGGACTTTCCACTGCCAGGGAACACCTGTGAAACCAGGCAGCCTCGTGGAGGGCGGCCCCAATCCTCCCGCACCCACTCGGCCGCGTTTCGGAATTCTGAGTGTGCCGAGGTTCCGTCCTCTGTCTGCAGCGCCTGGGATCTCCTAGGATCCTTCTGCGTGTCTTCCCCGAGAGTGTCCTACTGCGGGCTGCCGGGAAAAGTCGGGGGTTGGGCTGTAAATGCAGGTAGCATCTAATGCCTCCCCCTGGAAAGATGAGGTAATTAGCGGACTTCCCCCTGCCAGTGAACACCTGTGACACCAGACAGCTGCGTGGAGGGCGGCCCCAAACCTCCCCCACCCACTCGGCCGCGTTTCGGAATTCTGAGTGTGGCGAGGCTCCGTCCTCTTACTGCAGCGCCTGGGATCTCCTAGGAGCCCTCCGCGTGTCTTCCCCGAGTGTCTCTTAGTGCGGGCTTCCAAGGAAATGCGGGGGTTTTGCTGGAAATGCATGTAGCACCTAGTGCCTCCCCCTGGACAGATGAGGTAATTAGCGGAATTCCCCCTGCCAGGGAACACCTGTGACACCAGGCAGCTTCGTGTTGGGCGGCCCCAAACCTCCCCCACCCACTCGGCAGCGTTTCGGAATTCTGAGTGTGGCGAGGTTCCGTCCTGGGTCTGCAGCGCCTGGGATCTCCTAGGAGCCTTCTGCGTGTCTTCCCAGAGGGTCTCCTAGTGCGGGCTGACGGGTAAAGGTGGGGGTTGGGCTGGAAATGCAGGTAGCATCTTGTGCCTCCCCCTGGACAGAGGAGGTAATTAACGGATTTCCCCTGCCAGGGAACACCTGTGACACCAGGCAGCTGCGTGGAGTTCAGCCCCAAACCTCCCCCACCCACTCGGCCGCGTTTCGGAATTCTGAGTGTGGCGAGGTTCCGTCCTCTGTCTGCAGCGCCTGGGATCTCCTAGGAGCCCTCCGCGTGTCTTCCCCGAGTGTCTCATATTGCGGGCTGTCGGGGAAAGGCGGGGGTTGGGCTGGAAATGCAGGCAGCATCTAGTGCCTCCCCCTGGACAGATGAGGTAATTAGCGAAACTCCCCCTGCCAGGGAACACCTGTGACACCAGGCAGCTCCGTGGAGTGCGGCCCCAAACTTTCCCCACCCACTCGGCCGCGTTTCGGAATTCTGAGTGTGGCGAGGTTCCGTCCTCGGTCTGCAGCACCTGGGATCTCCTAGGAGCACTCCGCGTGTCTTCCCCGAGTTTCTCCTATGTGCGGGCTGCCGGGGAAAGTCGGGGGTTGGGCTGGAAATGCAGGTAGCATCTAATGCCTCCCCCTGGACAGATGAGGTAATTAGCGGACTTCCCCCTGCCAGTGAACACCTGTGACACCAGGCAGCTGCGTGGAGGGCGGCCCCAAACCTCCCCCACCCACTCGGCCGCGTTTCGGAATTCTGAGTGTGGCGAGGCTCCGTCATCTGTCTGCAGCGCCTGGGATCTCCTAGGAGCCCTCCGCGTGTCTTCCCCGAGTGTCTCCTAGTGCGGGCTGCCAAGGAAATGCGGGGGTTTTGCTGGAAATGCATGTAGCATCTAGTGCCTCCCCCTGGACAGATGAGGTAATTAGCGGAATTCCCCCTGCCAGGGAACACCTGTGACACCAGGCAGCTTCGTGTTGGGCGGCCCCAAACCTCCCCCACCCACTCGGCCGCGTTTCGGAATTCTGAGTGTGGCGAGGTTCCGTCCTCTGTCTTCACCGGCTGGGATCTCCTAGGATCCTTCTGCGTGTCTTCCCCGAGTGTCTCCTAGTGCGTGATGCCGGGGAAAGTCGGGGGTTGGGCTGGAAATTTAGGTAGCATCTAGTGCCTCCCGCTGGACAGATGAGGTAATTAGCGGACTTCCCCCTGCCAGGGAACACCTGTAACACCAGGCAGCTGCGTGGATGGCGACCCCAAACCTCCCCAACCCACTTGGCCGCGTTTCGGAATTCTGAGTGTGGCGAGGTTCGGTCCTCTATTTGCAGCGCCTGGGATCTCCTAGGATCCTTCTGCGTGTCTTCCCCGAGAGTGTCCTACTGCGGGCTGACGGGGAAAGGCGGGTGTTGGGATGGAAATGCAGGTAGCATCTAGTGCCTCCCCATGGACAGATGAGGTAATTAGCGGAGTTCCCCCTGCCAGGGAACACCTGTGACACCAGGCAGCTTCGTGTTGGGCGGCCCCAAACCTCCCCCACCCACTCGGCCGCGTTTCGGAATTCTGAGTGTGGCGAGGTTCCGTCCTCTGTCTTCACCGGCTGGGATCTCCTAGGATCCTTCTGCGTGTCTTCCCCGAGTGTCTCCTAGTGCGTGATGCCGGGGAAAGTCGGGGGTTGGGCTGGAAATTTAGGTAGCATCTAGTGCCTCCCGCTGGACAGATGAGGTAATTAGCGGACTTCCCCCTGCCAGGGAACACCTGTAACACCAGGCAGCTGCGTGGATGGCGACCCCAAACCTCCCCAACCCACTTGGCCGCGTTTCGGAATTCTGAGTGTGGCGAGGTTCGGTCCTCTATTTGCAGCGCCTGGGATCTCCTAGGATCCTTCTGCGTGTCTTCCCCGAGAGTGTCCTACTGCGGGCTGACGGGGAAAGGCGGGTGTTGGGATGGAAATGCAGGTAGCATCTAGTGCCTCCCCATGGACAGATGAGGTAATTAGCGGAGTTCCCCCTGTCAGGGAACACCAGTGACACCAGGCAGCTGCGTGGAGATCAGCCCCAAACCTCCCCCACCCACTCGGCCGCGTTTCGGAATTCTGAGTGTGGCGAGGTTCCGTCCTCTGTCTGCAGCGCCTGGTATCTCCAAGGAGCCCTCTGCGTATCTTCCCCGAGTGTCTCCTAGTGCGGGCTGCAGGGTAAAGTCGGGGGTTGGGCTGGAAAAGCAGGTAGCATCTAGTGCCTCCCCCTGGACAGATGAGGTATTTAGCGGACTTCCCCCTGCCAGGGAACACCTGTGACACCAGGCAGCTGCGTGGTGGGCGGACACAAATCTCCCGCACCCACTCGGCCGCGTTTCGGAATTCTGAGTGTGGCGAGGTTCCGTCCTCTTTCTGCAGCAACTGGGATCTCCTAGGAGCCCTCCGCGTGTCTTCCTCGAGTGTCTCCTAGTGCGGGCTGCCAGCGAAAGTCGGCGGTTGGGCTGGAAAAGCAGGTAGCATCTAGTGCCTCCCCCGGGACAGATGAGGTAATTTGCGGAATTCCCCCTGCCAGGGAACACCTGTGACACCAGGCAGCTGCGTGGAGGGCGGACCTAAACCTCCCCACCCATTTGGCCGCGTTTCGGAATTCTGAGTGTGGCGAGGTTCCGTCCTCTGTCTGCAGTGCCTGGGATCTCTTAGGAGCCCTCCGCGTGTCTTCCCCGAGTATCTCATAGTGTGGGCTGACGGGGAAATGCGGGGGTTGGGCTGGAAATGCAGGTAGCATCTAGTGCCTCCCCCTGGACAGATGAGGTAATTAGCGGACTTTCCACTGCCAGGGAACACCTGTGAAACCAGGCAGCCTCGTGGAGGGCGGCCCCAATTCTCCCGCACCCACTCGGGCGCGTTTCGGAATTCTGAGTTTGCCGAGGTTCCGTCCTCTATCTGCAGCGCCTGGGATCTCCTAGGATCCTTCTGCGTGTCTTCCCCGAGAGTGTCCTACTGCGGGCTGACGGGGAAAGGCGGGGGTTGGGCTGCAAATGCAGGTAGCATCTAGTGCCTCCCCATGGACAGATGAGGTAATTAGCGGAGTTCCCCCTGTCAGGGAACACCTGTGACACCAGGCAGCTGCGTGGAGATCAGCCCCAAATCTCCCCCACCCATTTGGCCGCGTTTCGGAATTCTGAGTGTGGCGAGGTTCCGTCCTCTGTCTGCAGTGCCTGGGATATCCTAGGAGCCCTCCGCGTGTCTTCCCCGAGTGTCTCCTATTGCGGGCTGCCGGGGAAAGTCGGGGGTTGGGCTGGAAATGCAGGTAGCATCTAGTGCCATCCCCTGGACAGATGAGGTAATTAGCGGAATTCCTCCTGCCAGGGAATACCTGTGACACCAGGAAGCTGCGTGGAGGTCCGTCCCAAACCTCCCCCACCCACTCGGCCGCGTTTCGGAATTCTGAGTGTGGCGAGGTTCCGTCCTCTGTCTGCTGCGCCTGGGATCTCCTAGGAGCCCTCCTCGTGTCTTCCTCGAGTGTCTCCTATTGCGGGCTGCCGGGGAAATGCGGGGGTTTGGCTGGAAATGCAGGTAGCATCTATTGCCTCCCCATGGACAGATGAGGTAATTAGCGGAATTCCCCCTGCCAGGGAACACCTGTGACACCAGGCAGCTTCGTGGTGGGCGGCCCCAAACCTCCCACACCCACTCGGCCGCGTTTCGGAATTCTGAGTGTGGCGAGGTTCCTTCCTCTGTCTGCAGCGCCTGGGATCTCCTAGGAGCCCATCGCGTGTCTTCCCCGTGTGCCTCATATTGCGGACTGACGGGGAAACGCGGGGCATGGGCTGAAAATGCCGGTAGCATCTAGTGCCTACCCCTGGAGGGATGAGGTATTTAGCGGACTTCCCCCTGCAAGGGAACATCTGTGACACCAGGCAGCTGCGTTGTGTTCGGCCCTAAACCTCCCCCAACCTCTCAGTTGCGTTTCGGAATTCTGAGTGTAGCGAGATTCCGTCCTCTGTCTGCAGCGCCTGGGATATCCTAGGAGCCCTCCGCGTGTCTTCCCCGAGTGTCTCCTAGTGCGGGCTGCCGGGGAAATTCGGGGGTTGGGCTGGAAATGCAGGTAGCATCTAGTGCCTCCCCCTGGACAGATGAGGTAATTAGCGGACTTCCCCCTGCCAGGGAACACCTGTGACACCAGGCAGCTGCGTGGAGGGCGGCCCCAAACCTCCCCCAACCACTCGGCCGCGTTTCGGAATTCTGAGTGTGGCGAGGTTCCGTCCTGTGTCTGCAGCGCCTGGGATCTCCTAGGAGCCCTCCGCGTGTCTTCCCCGAGTGTCTCCTAGTGCGGGCTACCGAGGAAAGGCGGGGGTTTGGCTGGAAATGCAGGTAGCATCTATTGCCTCCCCCTGGACAGATGAGGTAATTAGCGGAATTCCCCCTGCCAGGGAACACCTGTGACACCAGGCAGCTTCGTGGTGGGCGGCCCCAAACCTCCCACACCCACTCGACCGCGTTTCGGAATTCTGAGTGTGGCGAGGTTCCTTCCTCTGTCTGCAGCGCCTGGGATCTCCTAGGAGCCCATCGCGTGTCTTCCCCGTGTGCCTCATATTGCGGACTGACGGGGAAACGCGGGGCATGGGCTGAAAATGCCGGTAGCATCTAGTGCCTACCCCTGGAGGGATGAGGTATTTAGCGGACTTCCCCCTGCAAGGGAACATCTGTGACACCAGGCAGCTGCGATGTGTTCGGCCTCAAACCTCCCCCAACCACTCAGTTGCGTTTCGAAATTCTGAGTGTGGCGAGTTTCAGTCCTCTGTCTGCAGCGCCTGGGATATCCTAGGAGCCCTCCGCGTGTCTTCCCCGAGTGTCTCCTAGTGCGGGCTGCCGGGGAAATTCGGGGGTTGGGCTGGAAATGCAGGTAGCATCTAGTGCCTCCCCCTGGACAGATGAGGTAATTAGCGGAATTCCCCCTGCCAGGGAACACCTGTGACACCAGGCAGCTGCGTGGAGGGCGGCCCCAAACCTCCCCCACCCACTCGGGCGCGTTTTGGAATTCTGAGTGTGGCGAGGTTCCGTCCTCTGTCTGCAGAGCCTGGGATCTCCTAGGAGCCTTCTGCGTGTCTTCCCCGAGTGTCTCCTAGTGCGGGCTGCCGGGTAAAGGCGGGGATTGGGCTGGAAATGCAGGTAGCATCTAGTGCCTCCCCCTGGACAGATGAGGTAATTAGCGGACTTCCCCCTTCCAGGGAACACCTGTGAAACCAGGCAGCTGCTTGGAGGTTGGCCCCAAACCTCCCCCACACACTCGGGCGCGTTTCGGAATTCTGAGTGTGGCGAGGTTCCGTCCTCTGTCTGCAGTGCCTGGGATCTCCTAGGAGCACTCCGAGTGTCTTCCCCGAGTGTCTCCTAGTGCGGGCTGACGGGGAAAGGCGGGGGTTGGGCTGGAAATGCATGTAGCATCTAGTGCCTCCCCCTGGACAAATGAGGTAATTAGCGGACTTCCCCCTGCCAGTGAACACCTGTGACACCAGGCAGCTGCGTGGGGGTAGGCCCCAAACCTCCCCCACCCACTCGGCCGCGTTTCGGAATTCTGAGTGTGGCGAGGTTCTGTCCTCTGTCTGCAGCGCCTGGGATCTCCTAGGAGCCCTCCGCGTGTCTTCCCCGAGTGTCTCCTAGTGCAGGCTGCCGAAGAAATGCGGGGGTTTTGCTGGAAATGCATGTAGCATCTAGTGCCTCCCCCTGGACAGATGAGGTAATTAGCGGAATTCCCCCTGCCAGGGAACACCTGTGACACCAGGCAGCTGCGTGGATGGCGACCCCAAACATCCCCCACCCACTCGGCCGCGTTTCGGAATTCTGAGTGTGGCGAGGTTCGGTCCTGTGTCTGCAGAGCCTGGTATCTCCTAGGATCCCTCCGCGTATCTTCCCCGAGTGTCTCCTAGTGCGGGCTGCAGGGTAAAGGCGGGGGTTGGGCTGGAAATGCAGGTAGCATCTGGTGCCTCCCCCTGGACAGATGAGGTTTTTAGCGGACTTCCCCCTGCCAGGGAACACCTGTGACACCAGACAGCTGCGTGGTGGGCGGACACAAATCTCCCGCAACCACTCGGCGGCGTTTCGGAATTCTGAGTGTGGCGAGGTTCCGTCCTCTGTCTGCAGCTCCTGGAATAACCTAGGAGCCCTCCACGTGTCTTCCCCGAGTGTCTCCTAGTGCGGGCTGCCGGGGAAATTCGGGGGTTGGGCTGGAACTGCTAGTAGCATCTAATGCCTACCCCTGGAGAGATGAGGTAATTAGCGGAATTCCTCCTGCCAGGGAACACCTGTGACACTAGGCATCTGCGAGGAGGGCGGCCCAAAACCTCCCACTCCCACTCGGCCGCTTTTCGGAATTCTGAATGTGGCGAGGTTCCGTCCTCTGTCTGCAGCGCCTGGGATCTCCTAGGAGCCCTCCGCGTGTCTTCCCCGAGTGTCTCCTTGTGCGGGCTGCCGGGGAAAGGCGGGGGTTGGGCTGGAAATGCAGGTAGCATCTAGTGCCTCCCCCTGGACAAATGAGGTTATTAGCGGACTTCCCCCTGCCAGTGAACACCTGTGACACCAGGCAGCTGCGTGGGGGTAGGCCCCAAACCTCCCCCACCCACTCGGCTGCGTTTCGGAATTCTGAGTGTGGCGAGGTTCCGTCCTCTGTCTGCAGCGCCTGGAATCTCCTAGGAGCCCTCCGCGTGTCTTCCCCGAGTGTCTCCTAGTGCAGGCTGCCGAGGAAATGCGGGGGTTTTGCTAGAAATGCATGTAGCATCTAGTGCCTCCCCCTGGACAGATGAGGTAATTAGCGGAATTCCCCCTGCCAGGGAACACCTGTGACACCAGGCAGCTGCGTGGAGGGCGGCCCCAAACATCCCCCAACCACTCGGCCGCGTTTCGGAATTCTGAGTGTGGCGAGGTTCCGTCCTCTGTCTGCAGCGCCTGGGATCTCCTAGGATCCTTCCGCGTGTCTTCCCCGAGTGTCTCCTATTGCGGGCTGCCGGGGAAAGTCGGTGGTTGGGCTAGAAATGCAGGTAGCATCTAGTGCCATCCCCTGGACAGATGAGGTAATTAGCGGACTTCCTCCTGCCAGAGAACACCTGTGACACCAGGCAGCTGCGTGGAGGGCCGTCCCAAACCTCCCCCACCCACTCGGCCGCGTTTCGGAATTCTGAGTGTGGCGAGGTTCCGTCCTCTGTCTACAGCGCCTGGGATCTCCTAGGAGCCCTCCGCGTGTCTTCCTCGAGTGTCTCCTAGTGCGGGCTGCAGGGGAAAGTCGGGGGTTTGGCTGGAAATGCAGGTAGCATCTAGTGCCTCCCCCTGGACAGATGAGGTAATTAGCGGAATTCCCCCTGCCAGGGAACACCTGTGACACAAGGCAGCTGCGTGGAGGGCGGCCCCAAACCTCCCCCACCCACTCGGCCGCGTTTCGGAATTCTGAGTGTGGCGAGGTTCCGTCCTGTGTCTGCAGCGCTTGGGATCTCCTAGGAGCCCTCCGCGTGTCTTCCCCGAGTGTCTCCTAGTGCGGACTACCGAGGAAAGGCTGGGGTTTGGCTGGAAATGCAGGTAGCATCTAGTGCCTCCCCCTGGACAGATGAGGTAGTTAGCGGAATTCCCCCTGCCAGGGAACACCTGTGACACCAGGCAGCTACGTGGAGGGCGGCCCCAAACCTCCCCCACCCACTTGGCCGCGTTTCGGAATTCTGAGTGTGGCGAGGCTCCGTCCTCTGTCTGCAGCGCCTGGGATCTCCTAGGAGCCCTCTGCGTGTCTTCCCCGAGTATCTCATAGTGCGGGCTGACGGGGAAAGGCGGGGCTTGGTCTGGAAATGCCGGTAGCATCTACTACCTCCCCCTGTACTGATGAGGTAATTAGCGGAATTCCCCCTGCCAGGGAACAACTGGGACAACAGGCAGCCTCGTGGAGGGCGGCCCCAATCCTCCCGCACCCACTCGGGCGCGTTTTGGAATTCTGAGTGTGGAGAGGTTCCGTCCTCTGTCTGCATAGCCTGGGATCTCCTAGGAGCCTTCTGCGTGTCTTCCCCGAGTGTCTCCTATTGCGGGCTGCCGGGGAATGTCGGGGATTGTGCTGGAAATGCAGGTAGCATCTAGTGCCTCCCCCTGGACAGATGAGGTAATTAGCGGAATTCCCCCTGCCAGGGAACACCTATGACACCAGGCAGCTCCGTGGAGTGCGGCCCCAAATTTTCCCCACCCACTCGGCCGCGTTTCGGAATTCTGAGTGTGGCGAGGTTCCGTCCTGTGTCTGCAGCGCTTGGGATCTCCTAGGAGCCCTCCGCGTGTCTTCCCTGAGTGTCTCCTAGTGCGGACTACCGAGGAAAGGCGGGGGTTTGGCTGGAAATGCAGGTAGCATCTAGTGCCTCCCCCTGGACCGATGAGGTAATTAGCGGAATTCCCCCTGCCAGGGAACACCTGTGACACAAGGCAGTTCCGTGGGGTGCGGCCCCAAACTTTCCCCACCCAATCGGCCTCGTTTCGGAATTCTGAGTGTGGCGAGGTTCCGTCCTCTGTCTGCAGCACCTGGGATCTCCTAGGAGCCCTCAGCGTGTCTTCCCCGAGTGTCTCCTAGTGCGGGCTGCCGAGGAAATGCGGGGGTTTTGCTGGAAATGCATGTAGCATCTACTGCCTCACCCTGGACAGATGAGGTAATTAGCGGACATCCCCCTGCCAGGGAACACCTTTGACACCAGGCAGCTGCGTGGAGTGCGGCCCCAAACCTCCCCCACCCACTCGGCCGCGTTTCGGAATTCTGAGTGTGCCGAGGTTCCGTCCTCTGTCTGCAGCGCCTGGGATCTCCTAGGAGCCCTCCGCGTGTCGTTTCCGAGTGTCTCCTAGTGCGGGCTGCAGGGGAAATGCGGGGTTTGGTGTGGAAATGCTGGTAGCATCTAGTGCCTCCCCCTGGACAGATGAGGTAATTAGCGGAATTCCCCCTGCCAGTGAAAACCTGTGACACCAGGCAGCTGCGTGGGGGGCAGCCCTAAACCTTCCCCACCCACACGGGTGCGTTCCAGAATTCTGAGAGTGGCGAGGTTCCGTCCTCTGTCTGCAGCGCCTGGGATCCCCTAGGAGCCCTCCGCGAGTCTTCTTCGAGTGTATCCTAGTGCGGGCTGCAGGGGAAAGGCGGGGGCTGGGCTGGAAATGCAGGTAGCATCTAGTGCCTCCCCCTGGACAAATGAGGTATTTAGCGGAATTCACCCTGCCAGGGAACACCTGTGACACCACGCAGCTGCCTGGACGGCGGCCCCAAAACTCCCCCACACACTCGGCCGCGTTTCGGAATTCTGAGTGTGGCGAGGTTCCGTCCTCTGTTTGCAGCGCCTGGGATCTCCTAGGAGCCCTCCGCGTGTCTTCCCCGAGTGTCTCATAGTGCGGGCCGCCGGGGAAATGCGTGGGTGGGGCTGGTAATGCAGGTAGCATCTAGTGCCTCCCTCTGGACAGATGAGGTAATTAGCGGACTTCCCCCTGCCAGTGAACACCTGTGACACCAGGCCGCTGCGTGGAGTTCGGCCCCAAAACTCCCCCAACCAATCGGCCTCGTTTCGGAATTCTGAGTGTGGCGAGGTTCCGTCCTCTGTCTGCAGCGCCTGGGATCTCCTAGGAGACCTCCGCGTGTCTTCTTCGAGTGTCTCCTAGTGCGGGATGCCGAGGAATTGCGGGGGTTTTGCTGGAAATGCAGGTAGCATCTAGTGCCTCCCCCTGGACAGATGAGGTAATTAGCGGAATTCCCCCTGCCAGGGAACACCTGTGACACCAGGCAGCTGCGTGGAGGGCGGCCCCAAAACTCCCCAACCCACTTGGCCGCGTTTCGGAATTCTGAGTGTGGCGAGGTTCGGTCCTCTATTTGCAGCGCCTGGGATCTCCTAGGATCCTTCTGCGTGTCTTCCCCGAGAGTGTCCTACTGAGGGCTGACGGGGAAAGGCGGGGGTAGGGATGGAAATGCAGGTAGCATCTAGTGCCTCCCCATGGACAGATGAGGTAATTAGCGGAGTTCCCCCTGTCAGGGAACACCTGTGACACCAGGCAGCTGCGTGGAGATCAGCCCCAAAACTCCCCCACCCACTCGGCCGCGTTTCGGAATTCTGAGTGTGGCGAGGTTCCGTCCTCTGTCTGCAGCGCCTGGTATCTCCAAGGAGCCCTCTGCGTATCTTCCCCGAGTGTCTCCTAATGCGGGCTGCAGGGTAAAGGCGGGGGTTGGGCTGGAAATGCAGGTAGCATCTAATGCCTCCCCCTGGACAGATGAGGTATTTAGCGGACTTCCCCCTGCCAGGGAACACCTGTGACACCAGGCAGCTGCGTGGGGGTAGGCCCCAAAACTCCCCCAACCAATCGGCCTCGTTTCGGAATTCTGAGTGTGGCGAGGTTCCGTCCTCTGTCTGCAGCGCCTGGGATCTCCTAGGAGACCTCCGCGTGTCTTCTTCGAGTGTCTCCTAGTGCGGGATGCCGAGGAATTGCGGGGGTTTTGCTGGAAATGCAGGTAGCATCTAGTGCCTCCCCCTGGACAGATGAGGTAATTAGCGGAATTCCCCCTGCCAGGGAACACCTGTGACACCAGGCAGCTGCGTGGAGGGCAGCCCCAAACCTCCCCAACCCACTTGGCCGCGTTTCGGAATTCTGAGTGTGGCGAGGTTCGGTCCTCTATTTGCAGCGCCTGGGATCTCCTAGGATCCTTCTGCGTGTCTTCCCCGAGAGTGTCCTACTGAGGGCTGACGGGGAAAGGCGGGGGTAGGGATGGAAATGCAGGTAGCATCTAGTGCCTCCCCATGGACAGATGAGGTAATTAGCGGAGTTCCCCCTGTCAGGGAACACCTGTGACACCAGGCAGCTGCGTGGAGATCAGCCCCAAAACTCCCCCACCCACTCGGCCGCGTTTCGGAATTCTGAGTGTGGCGAGGTTCCGTCCTCTGTCTGCAGCGCCTGGTATCTCCAAGGAGCCCTCTGCGTATCTTCCCCGAGTGTCTCCTAATGCGGGCTGCAGGGTAAAGGCGGGGGTTGGGCTGGAAATGCAGGTAGCATCTAGTGCCTCCCCCTGGACAGATGAGGTATTTAGCGGACTTCCCCCTGCCAGGGAACACCTGTGACACCAGGCAGCTGCGTGGTGGGCGGACACAAATCTCCCGCATCCACTCGGCCGCGTTTCGGAATTCTGAGTGTGGCGAGGTTCCGTCCTCTTTCTGCAGCAACTGGGATCTCCTAGGAGCCTTCCCCGTGTCTTCCCCGAGTGTCTCCTAGTGCGGGCTGCCAGCGAAAGTCGGCGGTTGGGCTGGAAAAGCAGGTAGCATCTAGTGCCTCCCCCGGGACAGATGAGGTAATTTGCGGAATTCCCCCTGCCAGGGAACACCTGTGACACCAGGCAGCTGCGTGGAGGGCGGACCTAAACCTACCCACCCATTTGGCCGCGTTTCGGAATTCTGAGTGTGGCGAGGTTCCGTCCTCTGTCTGCAGTGCCTGGGATTTCCTAGGAGCCCTCCGCGTGTCTTCCCCGAGTATCTCATAGTGTGGGCTGACGGGGAAATGCGGGGGTTGGGCTGGATATGCAGGTAGCATCTAGTGCCTCCCCATGGACAGATGAGGTAATTAACGGAGTTCCCCCTGTCAGGGAACACCTGTGACACCAGGCAGCTGCGTGGAGATCAGCCCCAAAACTCCCCCACCCATTTGGCCGCGTTTCGGAATTCTGAGTGTGGCGAGGTTCCGTCCTCTGTCTGCAGCGCCTGGGATCTCCTAGGATCCCTCCTCGTGTCTTCCCCGATTGTCTCCTAGTGCGGGATGCCGGGGAAATTAGGGGGTTGGGCTGGAAATGCAGGTAGGAATTAGTGCCTCCCCCTGGACAGATGAGGTAATTCGCGGAATTCCCACTGCAAGGGAACACCTGTGACACCAGGCAGCTGCGTGGAGGGCCGTCCCAAACCTCCCCCACCCACTCGGCCGCGTTTCGGAATTCTGAGTGTGGCGAGGTTCCGTCCTCTGTCTGCAGCGCCTGGGATCTCCTATGAGCCCTCCGCATGTCTTCCTGGAGTGTCTCCTAGTGTGGGCTCCGGGGAAAGTCGGGGGTTGGGCTGGAAATGCAGGTAGCATCTAGTGCCATCCCCTGGACAGATGAGGTAATTAGCGGACATCCCCCTGCCAGGGAACACCTGTGACGCCAGGCAGCTGCGTGGAGGGCGGCCCCAAACCTCCCCCACCCACTCGGCCGCGTTTCGGAATTCTGAGTGTGGCGATGTTCCGTCCTCGGTCTGCAGCGCCTGGGATATCCTAGGAGCCCTCAGCGTGTCTTCCCCGAGTGTCTCCTAGTGCGGGCTTCCGGGGAAATTCTGGGGTTGGGCTAGAAATTCAGGTAGCATCTAGTGTCTCTTCCTGGACATATGAGATATTTAGCGGAATTCCCCCTCCAGGGAACACCTGTGACAACAGGCATCTGCGTGGAGGGCGACCCAAACCTCCCCAACCCACTCGGACGCGTTTCGGAATTCTGAGTGTGGCGATGATCCGTCCTCAGTCTGCAGCGCCAGGGATCTCCTAGGAGCCCTCAGCGTATCTTCCCCGAGTGTTTCCTAGTGCGGGCTGCCGGGGAAAGGCGGGGGTTGTGCTGGAAATGCAGGTAGCATCTAGTGCCTCCCCCTGGACATATGAGATATTTAGCGGAATTCCCCCTCCAGGGAACACCTGTGACAACAGGCAGCTGCGTGGATGGTGGCCCCAAACCTCCCCCACCCACTCTAACGCGTTTCGGAATTCTGAGTGTGGCGAGGATCCGTCCTCTGTCTGCAGCGCCTGGGATCTCCTAGGAACCCTCCGCGTGTCTTCACCGAGTGTCTCCTAGTGCGGGCTGCCGGGGAAATTCTGGGGTTGGGCTAGAAATGCAGGTAGCATCTAGTGCCTCCCCCTGGACAGATGAGGTAATTAGCGGAATTCCCCCTGCCAGGAAACACCTGTGACACCAGGCAGCTGCGTGGTGGGCGGCCCCAAACCTCCCCCAACCACTCGGCCGTGTTTCGGAATTCTGAGTGTGGCGAGGATCCGTCCTCTGTCTGCAGCGCCTGGGATCTCCTAGGAGCCCTCCGCGTGTCTTCCCCGAGTGTCTCATAGTGCGGGCTGTCGGGGAAAGGCGGGGGTTGGGCTGGAAATGCAGGCAGCATCTAGTGCCTCCCCCTGGACAGATGAGGTATTTAGCGGAACTCCCCCTGCCAGGGAACACCTGTGACACCAGGCAGCTCCGTGGAGTGCGGCCTCAAACTTTCCCCACCCACTCGGCCGCGTTTCGGAATTCTGAGTGTGGCGAGGTTCCGTCCTCTGTCTGCAGCGCCTGGGATATCCTAGGAGCCCTCAGCGTGTCTTCCCCGAGTGTCTCCTAGTGCGGGCTGCCGGGGAAATTCTGGGGTTGGGCTAGAAATGCAGGTAGCATCTAGTGCCTCCTCATGGACATATGAGATATTTAGCGGAATTCCCCCTCCAGGGAACACCTGTGACAACAGGCATCTGCGTGGAGGGTGGCCCCAAAACTCCCCAACCCACTCGGCCTCGTTTCGGAATTCTGAGTGTGGCGATGTTCCGTCCTCAGTCTGCAGCGCCTGGGATATCCTAGGAGCCCTCAGCGTATCTTCCCCGAGTGTCTCCTAGTGCGGGCTGCCGGGGAAATGCGGGGGTTGTGCTGGAAATGCAGGTAGCATCTAGTGCCTCCCCCTGGACATATGAGATATTTAGCGGAATTCCCCCTCCAGGGAACACCTGTGACAACAGGCAGCTGCGTGGAGTTCAGCCCCAAACCTCCCCCACCCACTCGGCCGCGTTTCGGAATTCTGAGTGTGGCGAGGTTCCGTCCTCTGTCTGCAGCGCCTGGGATCTCCTAGGAGCCCTCCGCGTGTCTTCCCCGAGTGTCTCATATTGCGGGCTGTCGGGGAAATGCGGGGGTTGTTCTGGAAATGCAGGTAGCATCTAATGCCTACCCCTGGACATATGAGGTAATTAGCGGACTTCCCCCTGCCAGGGAACACCTGTGACACAAGGCAGCTTCGTGTTGGGCGGCCCCAAACCTCCCCCACCCTCTCGGCCGTGATTCGGAATTCTGAGTGTGGCGAGGTTCCGTCCTCTGTCTGCACCGGCTGGGTTCTCCTAGGATCCCTCTGCGTGTCTTCCACGAGTGTCTCCTAGTGCGTGATGCCGGGGAAAGTCGGGGGTTGTGCTGGAAATTTAGGTAGCATCTAGTGCCTCCCGCTGGACAGATGAGGTAATTAGCGGAGTTCCCCCTGTCAGGGAACACCTGTGACACCAGGCAGCTGCGTGGAGATCAGCCCCAAAACTCCCCCACCCACTCGGCCGCGTTTCGGAATTCTGAGTGTGGCGAGGTTCCGTCCTCTGTCTGCAGCGCCTGGTATCTCCATGGAGCCCTCTGCGTATCTTCCCCGAGTGTCTCCTAGTGCGGGCTGCAGGGTAAAGGCGGGGGTTGGGCTGGAAATGCAGGTAGCATCTAGTGCCTCCCCCTGGACAGATGAGGTATTTAGCGGACTTCCCCCTGCCAGGGAACACCTGTGACACCAGGCAGCTGCGTGGTGGGCGGACACAAATCTCCCGCACCCACTCGGCCGCTTTTCGGAATTCTGAGTGTGGCGAGGTTCCGTCCTCTTTCTGCAGCAACTGGGATCTCCTAGGAGCCTTCCCCGTGTCTTCCCCGAGTGTCTCCTAGTGCGGGCTGCCAGCGAAAGTCAGCGGTTGGGCTGGAAAAGCAGGTAGCATCTAGTGCCTCCCCCGGGACAGATGAGGTAATTTGCGGAATTCCCCCTGCCCGGGAACACCTGTGACACCAGGCAGCTGCGTGGAGGGCGGACGTAAACCTCCCCACCCATTTGGCCGCGTTTCGGAATTCTGAGTGTGGCGAGGTTCCGTCCTCTGTCTGCAGTGCCTGGGATCTCCTAGGAGCCCTCCGCGTGTCTTCCCCGAGTATCTCATAGTGTGGGCTGACGGGGAAATGCGGGGGTTGGGCTGGAAATGCAGGTAGCATCTAGTGCCTCCCCCTGGACAGATGAGGTAATTAGCGGACTTTCCACTGCCAGGGAACACCTGTGAAACCAGGCAGCCTCGTGGAGGGCGGCCCCAATCCTCCCGCACCCACTCGGCCGCGTTTCGGAATTCTGAGTGTGCCGAGGTTCCGTCCTCTGTCTGCAGCGCCTGGGATCTCCTAGGATCCTTCTGCGTGTCTTCCCCGAGAGTGTCCTACTGCGGGCTGACGGGGAAAGGCGGGGGTTGGGCTGTAAATGCAGGTAGCATCTAGTGCCTCCCCATGGACAGATGAGGTAATTAGCGGAGTTCCCCCTGTCAGGGAACACCTGTGACACCAGGCAGCTGCGTGGAGATCAGCCCCAAAACTCCCCCACCCATTTGGCCGCGTTTCGGAATTCTGAGTGTGGCGAGGTTCCGTCCTCTGTCTGCAGTGCCTGGGATCTCCTAGGAGCCCTCCGCGTGTCTTCCCCGAGTATCTCATAGTGTGAGCTGACGGGGAAATGCGGGGGTTGGGCTGGAAATGCAGGTAGCATCTAGTGCCTCCCCCTGGACAGATGAGGTAATTAGCGGACTTCCCACTGCCAGGGAACACCTGTGAAACCAGGCAGACTCGTGGAGGGCGGCCCCAATCCTCCCGCACCCACTCGGCCCGTTTCGGAATTCTGAGTGTGCCGAGGTTCCGTCCTCTGTCTGCAGCGCCTGGGATATCCTAGGAGCCCTCCGCGTGTCTTCCCCGAGTGTCTCCTATTGCGGGCTGCCGGGGAAATTCGGGGGTTGGGCTGGAAATGCAGGTAGCATCTAGTGCCTCCCCCTGGACAGATGAGGTAATTAGCGGACTTCCCCCTTCCAGGGAACACCTGTGACACCAGGCAGCTGCGTGGAGGGCGGCCCCTAAACTCCCCCGCCCACTCGGGCGCTTTTCGGAATTCTGAGTGTGGCGAGGTTCCGTCCTCTTTCTGCAGCAACTGGGATCTCCTAGGAGCCTTCCCCGTGTCTTCCCCGAGTGTCTCTAGTGCGGGCTGCCAGTGAAAGTCGGCGGTTGGGCTGGAAAAGCAGGTAGCATCTAGTGCCTCCCCGTGGACAGATGAGGTAATTTGCGGAATTCCCCCTGCCAGGGAACACCTGTGACACCAGGCAGCTGCGTGGAGGGCGGACCTAAACCTCCCCACCCATTTGGCCGCGTTTCGGAATTCTGAGTGTGGCGAGGTTCCGTCCTCTGTCTGCAGTGCCTGGGATCTCCTAGGAGCCCTCCGCGTGTCTTCACCGAGTATCTCATAGTGTGGGCTGACGGGGAAATGCGGGTGTTGGGTTGGAAATGCAGGTAGCATCTAGTGCCTCCCGATGGACAGATGAGGTAATTAGCGTACTTCCCCCTGCCAGGGAACAACTGGGACACCAGGCAGCCTCGTGGAGGGCGGCCCCAATCCTCCCGCACCCACTCGGCCGCGTTTCGGAATTCTGAGTGTGCCGAGGTTCCGTCCTCTTTCTGCAGCGCCTGGGATCTCCTAGGAGCCCTCCGCGTGTCTTCCCCGAGTGTCTCATATTGCGGGCTGTCGGGGAAAGGCGGGGGTTGGGCTGGAAATGCAGGCAGCATCTAGTGCCTCCCCCTGGACAGATGAGGTAATTAGCGAAACTCCCCCTGCCAGGGAACACCTGTGACACCAGGCAGCTCCGTGTTGTGCGGCCCCAAACTTTCCCCACCCACTCGCACGCGTTTCGGAATTCTGAGTGTGGCGAGGTTCCGTCCTCGGTCTGCAGCACCTGGGATCTCCTAGGAGCACTCCGCGTGTCTTCCCCGAGTGTCTCCTAGTGCGGGCTGCCGGGGAAAGTCGGGGGTTGGGCTGGAAATGCAGGTAGCATCTAATGCCTCCCCCTGGACAGATGAGGTAATTAGCGGACTTCCCCCTGCCAGTGAACACCTGTGACACCAGGCAGCTGCGTGGAGGGCGGCCCAAAACCTCCCCCACCCACTCGGCCGCGTTTCGGAATTCTGAGTGTGGCGAGGCTCCGTCCTCTTACTGCAGCGCCTGGGATCTCCTAGGAGCCCTCCGCGTGTCTTCCCCGAGTGTCTCTTAGTGCGGGCTTCCAAGGAAATGCGGGGGTTTTGCTGGAAATGCATGTAGCATCTAGTGCCTCCCCCTGGACAGATGAGGTAATTAGCGGAATTCCCCCTGCCAGGGAACACCTGTGACACCAGGCAGCTTCGTGTTGGGCGGCCCCAAACCTCCCCCACCCACTCGGCCGCGTTTCGGAATTCTGAGTGTGGCGAGGTTCCGTCCTGGGTCTGCAGCGCCTGGGATCTCCTAGGAGCCTTCTGCGTGTCTTCCCAGAGGGTCTCCTAGTGCGGGCTGACGGGTAAAGGTGGGGGGTGGGCTGGAAATGCAGGTAGCATCTTGTGCCTCCCCCTGGACAGAGGAGGTAATTAACGGATTTCCCCTGCCAGGGAACACCTGTGACACCAGGCAGCTGCGTGGAATTCAGCCCCAAACCTCCCCCACCCACTCGGCCGCGTTTCGGAATTCTGAGTGTGGCGAGGTTCCGTCCTCTGTCTGCAGCGCCTGGGATCTCCTAGGAGCCCTCCGCGTGTCTTCCCCGAGTGTCTCATATTGCGGGCTGTCGGGGAAAGGCGGGGGTTGGGCTGGAAATGCAGGCAGCATCTAGTGCCTCCCCCTGGACAGATGAGGTAATTAGCGAAACTCCCCCTGCCAGGGAACACATGTGACACCAGGCAGCTCCGTGGAGTGCGGCCCCAAACTTTCCCCACCCACTCGGCCGCGTTTCGGAATTCTGAGTGTGGCGAGGTTCCGTCCTCGGTCTGCAGCACCTGGGATCTCCTAGGAGCACTCCGCGTGTCTTCCCCGAGTTTCTCCTATGTGCGGGCTGCCGGGGAAAGTCGGGGGTTGGGCTGGAAATGCAGGTAGCATCTAATGCCTCCCCCTGGACAGATGAGGTAATTAGCGGACTTCCCCCTGCCAGTGAACACCTGTGACAACAGGCAGCTGCGTGGAGGGCGGCCCCAAACCTCCCCCACCCACTCGGCCGCGTTTCGGAATTCTGAGTGTGGCGAGGCTCCGTCCTCTGTCTGCAGCGCCTGGGATCTCCTAGGAGCCCTCCGCGTGTCTTCCCCGAGTGTCTCCTAGTGCGGGCTGCCAAGGAAATGCGGGGGTTTTGCTGGAAATGCATGTAGCATCTAGTGCCTCCCCCTGGACAGATGAGGTAATTAGCGGAATTCCCCCTGCCAGGGAACACCTGTGACACCAGGCAGCTTCGTGTTGGGCGGCCCCAAACCTCCCCCACCCACTCGGCCGCGTTTCAGAATTCTGAGTGTGGCGAGGTTCCGTCCTCTGTCTTCACCGGCTGGGATCTCCTAGGATCCCTCTGCGTGTCTTCCCCGAGTGTCTCCTAGTGCGTGATGCCGGGGAAATTCGGGGGTTGGGCTGGAAATTTAGGTAGCATCTAGTGCCTCCCGCTGGACAGATGAGGTAATTAGCGGACTTCCCCCTGCCAGGGAACACCTGTAACCCCAGGCAGCTGCGTGGATGGCGACCCCAAACCTCCCCAACCCACTTGGCCGCGTTTCGGAATTCTGAGTGTGGCGAGGTTCGGTCCTCTATTTGCAGCGCCTGGGATCTCCTAGGATCCTTCTGCGTGTCTTCCCCGAGAGTGTCCTACTGCGGGCTGACGGGGAAAGGCGGGTGTTGGGATGGAAATGCAGGTAGCATCTAGTGCCTCCCCATGGACAGATGAGGTAATTAGCGGAGTTCCCCCTGTCAGGGAACACCAGTGACACCAGGCAGCTGCGTGGAGATCAGCCCCAAACCTCCCCCACCCACTCGGCCGCGTTTCGGAATTCTGAGTGTGGCGAGGTTCCGTCCTCTGTCTGCAGCGCCTGGTATCTCCAAGGAGCCCTCTGCGTATCTTCCCCGAGTGTCTCCTAGTGCGGGCTGCAGGGTAAAGTCGGGGGTTGGGCTGGAAAAGCAGGTAGCATCTAGTGCCTCAACCTGGACAAATGAGGTATTTAGCGGACTTCCCCCTGCCAGGGAACACCTGTGACACCAGGCAGCTGCGTGGTGGGCGGACACAAATCTCCCGCACCCACTCGGCCGCGTTTCGGAATTCTGAGTGTGGCGAGGTTCCGTCCTCTTTCTGCAGCGCCTGGGATCTCCTAGGAGCCCTCCGCGTGTCTTCCTCGAGTGTCTCCTAGTGCGGGCTGCCAGCGAAAGTCGGCGGTTGGGCTGGAAAAGCAGGTAGCATCTAGTGCCTCCCCCGGGACAGATGAGGTAATTTGCGGAATTCCCCCTGCCAGGGAACACCTGTGACACCAGGCAGCTGCGTGGAGGGCGGACCTAAACCTCCCCACCCATTTGGCCGCGTTTCGGAATTCTGAGTGTGGCGAGGTTCCGTCCTCTGTCTGCAGTGCCTGGGATCTCTTAGGAGCCCTCCGCGTGTCTACCCCGAGTATCTCATAGTGTGGGCTGATGGGGAAATGCGGGGGTTGGGCTGGAAATGCAGGTAGCATCTAGTGCCTCCCCCTGGACAGATGAGGTAATTAGCGGACTTTCCACTGCCAGGGAACACCTGTGAAACCAGGCAGCCTCGTGGAGGGCGGCCCCAATCCTCCCGCACCCACTCGGGCGCGTTTCGGAATTCTGAGTTTGCCGAGGTTCCGTCCTCTGTCTACAGCGCCTGGGATCTCCTAGGATCCTTCTGCGTGTCTTCCCCGAGAGTGTCCTACTGCGGGCTGACGGGGAAAGGTGGGGGTTGGGCTGCAAATGCAGGTAGCATCTAGTGCCTCCCCATGGACAGATGAGGTAATTAGCGGAGTTCCCCCTGTCAGGGAACACCTGTGACACCAGGCAGCTGCGTGGAGATCAGCCCCAAATCTCCCCCACCCATTTGGCCGCGTTTCGGAATTCTGAGTGTGGCGAGGTTCCGTCCTCTGTCTGCAGTGCGTGGGATCTCCTAGGAGCCCTCCGCGTGTCTTCCCCGAGTATCTCATAGTGTGGGCTGAAGGGGAAATGCGGGGGTTGGGCTGGAAATGCAGGTAGCATCTAGTGCCTCCCGCTGGACAGATGAGGTAATTAGCGTACTTCCCCCTGCCAGGGAACACCTGTGACACCAGGCAGCTTCGTGGTGGGCGGCCCCAAACCTCCCACACCCACTCGGCCGCGTTTCGGAATTCTGAGTGTGGCGAGGTTCCTTCCTCTGTCTGCAGCGCCTGAGATCTCCTAGGAGCCCATCGCGTGTCTTCCCCGTGTGCCTCATATTGCGGACTGACGGGGAAACGCGAGGCATGGGCTGAAAATGCCGGTAGCATCTAGTGCCTACCCCTGGAGGGATGAGGTATTTAGCGGACTTCCCCCTGCAAGGGAACATCTGTGACACCAGGCAGCTGCGTTGTGTTCGGCCCTAAACCTCCCCCAACCACTCAGTTGCGTTTCGGAATTCTGAGTGTGGCGAGATTCCGTCCTCTGTCTGCAGCGCCTGGGATATCCTAGGAGCCCTCCGCGTGTCTTCCCCGAGTGTCTCCTAGTGCGGGCTGCCGGGGAAATTCGGGGGTTGGGCTGGAAATGCAGGTAGCATCTAGTGCCTCCCCCTGGACAGATGAGGTAATTAGCGGAATTCCCCCTGCCAGGGAACACCTGTGACACCAGGGAGCTTCGTGGTGGGCGGCCCCAAACCTCCCACACCCACTCGACCGCGTTTCGGAATTCTGAGTGTGGCGAGGTTCCTTCCTCTGTCTGCAGCGCCTGGGATCTCCTAGGAGCCCATCGCGTGTCTTCCCCGTGTGCTTCATATTGCGGACTGACGGGGAAACGCGAGGCATGGGCTGAAAATGCCGGTAGCATCTAGTGCCTACCCCTGGAGGGATGAGGTATTTAGCGGACTTCCCCCTGCAAGGGAACATCTGTGACACCAGGCAGCTGCGATGTGTTCGGCCTCAAACCTCCCCCAACCACTCAGTTGCGTTTCGAAATTCTGAGTGTGGCGAGTTTCCGTCCTCTGTCTGCAGCGCCTGGGATATCCTAGGAGCCCTCCGCGTGTCTTCCCCGAGTGTCTCCTAGTGCGGGCTGCCGGGGAAATTCGGGGGTTGGGCTGGAAATGCAGGTAGCATCTAGTGCCTCCCCCTGGACAGATGAGGTAATTAGCGGAATTCCGCCTGCCAGGGAAAACCTGTGACACCAGGCAGCTGCGTGGAGGGCGGCCCCAAAGCTCCCCCACCCACTCGGGCGCGTTTTGGAATTCTGAGTGTGGCGAGGTTCCGTCCTCTGTCTGCAGAGCCTCGGATCTCCTAGGAGCCTTCTGCGTGTCTTCCCCGAGTGTATCCTAGTGCGGGCTGCCGGGTAAAGGCGGGGATTGGGCTGGAAATGCACGTAGCATCTAGTGCCTCCCCCTGGACAGATGAGGTAATTAGCGGACTTCCCCCTTTCAGGGAACACCTGTGAAACCAGGCAGCTGCTTGGAGGTTGGCCCCAAACCTCCCCCACACACTCGGGCGCGTTTCGGAATTCTGAGTGTGGCGAGGTTCCGTCCTCTGTCTGCAGTGCCTGGGATCTCCTAGGAGCACTCCGAGTGTCTTCCCCGAGTGTCTCCTAGTGCGGGCTGACGGGGAAAGGCGGGGGTTGGGCTGGAAATGCATGTAGCATCTAGTGCCTCCCCCTGGACAAATGAGGTAATTAGCGGACTTCCCCCTGCCAGTGAACACCTGTGACACCAGGCAGCTGCGTGGGGGTAAGCCCCAAACCTCCCCCACCCACTCGGCCGCGTTTCGGAATTCTGAGTGTGGCGAGGTTCCGTCCTCTGTCTGCAGCGCCTGGGATCTCCTAGGAGCCCTCCGCGTGTCTTCCCCGAGTGTCTCCTAGTGCAGGCTGCCGAAGAAATGCGGGGGTTTTGCTGGAAATGCATGTAGCATCTAGTGCCTCCCCCTGGACAGATGAGGTAATTAGCGGAATTCCCCCTGCCAGGGAACACCTGTGACACCAGGCAGCTTCGTGGTGGCGGCCCCAAACCTCACCCACCCAGTCAGTTGCGTTTCGGAATTCTGAGTGTGGCGAGTTTCCGTCCTCGGTCTGCAGCGCCTGGGATCTCCTAGGAGCCCTCCGCGTGTCTTCCCCGAGTGTCTCCTAGTGCGGGCTGCCGGGGAAATTCGGGAGTTGGGCTGGAAATGCAGGTAGCATCTATTGCCTCCCCATGGACAGATGAGGTAATTAGCGGAATTCCCCCTGCCAGGGAACACCTGTGACACCAGGCAGCTTCGTGGTGGGCGGCCCCAAACCTCCCACACCCACTCGGCCGCGTTTCGGAATTCTGAGTGTGGCGAGGTTCCTTCCTCTGTCTGCAGCGCCTGAGATCTCCTAGGAGCCCATCGCGTGTCTTCCCCGTGTGCCTCATATTGCGGACTGACGGGGAAACGCGGGGCATGGGCTGAAAATGCCGGTAGCATCTAGTGCCTACCCCTGGAGGGATGAGGTATTTAGCGGACTTCCCCCTGCAAGGGAACATCTGTGACACCAGGCAGCTGCGTTGTGTTCGGCCCTAAACCTCCCCCAACCACTCAGTTGCGTTTCGGAATTCTGAGTGTGGCGAGATTCCGTCCTCTGTCTGCAGCGCCTGGGATATCCTAGGAGCCCTCCGCGTGTCTTCCCCGAGTGTCTCCTAGTGCGGGCTGCCGGGGAAATTCGGGGGTTGGGCTGGAAATGCAGGTAGCATCTAGTGCCTCCCCCTGGACAGATGAGGTAATTAGCGGAATTCCCCCTGCCAGGGAACACCTGTGACACCAGGCAGCTTCGTGGTGGGCGGCCCCAAACCTCCCACACCCACTCGACCGCGTTTCGGAATTCTGAGTGTGGCGAGGTTCCTTCCTCTGTCTGCAGCGCCTGGGATCTCCTAGGAGCCCATCGCGTGTCTTCCCCGTGTGCCTCATATTGCGGACTGACGGGGAAACGCGGGGCATGGGCTGAAAATGCCGGTAGCATCTAGTGCCTACCCCTGGAGGGATGAGGTATTTAGCGGACTTCCCCCTGCAAGGGAACATCTGTGACACCAGGCAGCTGCGATGTGTTCGGCCTCAAACCTCCCCCAACCACTCAGTTGCGTTTCGAAATTCTGAGTGTGGCGAGTTTCCGTCCTCTGTCTGCAGCGCCTGGGATATCCTAGGAGCCCTCCGCGTGTCTTCCCCGAGTGTCTCCTAGTGCGGGCTGCCGGGGAAATTCGGGGGTTGGGCTGGAAATGCAGGTAGCATCTAGTGCCTCCCCCTGGACAGATGAGGTAATTAGCGGAATTCCGCCTGCCAGGGAACACCTGTGACACCAGGCAGCTGCGTGGAGGGCGGCCCCAAACCTCCCCCACCCACTCGGGCGCGTTTTGGAATTCTGAGTGTGGCGAGGTTCCGTCCTCTGTCTGCAGTGCCTGGGATCTCCTAGGAGCACTCCGAGTGTCTTCCCCGAGTGTCTCCTAGTGCGGGCTGACGGGGAAAGGCGGGGGTTGGGCTGGAAATGCATGTAGCATCTAGTGCCTTCCCCTGGACAAATGAGGTAATTAGCGGAATTCCCCCTGCCAGTGAACACCTGTGACACCAGGCAGCTGCGTGGTGGTAGGCCCCAAACCTCCCCCACCCACTCGGCCGCGTTTCGGAATTCTGAGTGTGGCGAGGTTCCGTCCTCTGTCTGCAGCGCCTGGGATCTCCTAGGAGCCCTCCGCGTGTCTTCCCCGAGTGTCTCCTAGTGCAGGCTGCCGAAGAAATGCGGGGGTTTTGCTGGAAATGCATGTAGCATCTAGTGCCTCCCCCTGGACAGATGAGGTAATTAGCGGAATTCCCCCTGCCAGGGAACACCTGTGACACCAGGCAGCTTCGTGGTGGCGGCCCCAAACCTCACCCACCCACTCAGTTGCGTTTCGGAATTCTGAGTGTGGCGAGTTTCCGTCCTCGGTCTGCAGCGCCTGGGATCTCCTAGGAGCCCTCCGCGTGTCTTCCCCGAGTGTCTCCTAGTGCGGGCTGCCGGGGAAATTCGGGGGTTGGGCTGGAAATGCAGGTAGCATCTAGTGCCTCCCGCTGGACAGATGAGGTAATTAGCGGACTTCCCCCTGCCAGGGAACACCTGTAACACCAGGCAGCTGCGTGGATGGCGACCCCAAACCTCCCCCACCCACTCGGCCGCGTTTCGGAATTCTGAGTGTGGCGAGGTTCGGTCCTGTGTCTGCAGCACCTGGTATCTCCTAGGATCCCTCCGCGTATCTTCCCCGAGTGTCTCCTAGTGCGGGCTGCAGGGTAAAGGCGGGGGTTGGGCTGGAAATGCAGGTAGCATCTGGTGCCTCCCCCTGGACAGATGAGGTTTTTAGCGGACTTCCCCCTGCCAGGGAACACCTGTGACACCAGACAGCTGCGTGGTGGGCGGACACAAATCTCCCGCAACCACTCGGCGGCGTTTCGGAATTCTGAGTGTGGCGAGGTTCCGTCCTCTGTCTGCAGCGCCTGGGATATCCTAGGAGCCCTCCGCGTGTCTTCCCCGAGTGTGTCCTAGTGCGGGCTGCCGGGGAAATTCGGGGGTTGGGCTGGAACTGCTAGTAGCATCTAATGCCTACCCCTGGAGAGATGAGGTAATTAGCGGAATTCCTCCTGCCAGGGAACACCTGTGACACTAGGCATCTGCGAGGAGGGCGGCCCAAAACCTCCCACTCCCACTCGGCCGCTTTTCGGAATTCTGAGTGTGGCGAGGTTCCGTCCTCTATCTGCAGCACCTGGGATCTCCTAGGAGCCTTCCCGGTGTCTTCACCGAGTGTCTCCTAGTGCGGGCTGCCAGCGAAAGTCGGCGGTTGGGCTGGAAAAGCAGGTAGCATCTAGTGCCTCCCCCTGGACTGATGAGGTAATTAGCGGAATTCCCCCTGTCAGGGAACACCTGTGACACCAGGCAGCTTCGTGGAGGGCGGCCCCAAACCTCCCCCACCCACTCGGCCGCGTTTCGGAATTCTGAGTGTGGCGACGTTCCGTCCTCTGTCTGCAGCGCCTGGGATCTCCTAGGAGCCCTCCGCGTGCCTTCCCCGAGTGTCTCTTAGTGCGGGCTGCCGAGGAAATGCGGGGGTTTTGCTGGAAATGCATGTAGCATCTAGTGCCTCCCCCTGGACAGATGAGGTAATTAGCGGAATTCCCCCTGCCAGGGAACACCTGTGACACCAGGCAGCTTCGTGGTGGGCGGCCCCAAACCTCCCACACCCACTCGGCCGAGTTTCGGAATTCTGAGTGTGGCGAGGTTCCGTCCTCTGTCTGCAGCGCCTGGGATCTCCTAGGATCCCTCCGCGTGTCTTCCCCGAGTGTCTCCTAGTGCGGGCTGCCGGGGAAATGCGGGGGTTTGGCTGGAAATGCAGGTAGTATCTAGTGCCATCCCCTGGACAGATGAGGTAATTAGCGGACTTCCTACTGCCAGGGAACACCTGTGACACCAGGCAGCTGCGTGGAGGTCCGTCCCAAACCTCCCCCACCCACTCGGCCGCGTTTCGGAATTCTGGATGTGGCGAGGTTCCGTCCTCTGTCTGCAGCGCCTGGGATCTCCTAGGAGCCCTCCGCGTGTCTTCCCCGAGTGTCTCCTTGTGCGGGCTGCCGGGGAAAGGCGGGGGTTGGGCTGGAAATGCAGGTAGCATCTAGTGCCTCCCCCTGGACAAATGAGGTTATTAGCGGACTTCCCCCTGCCAGTGAACACCTGTGACACCAGGCAGCTGCGTGGGGGTAGGCCCCAAACCTCCCCCACCCACTCGGCCGCGTTTCGGAATTCTGAGTGTGGCGAGGTTCCGTCCTCTGTCTGCAGCGCCTGGGATCTCCTAGGAGCTCTCCGCGTGTCTTCCCCGAGTGTCTCCTAGTGCAGGCTGCCGAGGAAATGCGGGGGTTTTGCTAGAAATGCATGTAGCATCTAGTGCCTCCCCCTGGACAGATGAGGTTATTAGCGGAATTCCCCCTGCCAGGGAACACATGTGACACCAGGCAGCTTCGTGGTGGCGGCCCCAAACCTCCCCCACCCACTCAGTTGCGTTTCGGAATTCTGAGTGTGGCGAGTTTCCGTCCTCTGTCTGCAGCGCCTGGGATCTCCTAGGAGCCCTACGCGTGTCTTCCCCGAGTGTATCCTAGTGCGGGCTGCCGGGGAAATTCGGGGGTTGGGCTGGAAATGCAGGTAGCATCTAGTGCCTCCCCCTGGACAGATGAGGTTTTTAGCGGACTTCCCACTGCCAGGGAACACCTGTGACACCAGGCAGCTTCGTGGGGGGCGGCCCCAAAACTCCCCCAACCACTCGGCCGCGTTTCGGAATTCTGAGTGTGGCGAGGTTCCGTCCTCTGTCTGCAGCGCCTGGGATCTCCTAGGAGCCCTCCGCGTGTCTTCCTCAAGTGTCTCCTAGTGCGGGCTGCCGAGGAAATGCGGGGGTTTGGCTGGAAATGCAGGTAGCTTCTAGTGCCTCCCCCTGGATAGATGAGGTAATTAGCGGAATTCCCCCTGCCAGGGAACACCTGTGACACCAGGCAGCTGCGTGGAGGGCGGCCCCAAACCTCCCCCAACCACTCGGCCGCGTTTCGGAATTCTGAGTGTGGCGAGGTTCCGTCCTCTGTCTGCAGCGCCTGGGATCTCCTAGGATCCTTCCGCGTGTCTTCCCCGAGTGTCTCCTATTGCGGGCTGCCGGGGAAAGTCGGTGGTTGGGCTAGAAATGCAGGTAGCATCTAGTGCCATCCCCTGGACAGATGAGGTAATTAGCGGACTTCCTCCTGCCAGAGAGCACCTGTGACACCAGGCAGCTGCGTGGAGGGCCGTCCCAAACCTCCCCCACCCACTCGGCCGCGTTTCGGAATTCTGAGTGTGGCGAGGTTCCGTCCTCTGTCTACAGCGCCTGGGATCTCCTAGGAGCCCTCCGCGTGTCTTCCTCGAGTGTCTCCTAGTGCGGGCTGCAGGGGAAAGTCGGGGGTTGGGCTGGAAATGCAGGTAGCATCTAGTGCCTCCCCCTGGACAGATGAGGTAATTAGCGGAATTCCCCCTGCCAGGGAACACCTGTGACACCAGGCAGCTGCGTGGAGGGCGGCCCCAAACCTCCCCCACCCACTCGGCCGCGTTTCGGAATTCTGAGTGTGGCGAGGTTCCGTCCTGTGTCTGCAGCGCTTGGGATCTCCTAGGAGCCCTCCGCGTGTCTTCCCCGAGTGTCTCCTAGTGCGGACTACTGAGGAAAGGCTGGGGTTTGGCTGGAAATGCAGGTAGCATCTAGTGCCTCCCCCTGGACAGATGAGGTAGTTAGCGGAATTCCCCCTGCCAGGGAACACCTGTGACACCAGGCAGCTACGTGGAGGGCGGCCCCAAACCTCCCCCACCCACTTGGCCGCGTTTCGGAATTCTGAGTGTGGCGAGGCTCCGTCCTCTGTCTGCAGCGCCTGGGATCTCCTAGGAGCCCTCTGCGTGTCTTCCCCGAGTATCTCATAGTGCGGGCTGACGGGGAAAGGCGGGGCTTGGTCTGGAAATGCCGGTAGCATCTACTACCTCCCCCTGTACAGATGAGGTAATTAGCGGAATTCCCCCTGCCAGGGAACAACTGGGACACCAGGCAGCCTCGTGGAGGGCGGCCCCAATCCTCCCGCACCCACTCGGGCGTGTTTTGGAATTCTGAGTGTGGAGAGGTTCCGTCCTCTGTCTGCATAGCCTGGGATCTCCTAGGAGCCTTCTGCGTGTCTTCCCCGAGTGTCTCCTATTGCGGGCTGCCGGGGAATGTCGGGGATTGTGCTGGAAATGCAGGTAGCATCTAGTGCCTCCCCCTGGACAGATGAGGTAATTAGCGGAATTCCCCCTGCCAGGGAACACCTATGACACCAGGCAGCTCCGTGGAGTGCGGCCCCAAACTTTCCCCACCCACTCGGCCGCGTTTCGGAATTCTGAGTGTGGCGAGGTTCCGTCCTGTGTCTGCAGCGCTTCGGATCTCCTAGGAGCCCTCCGCGTGTCTTCCCCGAGTGTCTCCTAGTGCGGACTACCGAGGAAAGGCGGGGGTTTGGCTGGAAATGCAGGTAGCATCTAGTGTCTCCCCCTGGACCGATGAGGTAATTAGCGGAATTCCCCCTGCCAGGGAACACCTGTGACACAAGGCAGTTCCGTGGGGTGCGGCCCCAAACTTTCCCCACCCACTCGGCCTCGTTTCGGAATTCAGAGTGTGGCGAGGTTCCGTCCTCGGTCTGCAGCGCCTGGGATCTCCTAGGAGCCCTCCGCGTGTCTTCCCCGAGTGTCTCTTAGTGCGGGCTGCCGAGGAAATGCGGGGGTTTTGCTGGAAATGCATGTAGCATCTACTGCCTCCCCCTGGACAGATGAGGTAATTAGCGGACATCCCCCTGCCAGGGAATACCTTTGACACCAGGCAGCTGCGTGGAGTGCGGCCCCAAACCTCCCCCACCCACTCGGCCGCGTTTCGGAATTCTGAGTGTGGCGAGGTTCCGTCCTCTGTCTGCAGCGCCTGGGATCTCCTAGGAGCCCTCCGCGTGTCGTTTCCGAGTGTCTCCTAGTGCGGGCTGCAGGGGAAATGCGGGGTTTGGTGTGGAAATGCTGGTAGCATCTAGTGCCTCCCCCTGGACAGATGAGGTAATTAGCGGAATTCCCCCTGCCAGTGAAAACCTGTGACACCAGGCAGCTGCGTGGGGGGCAGCCCCAAACCTCCCCCACCCACACGGGTGCGTTCCAGAATTCTGAGAGTGGCGAGGTTCCGTCCTCTGTCTGCAGCGCCTGGGATCCCCTAGGAGCCCTCCACGAGTCTTCTTCGAGTGTATCCTAGTGCGGGCTGCAGCGGAAAGGCGGGGGCTGGGCTGGAAATGCAGGTAGCATCTAGTGCCTCCCCCTGGACAAATGAGGTATTTAGCGGAATTCACCCTGCCAGGGAACACCTGTGACACCACGCAGCTGCCTGGACGGCGGCCCCAAAACTCCCCCACACACTCGGCCGCGTTTCGGAATTCTGAGTGTGGCGAGGTTCCGTCCTCTGTTTGCAGCGCCTGGGATCTCCTATGAGCCCTCCGCGTGTCTTCCCCGAGTGTCTCATAGTGCGGGCCGCCGGGGAAATGCGTGGGTGGGGCTGGTAATGCAGGTAGCATCTAGTGCCTCCCCCTGGACAGATGAGGTAATTAGCGGACTTCCCCCTGCCAGTGAACACCTGTGACACCAGGCCGCTGCGTGGAGTTCGGCCCCAAACCTCCCACACACACTCGGCCGCGTTTCGGAATTCTGAGTGTGGCGAGTTTCCGTCCTCTGTCTGTAGCGCCTGGGATCTCCTAGGAGCCCTCTGCGTGTCTACCCCGAGTGTCTCCTAGTGCGGGCTGCCGGGGAAAGGCGGGGTTTGGGCTGGAAATTCAGGTAGCATCTAATGCCTCCCCCTGGACAAATGAGGTAATTAGCGGATTTTCCCCTGCCAGTGATCACCTGTGACACCAGGCAGCTGCGTGGGGGTAGGCCCCAAAACTCCCCCAACCAATCGGTCTCGTTTCGGAATTCTGAGTGTGGCGAGGTTCCGTCCTCTGTCTGCAGCGCCTGGGATCTCCTAGGAGACCTCCGCGTGTCTTCTTCGAGTGTCTCCTTGTGCGGGATGCCGAGGAATTGCGGGGGTTTTGCTGGAAATGCAGGTAGCATCTAGTGCCTCCCCCTGGACAGACGAGGTAATTAGCGGAATTCCCCCTGCCAGGGAACACCTGTGACACCAGGCAGCTGCGTGGAGGGCGGCCCCAAACCTCCCCCACCCACTCGGCCGCGTTTCGGATTTCTGAGTGTGGCGAGGTTCCGTCCTGTGTCTGCAGCGCTTGGGATCTCCTAGGAGCCCTCCGCGTGTCTTCCCCGAGTGTCTCCTAGTGCGGACTACCGAGGAAAGGCTGGGGTTTGGCTGGAAATGCAGGTAGCATCTAGTGCCTCCCGCTGGACAGATGAGGTAATTAGCGGACTTCCCCTGCCAGGGAACAACTGGGACACCAGGCAGCCTCGTGGAGTGCGGCCCCAATCCTCCTGCACCCACTCGGCCGCGTTTTGGAATTCTGAGTGTGGCGAGGTTCCGTCCTCTGTCTGCAGAGCCTGGGATCTAATAGGAGCCATCTGCGTGTCTTCCCCGAGTGTCTCCTAGTGCGGGCTGCCGGGGATAGGCGGGGATTGGGCTGGAAATGCAGATAGCATCTAGTGCCTCCCCCTGGACAGATGAGGTAATTAGCGGACTTCCCCCTGCCAGGGAACACGTATGACACCAGGCAGCTCCGTGGGGTGCGGCCCCAAACTTTCCCCAACCACTCGGCCGCGTTTCGGAATTCTGAGTGTGGCGTGGTTCCGTCCTCTGTGAGCAGCACGTGGGATCTCCTAGGAGCCCTCCGCGTGTCTTCCCCGAGTTTCTCCTAGTGCGGGCTGCCGGGGAAAGGCGGGGGTTGGGCTGGAAATGCAGGTAGCATCTAATGCCTCCCCCTGGACAAATGAGGTAATTAGCGTACTTCCAACTGCAAGTGAACACCTGTGACACCAGGCAGCTGCGTGGAGGTTGGCCCCAAACCTCCCCCACCCACTCGGCCGCGTTTCGGAATTCTGAGTGTGGCGAGGTTCCGTCCTCTGTCTGCAGCGCCTGGGATCTCCTAGGAGCCCTCCGCGTGTCTTCCTCGAGTGTCTCCTAGTGCGGGCTGCCGAAGAAATGCGGGGGTTTTGCTGGAAATGCATGTAGCATCTAGTGCCTCCTCCTGGACAGATGAGGTAATTAGCTGAATTCCCCCTGCCAGGGAACATCTGTGACACCAGGCAGCTTCGTGTTGGGCGGCCCCAAACCTCCCCCACACACTCGGCCGCGTTCCAGAATTCTGAGTGTGGCGAGGTTCCGTCCTCTGTCTGCAGCAGCTGGGATCTCCTAGGATCCCTCCGCGTGTCTTCCCAGAGTGTCTCCTAGTGCGTGATGCCGGGGAAAGTCGGGGGTTGGGCTGGAAATGCAGATAGCATCTAGTGCCTCCCCCTGGACAGTAGAGGTAATTAGCGGAATTCCCCCTGCCAGGGAACACCTGTGACACCAGGCAGCTGCGTGGAGGGCGGCCCCAAACCTCCCCCACCCACTCGGCCTCGTTTCGGAATTCTGAGTGTGGCGAGGTTCCGTCCTGTGTCTGCAGCGCTTGGGATCTACTAGGAGCCCTCCGCGTGTCTTCCCCGAGTGTCTCCTACTGCGGAGTACCAAGGAAAGGCGGGGGTTTGGCTGGAAATGCAGGTAGCATCTAGTGCCTCCCCCTGGACAGATGAGGTAGTTAGCGGAATTCCCCCTGCCAGGGAACACCTGTGACACCAGGCAGCTACGTGGAGGGCGGCCCCAAACCTCCCCCACCCACTTGGCCGCGTTTCGGAATTCTGAGTGTGGCAAGGCTCCGTCCTCTGTCTGCAGCGCCTGGGATCTCCTAGGAGCCCTCTGCGTGTCTTCCCCGAGTATCTCATAGTGCGGTCTGACGCGGAAATGCGGGGATTGGGCTGGAAATGCAGGTAGCATCTAGTGCCTCCCCCTGGACAGATGAGGTATTTAGCGGAATTCCCCCTGCCAGGGAACACCTGTGAAACCAGGCAGCTGCTTGGAGGGTGGCCCCAAACCTCCCCCACCCACTCGGGCGCGTTTCGGATTTCTGAATGTGGCGAGGTTCCGTCCTCTGTCTGCAGCGCCTGGGATCTCCTAGGATCCCTCCGCGTGTCTTCCCCGAGTGTCTCCTAGTGCGGGCTGCCGAGGAAATGCGGGGGTTTTGCTGGAAATGCATGTAGCATCTAGTGCTTCCCCCTGGACAGATGAGGTAATTAGCGGAATTCCCCCTGCCAGGGAACACCTGTGACACCAGGCAGCTTCGTGTTGGGCGGCTCCAAACCTCCCCCACCCACTCGGCCGCGTTTCGGAATTCTGAGTGTGGCGAGGTTCCGTCCTCTGTCTGCAGTGCCTGGGATCTCCTAGGAGCCCTCCGCGTGTCTTCCCCGAGTGTCTCCTAGTGCGGGCTGCCGGGGAAATGCGGGGGTTGGGCTGGAAATGCAGGTAGAATCTAGTGCCTCCCCCTGGACAGATGAGGTATTTAGCGGACTTCCACCTGCCAGGGAACACCTGTGACACCAGGCAGATGCGTGGAGGGCGGCCCCAAAACTCCCCCGCCCACTCGGCCGCGTTTCGGAATTCTGAGAGTGGCGAGGATCCGTCCTCTATCTGCAGCGCCTGGGATCTCCTAGGAGCCCTCCGCGTGTCTTCCCCGAGTGTCTCCTAGTGCGGGCTCAGAGGAAATGCGGGGGTTTTGCTGGAAATGCATGTAGCATCTAGTGCCTCCCCCTGGACAGATGAGGAAATTAGCGGAATTCCCCCTGCCAGGGAACACCTGTGACACCAGGCAGCTTCGTGTTGGGCGGCCCCAAACCTCCCCCACACACTCGGCCGCGTTTCGGAATTCTGAGTGTGGCGAGGTTCCGTCCTCTGTCTGCAGCGGCTGGGATCACCTAGGAGCCCTCCGCGAGTCTTCTTCGAGTGTATCCTAGTGCGGGCTGCCGGGGAAAGGCGGGGGCTGGGCTGGAAATGCAGGTAGCATCTAGTGCCTCCCCCTGGACAGATGAGGTATTTAGCGGAATTCCCCCTGCCAGGGAACACCTGTGACACCAGGCAGCTGCGTGGACGGCGGCCCCAAAACTCCCCCACACACTCGGCCGCGTTTCGGAATTCTGAGTGTGGCGAGGTTCCGTCCTCTGTCTGCAGCGCCTGGGATCTCCTAGGATCCCTCCTCGTGTCTTCCCCGATTGTATCCTAGTGCGGGATGCCGGGGAAATTAGGGGGTTGGGCTGGAAATGCAGGTAGGAATTAGTGCAACCCCCTGGACAGATGAGGTAATTCGCGGAATTCCCACTGCAAGGGAACACCTGTGACACCAGGCAGCTGCGTGGAGGGCCGTCCCAAACCTCCCCCACCCACTCGGCCGCGTTTCGGAATTCTGAGTGTGGCGAGGTTCCGTCCTCTGTCTGCAGCGCCTGGGATCTCCTAGGAGCCCTCCGCATGTCTTCCTCGAGTGTCTCCTAGTGCGGGCTGCCGGGGAAATCGGGGGTTGGGCTGGAAATGCAGGTAGCATCTAGTGCCATCCCCTGGACAGATGAGGTAATTAGCGGACATCCCCCTGCCAGGGAACACCTGTGATGCCAGGCAGCTGAGTGGAGGGCGGCCCCAAACCTCCCCCACCCACTCGGACTCGTTTCGGAATTTTGAGTGTGGCGATGTTCCGTCCTCTGTCTGCAGCGCCTGATATAACCTAGGAGCCCTCAGCGTGTCTTCCCCGAGTGTTTCCTAGTGCAGGCTGCCGGGGAAATTCGGGGGTTGGTCTGGAAATTCAGGTAGCATCAAGTGCCTCCCCCTGGTCAGATCAGGTAATTAGCGGAATTCCCCCTGCCAGGGAACACCTGTGACACCAGGCAGCTTCGTGGTGGGCGGCCCCAAACCTCCCCTACCACTCGGCCCTGTTTCGGAATTCTGAGTGTGGCGAAGTTCCGTCCTCTGTCTGCAGCGCCTGGAATCTCTTAGGATCCCTCCGCGTGTCTTCCCCGAGTGTCTCCTAGTGCGGGATGCCGGGGAATGTCGGGGGTTGGGATGGAACTGCTAGTAGCATCTAATGCCTCCCCCTGGACACATGAGTTAATTCACGGATTTCCCACTGCCAGGGAACACCTGTGACACCAGGCATCTGCGTGGCGGGCGGCCCAAAACCTCCCCCACCCATTCGGCCGCGTTTCGGAATTCTGAGTGTGGCGAGGTTCGGTTTTCTGTCTGCAGCTCCTGGGATAACCTAGTAGCCCCCCACGTGTCTTCCCCGAGTGTCTCCTAGTGCGGGCTGCCGGGGAAATTCTGGGGTTGGGCTGGAACTGCTAGTAGCATCTAATGCCTACCCCTGGAAAGATGAGGTAATTAGCGGAGTTCCGACTGCCAGGGAACACCTGTTACACTAGGCATCTGCGAGGAGGGCGGCCCCAAACCTCCCCCAACGACTCGGCCGCGTTTCGGAATTCTGAGGGTGGCGAGGTTCCGTCCTCTGTCTGCAGCCCCTGGGATATCCTAGGAGCCCTCAGCGTGTCTTCCTCGAGTGTCTCCTAGTGCGGGCTGCAGGGGAAATGCGGGGGTTGTGCTGGAAATGCAGGTAGCATCTAGTGCCTCCCCCTGGACATATGAGATATTTACGGAATTCCCCCTCCAGGGAACACCTGTGACAACAGGCAGCTGCGTGGAGGGCGGCCCCAAACCTCCCCCAACCACTCGGCCGCGTTTCGGAATTCTGAGTGTGGTGAGGATCCGTCCTCTGTCTGCAGCGCCTGGGATTTCCTAGGAGGCCTCCGCGTGTCTTCCCCGAGTGTATCATAGTGCGGGCTGTCGGGGAAAAGCGGGGGTTGTGCTGGAAATGCAGGTAGCATCTAGTGCCTCCCCCTGGGCAGATGAGGTATTTAGAGGAATTCCCCCTGCGAGGGAACACATATGACACCAGGCAGCTGCGTGGAGGGCGGCCCCAAACCTCCCCCACCCACTCGGACTCGTTTCGGAATTTTGAGTGTGGCAATGTTCCGTCCTCTGTCTGCAGCGCCTGATATAACCTAGGAGCCGTCAGCGTGTCTTCCCCGAGTGTTTCCTAGTGCAGGCTGCCGGGGAAATTCGGGGGTTGGTCTGGAAATTCAGGTAGCATCAAGTGCCTCCCCCTGGTCAGATCAGGTAATTAGCGGAATTCCCCCTGCCAGGGAACACCTGTGACACCAGGCAGCTTCGTGGTGGGCGGCCCCAAACCTCCCCTACCACTCGGCCGTGTTTCGGAATTCTGAGTGTGGCGAGGTTCCGTCCTCTGTCTGCAGCGCCTGGAATCTCCTAGGATCCCTCCGCGTGTCTTCCCCGAGTGTCTCCTAGTGCGGGATGCCGGGGAATGTCGGGGGTTGGGATGGAACTGCTAGTAGCATCTAATGCCTCCCCCTGGACACATGAGTTAATTAGCGGATTTCCCACTGCCAGGGAACACCTGTGACACCAGGCATCTGCGTGGCGGGCGGCCCAAAACCTCCCCCACCCATTCGGCCGCGTTTCGGAATTCTGAGTGTGGCGAGGTTCGGTTTTCTGTCTGCAGCTCCTGGGATAACCTAGTAGCCCTCCACGTGTCTTCCCCGAGTGTCTCCTAGTGCGGGCTGCCGGGGAAATTCGGGGGTTGGGCTGGAACTGCTAGTAGCATCTAATGCCTACCCCTGGAAAGATGAGGTAATTAGCGGAGTTCCGACTGCCAGGGAACACCTGTTACACTAGGCATCTGCGAGGAGGGCGGCCCCAAACCTACCCCAACCACTCGGCCGTGTTTCGGAATTCTGAGGGTGGCGAGGTTCCGTCCTCTTTCTGCAGCACCTGGGATCTCCTAGGAGCCTTCCCCGTGTCTTCCCCGAGTATCTCATAGTGCGGGCTGACGGGGAAAGGCGGGGCTTGGTCTGGAAATGCCGGTAGCATCTAATACCTCCCCCTGTACAGATGAGGTAATTAGCGGAATTCCCCCTGCCAGGGAACAACTGGGACACCAGGCAGCCTCGTGGAGGGCGGCCCCAATCCTCCCGCACCCACTCGGGCGTGTTTTGGAATTCTGAGTGTGGAGAGGTTCCGTCCTCTGTCTGCATAGCCTGGGATCTCCTAGGAGCCTTCTGCGTGTCTTCCCCGAGTGTCTCCTATTGCGGGCTGCCGGGGAATGTCGGGGATTGTGCTGGAAATGCAGGTAGCATCTAGTGCCTCCCCCTGGACAGATGAGGTAATTAGCGGAATTCCCCCTGCCAGGGAACACCTATGACACCAGGCAGCTCCGTGGAGTGCGGCCCCAAACTTTCCCCACCCACTCGGCCGCGTTTCGGAATTCTGAGTGTGGCGAGGTTCCGTCCTGTGTCTGCAGCGCCTGGGATCTCCTAGGAGCCCTCCGCGTGTCTTCCCTGAGTGTCTCTTAGTGCGGGCTGCCGAGGAAATGCGGGGGTTTTGCTGGAAATGCATTTAGCATCTACTGCCTCCCCCTGGACAGATGAGGTAATTAGCGGACATCCCCCTGCCAGGGAATACCTTTGACACCAGGCAGCTGCGTGGAGTGCGGCCCCAAACCTCCCGCACCCACTCGGCCGCGTTTCGGAATTCTGAGTGTGGCGAGGTTCCGTCCTCTGTTTGCAGCGCCTGGGATCTCCTAGGAGCCCTCCGCGTGTCGTTTCCGAGTGTCTCCTAGTGCGGGCTGCAGGGGAAATGCGGGGTTTGGTGTGGAAATGCTGGTAGCATCTAGTGCCTCCCCCTGGACAGATGAGGTAATTAGCGGAATTCCCCCTGCCAGTGAAAACCTGTGACACCAGGCAGCTGCGTGGGGGGCAGCCCCAAACCTCCCCCACCCACACGGGTGCGTTCCAGAATTCTGAGAGTGGCGAGGTTCCGTCCTCTGTCTGCAGCGCCTGGGATCCCCTAGGAGCCCTCCACGAGTCTTCTTCGAGTGTATCCTAGTGCGGGCTGCAGCGGAAAGGCGGGGGCTGGGCTGGAAATGCAGGTAGCATCTAGTGCCTCCCCCTGGACAAATGAGGTATTTAGCGGAATTCACCCTGCCAGGGAACACCTGTGACACCACGCAGCTGCCTGGACGGCGGCCCCAAAACTCCCCCACACACTCGGCCGCGTTTCGGAATTCTGAGTGTGGCGAGGTTCCGTCCTCTGTTTGCAGCGCCTGGGATCTCCTATGAGCCCTCCGCGTGTCTTCCCCGAGTGTCTCATAGTGCGGGCCGCCGGGGAAATGCGTGGGTGGGGCTGGTAATGCAGGTAGCATCTAGTGCCTCCCCCTGGACAGATGAGGTAATTAGCGGACTTCCCCCTGCCAGTGAACACCTGTGACACCAGGCCGCTGCGTGGAGTTCGGCCCCAAACCTCCCACACCCACTCGGCCGCGTTTCGGAATTCTGAGTGTGGCGAGTTTCCGTCCTCTGTCTGTAGCGCCTGGGATCTCCTAGGAGCCCTCTGCGTGTCTACCCCGAGTGTCTCCTAGTGCGGGCTGCCGGGGAAAGGCGGGGTTTGGGCTGGAAATTCAGGTAGCATCTAATGCCTCCCCCTGGACAAATGAGGTAATTAGCGGACTTTCCCCTGCCAGTGATCACCTGTGACACCAGGCAGCTGCGTGGGGGTAGGCCCCAAAACTCCCCCAACCAATCGGTCTCGTTTCGGAATTCTGAGTGTGGCGAGGTTCCGTCCTCTGTCTGCAGCGCCTGGGATCTCCTAGGAGACCTCCGCGTGTCTTCTTCGAGTGTCTCCTAGTGCGGGATGCCGAGGAATTGCGGGGGTTTTGCTGGAAATGCAGGTAGCATCTAGTGCCTCCCCCTGGACAGATGAGGTAATTAGCGGAATTCCCCCTGCCAGGGAACACCTGTGACACCAGGCAGCTGCGTGGAGGGCGGCCCCAAACCTCCCCCACCCACTCGGCCGCGTTTCGGATTTCTGAGTGTGGCGAGGTTCCGTCCTGTGTCTGCAGCGCTTTGGATCTCCTAGGAGCCCTCCGCGTGTCTTCCCCGAGTGTCTCCTAGTGCGGACTACCGAGGAAAGGCTGGGGTTTGGCTGGAAATGCAGGTAGCATCTAGTGCCTCCCCCTGGACAGATGAGGTAATTAGCGGACTTCCCCCTGCCAGGGAACAACTGGGACACCAGGCAGCCTCGTGGAGGGCGGCCCCAATCCTCCCGCACCCACTCGGCCGCGTTTTGGAATTCTGAGTGTGGCGAGGTTCCGTCCTCTGTCTGCAGAGCCTGGGATCTCCTAGGAGCCATCTGCGTGTCTTCCCCGAGTGTCTCCTAGTGCGGGCTGCCGGGGATAGGCGGGGATTGGGCTGGAAATGCAGGTAGCATCTAGTGCCTCCCCCTGGACAGATGAGGTAATTAGCGGACTTCCCCCTGCCAGGGAACACGTATGACACCAGGCAGCTCCGTGGGGTGCGGCCCCAAACTTTCCCCAACCACTCGGCCGCGTTTCGGAATTCTGAGTGTGGCGTGGTTCCGTCCTCTGTGAGCAGCACGTGGGATCTCCTAGGAGCCCTCCGCGTGTCTTCCCCGAGTTTCTCCTAGTGCGGGCTGCCGGGGAAAGGCGGGGGTTGGGCTGGAAATGCAGGTAGCATCTAATGCCTCCCCCTGGACAAATGAGGTAATTAGCGTACTTCCAACTGCAAGTGAACACCTGTGACACCAGGCAGCTGCGTGGAGGTTGGCCCCAAACCTCCCCCACCCACTCGGCCGCGTTTCGGAATTCTGAGTGTGGCGAGGTTCCGTCCTCTGTCTGCAGCGCCTGGGATCTCCTAGGAGCCCTCCGCGTGTCTTCCTCGAGTGTCTCCTAGTGCGGGCTGCCGAAGAAATGCGGGGGTTTTGCTGGAAATGCATGTAGCATCTAGTGCCTCCCCCTGGACAGATGAGGTAATTAGCTGAATTCCCCCTGCCAGGGAACATCTGTGACACCAGGCAGCTTCGTGTTGGGCGGCCCCAAACCTCCCCCACACACTCGGCCGCGTTCCAGAATTCTGAGTGTGGCGAGGTTCCGTCCTCTGTCTGCAGCGGCTGGGATCTCCTAGGATCCCTCCGCGTGTCTTCCCAGAGTGTCTCCTAGTGCGTGATGCCGGGGAAAGTCGGGGGTTGGGCTGGAAATGCAGATAGCATCTAGTGCCTCCCCCTGGACAGTAGAGTTAATTAGCGGAATTCCCCCTGCCAGGGAACACCTGTGACACCAGGCAGCTGCGTGGAGGGCGGCCCCAAACCTCCCCCACCCACTCGGCCTCGTTTCGGAATTCTGAGTGTGGCGAGGTTCCGTCCTGTGTCTGCAGCGCTTGGGATCTACTAGGAGCCCTCCGCGTGTCTTCCCCGAGTGTCTCCTACTGCGGAGTACCAAGGAAAGGCGGGGGTTTGGCTGGAAATGCAGGTAGCATCTAGTGCCTCCCCCTGGACAGATGAGGTAGTTAGCGGAATTCCCCCTGACAGGGAACACCTGTGACACCAGGCAGCTACGTGGAGGGCGGCCCCAAACCTCCCCCACCCACTTGGCCGCGTTTCGGAATTCTGAGTGTGGCAAGGCTCCGTCCTCTGTCTGCAGCGCCTGGGATCTCCTAGGAGCCCTCTGCGTGTCTTCCCCGAGTATCTCATAGTGCGGTCTGACGGGGAAATGCGGGGATTGGGCTGGAAATGCAGGTAGCATCTAGTGCCTCCCCCTGGACAGATGAGGTATTTAGCGGAATTCCCCCTGCCAGGGAACACCTGTGAAACCAGGCAGCTGCTTGGAGGGTGGCCCCAAACCTCCCCCACCCACTCGGGCGCGTTTCGGATTTCTGAATGTGGCGAGGTTCCGTCCTCTGTTTGCAGCGCCTGGGATCTCCTAGGATCCCTCCGCGTGTCTTCCCCGAGTGTCTCCTAGTGCGGGCTGCCGAGGAAATGCGGGGGTTTTGCTGGAAATGCATGTAGCATCTAGTGCTTCCCCCTGGACAGATGAGGTAATTAGCGGAATTCCCCCTGCCAGGGAACACCTGTGACACCAGGCAGCTTCGTGTTGGGCGGCTCCAAACCTCCCCCACCCACTCGGCCGCGTTTCGGAATTCTGAGTGTGGCGAGGTTCCGTCCTCTGTCTGCAGTGCCTGGGATCTCCTAGGAGCCCTCCGCGTGTCTTCCCCGAGTGTCTCCTAGTGCGGGATGCCGGGGAAATGCGGGGGTTGGGCTGGAAATGCAGGTAGAATCTAGTGCCTCCCCCTGGACAGATGAGGTATTTAGCGGACTTCCACCTGCCAGGGAACACCTGTGACACCAGGCAGATGCGTGGTGGGCGGCCCCAAAACTCCCCCGCCCACTCGGCCGAGTTTCGGAATTCTGAGAGTGGCGAGGATCCGTCCTCTGTCTGCAGCGCCTGGGATCTCCTAGGAGCCCTCCGCGTGTCTTCCCCGAGTGTCTCCTAGTGCGGGCTGCCGAGGAAATGCGGGGGTTTTGCTGGAAATGCATGTAGCATCTAGTGCCTCCCCCTGGACAGATGAGGAAATTAGCGGAATTCCCCCTGCCAGGGAACACCTGTGACACCAGGCAGCTTCGTGTTGGGCGGCCCCAAACCTCCCCCACACACTCGGCCGCGTTTCGGAATTCTGAGTGTGGCGAGGTTCCGTCCTCTGTCTGCAGCGGCTGGGATCACCTAGGAGCCCTCCGCGAGTCTTCTTCGAGTGTATCCTAGTGCGGGCTGCCGGGGAAAGGCGGGGGCTGGGCTGGAAATGCAGGTAGCATCTAGTGCCTCCCCCTGGACAGATGAGGTATTTAGCGGAATTCCCCCTGCCAGGGAACACCTGTGACACCAGGCAGCTGCGTGGACGGCGGCCCCAAAACTCCCCCACACACTCGGCCGCGTTTCGGAATTCTGAGTGTGGCGAGGTTCCGTCCTCTGTCTGCAGCGCCTGGGATCTCCTAGGATCCCTCCTCGTGTCTTCCCCGATTGTATCCTAGTGCGGGATGCCGGGGAAATTAGGGGGTTGGGCTGGAAATGCAGGTAGGAATTAGTGCAACCCCCTGGACAGATGAGGTAATTCGCGGAATTCCCACTGCAAGGGAACACCTGTGACACCAGGCAGCTGCGTGGAGGGCCGTCCCAAACCTCCCCCACCCACTCGGCCGCGTTTCGGAATTCTGAGTGTGGCGAGGTTCCGTCCTCTGTCTGCAGCGCCTGATATAACCTAGGAGCCGTCAGCGTGTCTTCCCCGAGTGTTTCCTAGTGCAGGCTGCCGGGGAAATTCGGGGGTTGGTCTGGAAATTCAGGTAGCATCAAGTGCCTCCCCCTGGTCAGATCAGGTAATTAGCGGAATTCCCCCTGCCAGGGAACACCTGTGACACCAGGCAGCTTCGTGGTGGGCGGCCCCAAACCTCCCCTACCACTCGGCCGTGTTTCGGAATTCTGAGTGTGGCGAAGTTCCGTCCTCTGTCTGCAGCGCCTGGAATCTCCTAGGATCCCTCCGCGTGTCTTCCCCGAGTGTCTCCTAGTGCGGGATGCCGGGGAATGTCGGGGGTTGGGATGGAACTGCTAGTAGCATCTAATGCCTCCCCCTGGACACATGAGTTAATTAGCGGATTTCCCACTGCCAGGGAACACCTGTGACACCAGGCATCTGCGTGGCGGGCGGCCCAAAACCTCCCCCACCCATTCGGCCGCGTTTCGGAATTCTGAGTGTGGCGAGGTTCGGTTTTCTGTCTGCAGCTCCTGGGATAACCTAGTAGCCCTCCACGTGTCTTCCCCGAGTGTCTCCTAGTGCGGGCTGCCGGGGAAATTCGGGGGTTGGGCTGGAACTGCTAGTAGCATCTAAAGCCTACCCCTGGAAAGATGAGGTAATTAGCGGAGTTCCGACTGCCAGGGAACACCTGTTACACTAGGCATCTGCGAGGAGGGCGGCCCCAAACCTACCCCAACCACTCGGCCGTGTTTCGGAATTCTGAGGGTGGCGAGGTTCCGTCCTCTTTCTGCAGCACCTGGGATCTCCTAGGAGCCTTCCCCGTGTCTTCCCCGAGTGTCTCCTAGTGCGGGCTGCCAGCGAAAGTCGGCGGTTGGGCTGGAAAAGCAAGTAGCATCTAGTGACTCCCCCTGGACAGATGAGGTAATTTGCGGAATTCCCCCTGCCAGGGAACACCTGTGACACCAGGCAGCTGCTTGGAGGGCGGCCCTAAACCTCCCCCCCCACTCGGCCGCGTTTCGGAATTCTGAGTGTGGCGAGGTTCCGTCCTCTGTCTGCAGTGCCTGGGATCTCCTAGGAGCCCTCCGCGTATCTTCCCCGAGTATCTCATAGTGTGGGCTGACGGGGAAATGCGGGGGTTGGGCTGGAAATGCAGGTAGCATCTAGTGCCTCCCGCTGGACAGATGAGGTAATTAACGTACTTCCCCCTGCCAGGGAACAACTGGGACACCAGGCAGCCTCGTGGAGGGCGGCCCCAATCCTCCCGCACCCACTCGGCCAAGTTTCGGAATTCTGAGTGTGCCGAGGTTCCGTCCTCTGTCTGCAGTGCCTGGGATCTCCTAGGAGCCCTCCGAGTGTCTTCCCCGAGTGTCTCCTAGTGCGGGCTGCCGGAGAAATGCGGGGGTTGGGCTGGAAATGTAGGTAGCATCTAGTGCCTCCCCCTGGGCAGATGAGGTATTTAGCGGACTTCCCCCTGCCAGGGAAACCCTGTGACACCAGGCAGCTGCGTGGGGTGCGGCTCCAAACCTCCCCAACCCACTCGGCCGCGTTTCAGAATTCTGAGTGTGGCGAGGTTCCGTCCTCTGTATGCAGCGCCTGGGATCTCCTAGGAGCCCTCCGCGTGTTTTCCCCGACTGTCTCCTAGTGCGGGCTGCCGGGGAAATGCGGGGGTTGGGCTGAAAATGCAGGTAGCATCTAGTGTCTCCTCCTAGACAGATGAGGTAATTAGCGGACTTCCCCCTGCCAGGGAACACCTGTGACACCAGGCAGCTCGGTGGAGTGCGGCCCCAAAATTCCCCCACCCACTCGGCCGCGTTTCGGAATTCTGAGTGTGGCGAGGTTCCGTCCTCTATCTGTAGCGCCTGGGATCTCCTAGGAGCACTCTGCGTGTCTTCCCCGAGTGTCTCCTAGTGCGGGCTGCCGGGGAAAGGCGGGGTTTGGGCTGGAAATGAAGGTAGCATCTAATGCCTCCCCCTGTATAGATGAGGTAATTAGCGGACTTCCCCCTGCCAGTGATCACCTGTGACACCAGGCAGCTGCGTGGGGGTAGGCCCCAAACCTCCCCACCCACTCGGCCGCGTTTCGGAATTCGGAGTGTGGCGAGGTTCCGTCCTCTGTCTGCAGTGCCTGGGATCTCCTAAGAGCACTCCGCGTATGTTCCCCGAGTGTATCCTAGTGCGGGCTGCAGGGGAAAGGCGGGGGTTGGGCTGGAAATGCAGGCAGCATCTAGTGCCTCCCCCTGTACAGATGAGGTAATTAGCGGAATTCCCCCTGACAGGGAACACCTGTGACACCAGGCAGCTCCGTGGAGTGCGGCCCCAAACTTTCCCCACCCACTCGGCCGCGTTTCGGAATTCTGAGTGTGGCGATGTTCCGTCCTCTGTCTGCAGCCCCTGGGATCTCCTAGGGGCACTCCGCGTGTCTTCCCCGAGTGTCTCCTAGTGCGGGCTGCCGGGGACAGGCGGGGGTTGGGCTGGAAATGCAGATAGCATCTAGTTCATCCCCCTGGGCAGATGAGGTATTTAGCGGACTTCCCCCTACCAGGGAACACCTGTGACACCAGGCAGATGCGTGGAGGTCTTCCCCTAACCTCCCACAACCACTCGGCTGCGTTTCGGAATTCTGAGTGTGGCGAGGTTCCGTCCTATGTCTGCAAAGCCTGGGATCTCCTAGGAGCCCTCCGCGTGTCTTCCCCGAGTGTCTCCTAGTGCGTGATGCCAGGGAAAGTCGGGGGTTGGGCTGGAAATGCAGATAGCATCTAGTGCCTCCCCCTGGAGAGATGAGGTAATTAGCGGAATTCCCCCTTCCAGGGAACACCTGTGACACCAGGCAGCTGCGTGGAGTTCAGCCCCAATACTCCCCCACCCACTCGGCCGCGTTTCGGAATTCTGAGTGTGGCGAGGTTCCGTCCTCTGTCTGCAACGTCTGGGATCTCCTAGGAGCCCTCCGCGTGTCTTCCCCGAGTATCTCATAGTGCGGGCTGACAGGGAAAGTCGGGGGTTGGGCTGGAAATGCAGGTAGAATCTAGTGCCTCCCGCTGGACAGATGAGGTAATTAGCGGACTTCCCCATGCCAGGGAACACCTGTAACACCAGGCAGCTGCGTGGATGGCGACCCCATACCTCCACAACCCACTTGGCCGCGTTTCGGAATTCTGAGTGTGGCGAGGTTCCGTCCTCTGTCTGCAGCGCCTGGGATCTCCTAGGATCCTTCTGCGTGTCTTCCCCGAGAGTGTCCTACTGCGAGCTGACGGGGAAAGGCGGGGGTTGGGCTGGAAATGCAGGTAGCATCTAGTGCCTCCCCATGGACAGATGAGGTAATTAGCGGAATTCCCCCTGTCAGGGAACACCTGTGACACCAGGCAGCTGCGTGGGGATCAGCCCCAAAACTCCCCCACACACTCGGCCGCGTTTCGGAATTCTGAGTGTGGCGAGGTTCCGTCCTCTGTCTGCAGCGCCTGGTATCTCCTAGGAGCCCTCTGCGTATCTTCCCCAAGTGTCTCCTAGTGCGGGCAGCAGGGTAAAGGCGGGGGTTGGGCTGGAAATGCAGGTAGCATCTAGTGCCTCCCCCTGGACAGATGAGGTATTTAGCGGAATTCACCCTGCCAGGGAACACCTGTGACACCAGGCATCTGCGAGGAGGGCGGCCCCAAACCTCCCCCAACCACTCGGCCGCGTTTCGGAATTCTGAGTGTGGCGAGGTTCCGTCCTCTTTCTGCAGCACCTGGGATCTCCTAGGAGCCTTCCCCGTGTCTTCCCCGAGTGTCTCCTTGTGCGGGCTGCCAGCGAAAGTCGGCGGTTGGACTGGAAAAGCAGGTAGCATCTAGTGCCTCCCCCTGGACAGATGAGGTAATTTGAGGAATTCCCCCTGCCAGGGAACACCTGTGACACCAGGCAGCTGCTTGGAGGGCGGCCCTAAACCTCCCCCCCCACTCGGCCGCGTTTCGGAATTCTGAGTGTGGCGAGGTTCCGTCCTCTGTCTGCAGTGCCTGGGATCTCCTAGGAGCCCTCCGCGTATCTTCCCCGAGTATCTCATAGTGTGGGCTGACGGGGAAATGCGGGGGTTGGGCTGAAAATGCAGGTAGCATCTAGTGCCTCCCGCTGGACAGATGAGGTAATTAGCGTACTTCCCCCTGCCAGGGAACAACTGGGACACCAGGCAGCCTCGTGGAGGGCGGCCCCAATCCTCCTGCACCCACTCGGCCGCGTTTCGGAATTCTGAGTGTGCCGAGGTTCCGTCCTCTGTCTGCAGCGCCTGGGATCTCCTAGGAGCCCTCCGCGTGTCTTCCCCGATTGTCTCCTATTGCGGGCTTCCGGGGAAAGTCGGGGGTTGACCTGGAAATGCAGGTAGCATCTAGTGCCTCCCGCTGGACAGATGAGGTAATTAGCAGACTTCCCCCTGCCAGGGAACACCTGTGACACCAGGCAGCTTCGTGTTGGGCGGCCCCAAACCTCCCCAACCCACTCGGCCGCGTTTCGGAATTCTGAGTGTGGCGAGGTTCCGTCCTCTGTCTGCAACGGCTGGGATCTCCTAGGATCCCTCTGCGTGTCTTCCCCGAGTGTCTCCTAGTGCGTGATCCCGGGGAAAGTCGGGGGTTGGGCTGGATATGCAGATAGCATCTAGTGCCTCCCCCTGATGAGATGAGGTAATTAGCGGACTTCCCCCTTCCAGGGAACACCTGTGACACCAGGCAGCTGCGTGGAGGTCAGCCCCAATACTCCCCCACCCACTCGGCCGCGTTTCGGAATTCTGAGAGTGGCGAGTTTCCGTCCTCTGTCTGCAGCGCCTGGGATATCCTAGGAGCCCACCGCGTGTCTTCCCCGAGTGTCTCCTAGTGCGGGCTGGCGGGGAAATTCGGGGGTTGTGCTGGAAATGCAGGTAGCATCTAGTGCCTCCCCCTGGACAGATGAGGTAATTAGCGGACTTCCCCCTTCCAGGGAACACCTGTGACACCAGGCAGCTGCGTGGAGGTCAGCCCCAATACTCCCCCACCCACTCGGCCGCGTTTCGGAATTCTGAGTGTGGCGAGGTTCCGTCCTCTGTCTGCAGCGCCTGGGATCTCCTAGGAGCACTCCGCGTATGTTCCCCGAGTGTATCCTAGTGTGGGCTGCAGGGGAAAGGTGAGGGTTGTGCTGGAAATGCAGGTAGCATCTAGTTCCTCCCCCTGGGCAGATGAGGTATTTAGCGGACTTCCCCCTACCAGGGAACACCTGTGACACCAGGCAGATGCGTGGAGGTCGTCCCCTAACCTCCCACACCCACTCGGCTGCGTTTCGGAATTCTGAGTGTGGCGAGGTTCCGTCCTCTGTCTGCAACGTCTGGGATATCCTAGGAGCCCACCGCGTGTCTTCCCCGAGTGTCTCCTAGTGCGGGCTTCCGGGGAAATTCGGGGGTTGTGCTGGAAATGCAGGTAGCATCTAGTGCCTCCCCCTGGACAGATGAGGTAATTAGCGGACTTCCCCCTGCCAGGGAACACCTGTGACACCAGGCAGCTGCGTTGAGGGCGGCCTCAAACCTCCCCCAACCACTCGGTCGCTTTTCGGAATTCTGAGTGTGGCGAGGTTCCGTCCTCTGTCTGCAGTGCCTGGGATCTCCTAGGAGCCCTCCGCGTGTCTTCCCCGGTATATCATAGTGCGGGCTGACAGGGAAAGTCGGGGGTTGGGCTGGAAATTCAGGTAGCATGTAGTGCCTCCCGCTGGACAGATGAGGTAATTAGCGGACTTCCCCCTGCCAGGGAACACCTATAACACCAGGCAGTTGCGTGGATGGCGACCCCAAACCTCCCCAACCCACTTGGCCGCGTTTCGGAATTCTGAGTGTGGCGAGTTTCGGTCCTCTGTCTGCAGGGCCTGGGATCTCCTAGGATCCTTCTGCGTGTCTTCCCCGAGAGTGTCCTACTGCGGGCTGACGGGGAAAGGCGGGGGTTGGGCTGGAAATGCAGGTAGCATCTAGTGCCTCCCCATGGACAGATGAGGTAATTAGCGGACTTCCCCCTGTCAGGGAACACCTGTGACACCAGGCAGCTGCGTGGAAATCAGCCCCAAAACTCCCCCACCCACTCGGCCGCGTTTCGAAATTCTGAGTGTGGCGATGTTCCGTCCTCTGTCTGCAGCGCCTGGTATCTCCTAGGAGCCCTCTGCGTATCTTCCCCGAGTGTCTCCTAGTGCGGGCTGCAGGGTAAAGGCGGGGGTTGGGCTGGAAATGCAGGTAGCATCTAGTGCCTCCCCCTGGACAGATGAGGTATTTAGCGGACTTCACCCTGCCAGGGAACACCTGTGACACCAGGCAGCTGCGTGGTGGGCGGACACAAATCTCCCGCACCCATTCGGCCCCGTTTCGGAATTCTGAGTGTGGCGAGGTTCCGTCCTCCGTCTGCAGCTCCTGGGATATCCTAGTAGCCCTCCACGTGTCTTCCCCGAGTGTCTCCTAGTGCGGGCTGCCGGGGAAATTCGGGGGTTGGGCTGGAACTGCTAGTAGCATCTAATGCCTACCCCTGGACAGATTAGGTAATTAGCGGAGTTCCGACTGCCAGGGAACACCTGTGACACTAGGCATTTGCGAGGAGGTCGGCCCCAAACCTCCCCCACCCACTCGGGCCCGTTTCGGAATTCTGAGTGTGGCGAGGATCCGTCCTCTTTCTGCAGCACCTGGGATCTCCTAGGAGCCTTCCCCGTGTCTTCCCCGAGTGTGTCCTAGTGCGGGCTGCCAGCGAAAGTCGGCGGTTGGGCTGGAAAAGCAGGTAGCATCTAGTGCCTCCCCCTGAACGGATGAGGTAATTTGCGGAATTCCCCCTGCCAGGGCACACCTGTGACTCCAGGCAACTGCGTGGAGGGCGGCCCTAAACCTCCCTCCCCACTCGGCCGCGTTTCGGAATTCTGAGTGTGGCGAGTTTCCGTCCTCTGTCTGCAGCGCCTGGGATTTCCTAGGAGCCCTCCGCGTGTCTTCCCCGAGTGTCTCCTAGTGCGGGCTGCCGGGGAAATTCGGGGGTTGGGCTGGAAATGCAGGCAGCATCTAGTGCCTCCCCCTGGACAGATGAGGTAATTAGCGGACTTCCCCCTGCCACGGAACACCTGTGACACCAGGCAGTTGCGTGGAGGGCGGCCCCAAACCTCCCCCAACCACTCGGTCGCTTTTCGGAATTCTGAGTGTGGCGAGGTTCCGTCCTCTGTCTGCAGTGCCTGGGATCTCCAAGGAGCCCTCCGCTTGTCTTCCCCGAGTATCTCATAGTGAGAGCAGACAGGGAAAGTCGGTGGTTGGGCTGGAAATTCAGGTAGCATCTAGTGCCTCCCGCTGGACAGATGAGGTAATTAGCGGACTTCCCCCTGCCAGGGAACACGTGTAACACCAGGCAGCTGCGTGGATGGCGACCCCAAACCTCCCCAACCAACTTGGCCGCGTTTCGGAATTCTGAGTGTGGCGAGGTTCGGTCCTCTGTCTGCAGCGCCTGGGATCTCCTAGGATCCTTCTGCGTGTCTTCCCCGAGAGTGTCCTACTGCGGGCTGACGGGGAAAGGCGGGGGTTGGGCTGGAAATGCAGGTAGCATCTAGTGCCTCCCCATGGACAGATGAGGTAATTAGCGGACTTCCCCCTGTCAGGGAACACCTGTGACACCAGGCAGCTGAGTGGAGATCAGCCCCAAAACTCCCCCACCCACTCGGCCGCGTTTCGTAATTCTGAGTGTGGCGAGGTTCCGTCCTCTGTCTGCAGCGCCTGGTATCTCCTAGGAGCCCTCTGCGTATCTTCCCCGAGTGTCTCCTAGTGCAGGCTGCAGGGTAAATGCAGGGGTTCGGCTGGAAATGTAGGTAGCATCTAGTGCCTCCCCCTGGACAGATGAGGTATTTAGCGGACTTCACCCTGCCAGGGAACACCTGTGACACCAGGCAGCTGCGTGGTGGGCGGACACAAATCTCCCGCACCCACTCGGCCGCGTTTCGAAATTCTGAGTGTGGCGAGGTTCCGTCCTCTGTCTGCAGCTCCTGGGATAACCTAGTAGCCCTCCACGTGTCTTCCCCGAGTGTCTCCTAGTGCGGGCTGCCGGGGAAATTCGGGGGTTGGGCTGGAACTGCTAGTAGCATCTAATGCCTACCCCTGGACAGATGAGGTAATTAGCGGAGTTCCGACTGCCAGGGAACACCTGTTACACTAGGCATCTGCGAGGAGGGCGGCCCCAATCCTCCCCCACACACTCGGCCGCGTTTCGGAATTCTGAGGGTGGCGAGGTTCCGTCCTCTTTCTGCAGCACCTGGGATCTCCTAGGAGCCTTCCCCGTGTCTTCCCCGAGTGTCTCCTATTGCGGGCTGCCAGCGAAAGACGGCGGTTGGGCTGGAAAAGCAAGTAGCATCTAGTGCCTCCCCCTGGACAGATGAGGTAATTTGCGGAATTCCCCCTGCCAGGGAACACCTGTGACACCAGGCAGCTGCGTGGAGGGCCGCCCTAAAACTCCCCCCCCACTCGGCCGCGTTTCGGAATTCTGAGTGTGGCGAGGTTCCGTCCTCTGTCTGCAGTGCCTGGGATCTCCTAGGAGCCCTCCGCGTATCTTCCCCGAGTATCTCATAGTGTGGGCTGACGGGGAAATGCGGGGGTTGGGCTGGAAATGCAGGTAGCATCTAGTGCCTCCCGCTGGACAGATGAGGTAATTAACGTACTTCCCCCTGCCAGGGAACAACTGGGACACCAGGCAGCCTCGTGGAGGGCGGCCCCAATCCTCCCGCACCCACTCGGCCGCGTTTCGGAATTCTGAGTGTGCCGAGGTTCCGTCCTCTGTCTGCAGCGCCTGGGATCTCCTAGGAGCCCTCCGCGTGTCTTCCCCGAGTGTCTCCTATTGCGGGCTTCCGGGGAAAGTCGGGGGTTGACCTGGAAATGCAGGTAGCATCTAGTGCCTCCCGCTGGACAGATGAGGTAATTAGCAGACTTCCCCCTGCCAGGGAACACCTGTGACACCAGGCAGCTTCGTGTTGGGCGGCCCCAAACCTCCCCCACCCACTCGGCCGCGTTTCGGAATTCTGAGTGTGGCGAGGTTCCGTCCTCTGTCTGCAACGGCTGGGATCTCCTAGGATCCCTCTGCGTGTCTTCCCCGAGTGTCTCCTAGTGCGTGATCCCGGGGAAAGTCGGGGGTTGGGCTGGATATGCAGATAGCATCTAGTGCCTACCCCTGGTGAGATGAGGTAATTAGCGGACTTCCCCCTTCCAGGGAACACCTGTGACACCAGGCAGCTGCGTGGAGGTCAGCCCCAATACTCCCCCACCCACTCGGCCGCGTTTCGGAATTCTGAGAGTGGCGAGTTTCCGTCCTCTGTCTGCAGCGCCTGGGATATCCTAGGAGCCCACCGCGTGTCTTCCCCGAGTGTCTCCTAGTGCGGGCTGCCGGGGAAATTCGGGGGTTGTGCTGGAAATGCAGGTAGCATCTAGTGCCTCCCCCTGGACAGATGAGGTAATTAGCGGACTTCCCCCTTCCAGGGAACACCTGTGACACCAGGCAGCTGCGTGGAGGTCAGCCCCAATACTCCCCCACCCACTCGGCCGCGTTTCGGAATTCTGAGTGTGGCGAGGTTCCGTCCTCTGTCTGCAGCGCCTGGGATCTCCTAGGAGCACTCTGCGTATGTTCCCCGAGTGTATCCTAGTGCGGGCTGCAGGGGAAAGGTGAGGGTTGTGCTGGAAATGCAGGTAGCATCTAGTTCCTCCCCCTGGGCAGATGAGGTATTTAGCGGACTTCCCCCTACCAGGGAACACCTGTGACACCAGGCAGATGCGTGGAGGTCGTCCCCTAACCTCCCACACCCACTCGGCTGCGTTTCGGAATTCTGAGTGTGGCGAGGTTCCGTCCTATGTCTGCAACGCCTGGGATCTCCTAGGAGCCCTCCGCGTGTCTTCCCCGAGTGTCTCCTAGTGCGTGATGCCGGGGAAAGTCGGGGGTTGGGCTGGAAATGCAGATAGCATCTAGTGCCTCCCCCTGGAGAGATGAGGTAATTAGCGGACTTCCCCCTTCCAGGGAACACCTGTGACACCAGGCAGCTGCGTGGTGGTCAGCCCCAATACTCCCCCACCCACTCGGCCGCGTTTCGGAATTCTGAGTGTGGCGAGGTTCCGTCCTCTGTCTGCAAAGTCTGGGATCTCCTAGGAGCCCTCCGCGTGTCTTCCCCGAGTATCTCATAGTGCGGGCTGACAGGGAAAGTCGGGGGTTGGGCTGGAAATGCAGGTAGCATCTAGTGCCTCCCGCTGGACAGATGAGGTAATTAGCGGACTTCCCCATGCCAGGGAACACCTGTAACACCAGGCAGCTGCGTGGATGGCGACCCCATACCTCCCCAACCCACTTGGCCGCGTTTCGGAATTCTGAGTGTGGCGAGGTTCGGTCCTCAGTCTGCAGCGCCTGGGATCTCCTAGGATCCTTCTGCGTGTCTTCCCCGAGAGTGTCCTACTGCGAGCTGACGGGGAAAGGCGGGGGTTGGGCTGGAAATGCAGGTAGCATCTAGTGCCTCCCCATGGACAGATGAGGTAATTAGCGGACTTCCCCCTGTCAGGGAACACCTGTGACACCAGGCAGCTGCGTGGAGATCAGCCCCAAAACTCCCCCACACACTCGGCCGCGTTTCGGAATTCTGAGTGTGGCGAGGTTCCGTCCTCTGTCTGCAGCGCCTGGTATCTCCTAGGAGCCCTCTGCGTATCTTCCCCAATTGTCTCCTAGTGCGGGCAGCAGGGTAAAGGCGGGGGTTGGGCTGGAAATGCAGGTAGCATCTAGTGCCTCCCCCTGGACAGATGAGGTATTTAGCGGACTTCACCCTGCCAGGGAACACCTGTGACACCAGGCATCTGCGAGGAGGGCGGCCCCAAACCTCCCCCACCCACTCGGCCGCGTTTCGGAATTCTGAGTGTGGCGAGGTTCCGTCCTCTTTCTGCAGCACCTGGGATCTCCTAGGAGCCTTCCCCGTGTCTTCCCCGAGTGTCTCCTAGTGCGGGCTGCCAGCGAAAGTCGGCGGTTGGACTGAAAAAGCAGGTAGCATCTAGTGCCTCCCCCTGGACAGATGAGGTAATTTGAGGAATTCCCCCTGCCAGGGAACACCTGTGACACCAGGCAGCTGCTTGGAGGGCGGCCCTAAACCTCCCCCCCCCACTCGGCCGCGTTTCGGAATTCTGAGTGTGGCGAGGTTCCGTCCTCTGTCTGCAGTGCCTGGGATCTCCTAGGAGCCCTCCGCGTATCTTCCCCGAGTATCTCATAGTGTGGGCTGACGGGGAAATGCGGGGGTTGGGCTGAAAATTCAGGTAGCATCTAGTGCCTCCCGCTGGACAGATGAGGTAATTAGCGTACTTCCCCCTGCCAGGGAACAACTGGGACACCAGGCAGCCTCGTGGAGGGCGGCCCCAATCCTCCCGCACCCACTCGGCCGCGTTTCGGAATTCTGAGTGTGCCGAGGTTCCGTCCTCTGTCTGCAGCGCCTGGGATCTCCTAGGAACCCTCCGCGTGTCTTCCCCGAGTGTCTCCTATTGCGGGCTTCCGGGGAAAGTCGGGGGTTGACCTGGAAATGCAGGTAGCATCTAGTGCCTCCCGCTGGACAGATGAGGTAATTAGCAGACTTCCCCCTGCCAGGGAACACCTGTGACACCAGGCAGCTTCGTGTTGGGCGGCCCCAAACCTCCCCCACCCACTCGGCCGCGTTTCGGAATTCTGAGTGTGGCGAGGTTCCGTCCTCTGTCTGCAACGGCTGGGATCTCCTAGGATCCCTCTGCGTGTCTTCCCCGAATGTCTCCTAGTGCGTGATCCCGGGGAAAGTCGGGGGTTGGGCTGGATATGCAGATAGCATCTAGTGCCTCCCCCTGGTGAGATGAGGTAATTAGCGGACTTCCCCCTTCCAGGGAACACCTGTGACACCAGGCAGCTGCGTGGAGGTCAGCCCCAATACTCCCCCACCCACTCGGCCGCGTTTCGGAATTCTGAGTGTGGCGAGGTTCCGTCCTCTGTCTGCAACGTCTGGGATATCCTAGGAGCCCACCGCGTGTCTTCCCCGAGTGTCTCCTAGTGCGGGCTGCCGGGGAAATTCGGGGGTTGTGCTGGAAATGCAGGTAGCATCTAGTGCCTCCCGCTGGACAGATGAGGTAATTAGCGGACTTCCCCCTGCCAGGGAACACCTGTGACACCAGGCAGCTGCGTTGAGGGCGGCCTCAAACCTCCCCCAACCACTCGGTCGCTTTTCGGAATTCTGAGTGTGGCGAGGTTCCGTCCTCTGTCTGCAGTGCCTGGGATCTCCTAGGAGCCCTCCGCGTGTCTTCCCCGGTATATCATAGTGCGGGCTGACAGGGAAAGTCGGGGGTTGGGCTGGAAATTCAGGTAGCATCTAGTGCCTCCCGCTGGACAGATGAGGTAATTAGCGGACTTCCCCCTGCCAGGGAACACCTATAACCCCAGGCAGTTGCGTGGATGGCGACCCCAAACCTCCCCAACCCACTTGGCCGCGTTTCGGAATTCTGAGTGTGGCGAGTTTCGGTCCTCTGTCTGCAAGGCCTGGGATCTCCTAGGATCCTTCTGCGTGTCTTCCCCGAGAGTGTCCTACTGCGGGCTGACGGGGAAAGGCGGGGGTTGGGCTGGAAATGCAGGTAGCATCTAGTGCCTCCCCATGGACAGATGAGGTAATTAGCGGACTTCCCCCTGTCAGGGAACACCTGTGACACCAGGCAGCTGCGTGGAAATCAGCCCCAAAACTCCCCCACCCACTCGGCCGCGTTTCGAAATTCTGAGTGTGGCGATGTTCCGTCCTCTGTCTGCAGCGCCTGGTATCTCCTAGGAGCCCTCTGCGTATCTTCCCCGAGTGTCTCCTAGTGCGGGCTGCAGGGTAAAGGCGGGGGTTGGGCTGGAAATGCAGGTAGCATCTAGTGCCTCCCCCTGGACAGATGAGGTATTTAGCGGACTTCACCCTGCCAGGGAACACCTGTGACACCAGGCAGCTGCGTGGTGGGCGGACACAAATCTCCCGCACCCATTCGGCCCCGTTTCGGAATTCTGAGTGTGGCGAGGTTCCGTCCTCCGTCTGCAGCTCCTGGGATATCCTAGTATCCCTCCACGTGTCTTCCCCGGGTGTCTCATAGTGCGGGCTGCCGGGGAAATTCGGGGGTTGGGCTGGAACTGCTAGTAGCATCTAATGCCTACCCCTGGACAGATTAGGTAATTAGCGGAGTTCCGACTGCCAGGGAAAACCTGTGACACTAGGCATTTGCGAGGAGGTCGGCCCCAAACCTCCCCCACCCACTCGGCCCCGTTTCGGAATTCTGAGTGTGGCGAGGATCCGTCCTCTTTCTGCAGCACCTGGGATCTCCTAGGAGCCTTCCCCGTGTCTTCCCCGAGTGTCTCCTAGTGCGGGCTGCCAGCGAAAGTCGGCGGTTGGGCTGGAAAAGCAGGTAGCATCTAGTGCCTCCCCCTGGACGGATGAGGTAATTTGCGGAATTCCCCCTGCCAGGGCACACCTGTGACTCCAGGCAACTGCGTGGAGGGCGGCCCTAAACCTCCCTCCCCACTCGGCCGCGTTTCGGAATTCTGAGTGTGGCGAGTTTCCGTCCTCTGTCTGCAGCGCCTGGGATTTCCTAGGAGCCCTCCGCGTGTCTTCCCCGAGTGTCTCCTAGTGCGGGCTGCCGGGGAAATTCGGGGGTTGGGCTGGAAATGCAGGCAGCATCTAGTGCCTCCCCCTGGACAGATGAGGTAATTAGCGGACTTCCCCCTGCCACGGAACACCTATGACACCAGGCAGTTGCGTGGAGGGCGGCCCCAAACCTCCCCCAACCACTCGGTCGCTTTTCGGAATTCTGAGTGTGGCGAGGTTCCGTCCTCTGTCTGCAGTGCCTGGGATCTCCAAGGAGCCCTCCGCTTGTCTTCCCCGAGTATCTCATAGTGCGGGCTGACAGGGAAAGTCGGTGGTTGGGCTGGAAATTCAGGTAGCATCTAGTGCCTCCCGCTGGACAGATGAGGTAATTAGCGGACTTCCCCCTGCCAGGGAACACGTGTAACACCAGGCAGCTGCGTGGATGGCGACCGCAAACGTCCCCAACCAACTTGGCCGCGTTTCGGAATTCTGAGTGTGGCGAGGTTCGGTCCTCTGTCTGCAGCGCCTGGGATCTCCTAGGATCCTTCTGCGTGTCTTCCCCGAGAGTGTCCTACTGCGGGCTGACGGGGAAAGGCGGGGGTTGGGCTGGAAATGCAGGTAGCATCTAGTGCCTCCCCCTGGACAGATGAGGTAATTAGCGGAATTCCCCCTGCCAGGGAACACCTGTGACACCAGGCATCTCCGTGGAGGTAGGCCCCAAACCTCCCCCACCCACTCGGCCGCGTTTCGGAATTCTGAGTGTGGCGAGGTTCCGTCCTCTGTCTGCAGCGCCTGGGATCTCCTAGGAGCCATCCGCGTGTCTTACCCGAGTGTCTCCTAGTGCGGGCTGCCGAGGAAATGCGGGGGTTTTGCTGGAAATGCATGTAGCATCTAGTGCCTCCCCCTGGACAGATGAGGTAATTAGCGGAATTCCCCCTGCCAGGGAACACCTGTGACACCAGGCAGCTTCGTATTGGGCGGCCCCAAACCTCCCCCACCCACTCGGCCGCGTTTCGGAATTCTGAGTGTGGCGAGGTTCCGTCCTCTGTCTGCAGCGACTGGGATCTCCTAGGATCCCTCCGCGTGTCTTCCCCGAGTGTCCCCTAGTGCGTGATGCCGGGGAAAGTCGGGGGGTGGGCTGGAAATGCAGACAGCATCTAGTGCCTCCCCCTGGACAGATGAGGTAATTAGCGGAATTCCCCCTGCCAGTGAACACCTGTGACACCAGGCAGCTGCATGGGGGGCGGCCCCAAACCTCCCCCAACCACTTGGCCGCGTTTCGGAATTCTGAGTGTGGTGAGTTTCCGTCCTCTGTCTGCAGCGCCTGGGATCTCCTAGGAGCCTTCTGCGTGTCTTCCCCGTGAGTCTCCTAGTGCGGGGTGACGTGTAAATGCGGGGGTTGGGCTGGAAATGCAGGTAGCATCTAGTGCCTCCCCCTGGACAGATGAGGTAATTAGCGGACTTCCCCTGCCAGGGAACACTTGTGACAACAGGCAGCTCCGTGGAGGTCAGCCCCAAACCTCCCCTAACCACTCGGCCGCATTTCGGAATTCTGAGTGTGGCGAGGTTCCGTCATCTGTCTGCAGCGCCTGGGATCTCCTAGGAGCCCATCGCGTGTCTTCCCCGAGTGCCTCATATTGCGGACTGACGGGGAAACGCGGGGCTTGGGCTGAAAATGCCGGTAGCATCTACTGCCTACCCCTGGAGAGATGAGGTATTTAGCGGAATTCCCCCTGCAAGGGAACACCTGTGACACCAGGCAGCTGCGTTGGGGTCGGCCCTAAACCTCCCCCACCCACTCGGCCGCGTTTCGGAATTCTGAGTGTCGCGAGGTTCCGTCCTCTTTCTGCAGCACCTGGGATCTACTAGGAGCCTTCCACGTGTCGTCCCCGAGTGTCTCCTAGTGCGGGCTGCCAGCGAAAGTCGGCGGTTGGGCTGGAAAAGAAGGGAGCATCTAGTGCCTCCCCCTGGACAGATGAGGTAATTAGCGGAATTCCACCTGCCAGGGAACACCTGTGACACCAGGCAGCTGCGTGGTGGGCGGCCCCAAACCTCCCCCCCACTCGGCCGCGTTTCGGAATTCTGAGTGTGGCGAGGTTCCGTCCTCAGTCTGCAGCGCCTGGGATCTCCTAGGAGCCTTCTGCGTGTCTTCCCCGAGTGTCTCATAGTGCGGGCTGACGGGGAAAGGCGGGGTTTGGGCTGAAAAGGCAGGTAGCGTCTAGTGCCTCCCCCTGGACGGATGAGGTAATTAGCGGAATTCCCCCTGCCAGGGAACAACTGGGACACCAGGCAGCCTCGTGGATGGCGGCCCCAATCCTCCCGCACCCACTCGGCCGCGTTTCGGAATTCTGAGTGTGCCGAGGTTCCGTCCTCTGTCTGCAGCGCCTGGGATATCCTAGGAGCCCTCCGCGGGTCTTCCCCGAGTGTCTCCTCGTGCGGGCTGCCGGGTTAAGTCGGGGGTTGGGCTCGAAATTCAGGTAGCATCTAGTGCCTCCCCCTGGACAGATGAGGTAATTAGCGGAATTCCCCCTTCCAGGGAACACGTGTGACACCAGGCAGCTACGTGGAGGGCGGCCCCAAACCTCCCCCACCCACTCGGGCGCGTTTTGGAATTCTGAGTGTGGCGAAGTTCCGTCCTCTGTCTGCAGATCCTGGGATCTCCTAGGAGCCTTCTGCGTGTCTTCCCCGAGTGTCTCCTAGTGCGGGCTGCCGGGTAAAGGCGGGGATTGGCCTGGAAATGCAGGTAGCATCTAGTGCCTCCCCCTGGACAGATGAGGTAATTAGCGGATTTCACAATACCAGGGAACACCTGTGAAACCAGGCAGCTGCTTGGAGGTTGGCCCCAAACCTCCCCCACACACTCGGGCGCGTTTCGGAATTCTGAATGTGGCGAGGTTTCGTCCTCTGTCTGCAGTGCCTGGGATCTCCTAGGAGCCCTCCGAGTGTCTTCCCCGAGTGTCTCCTAGTGCGGGCTGCCGGGTAAAGGCGGGAATTGGCCTGGAAATGCAGGTAGCATCTAGTGCCTCCCCCTGGACAGATGAGGTAATTAGCGGATTTCACAATAACAGGGAACACCTGTGAAACCAGGCAGCTGCTTGGAGGGTGGCCCCAAACCTCCCCCACACACTCGGGCGCGTTTCGGAATTCTGAGTGTGGCGAGGTTCCGTCCTCTGTCTGCAGTGCCTGGGATCTCCTAGGAGCCCTCCGAGTGTCTTCCCCGAGTGTCTCCTAGGGCGGGCTGCCGGGGAAATGCGGGGGTTCGACTGGAATACAGGTAGCATCTAGGGCCTCCCCCTGGACAGATGAGGTATTTAGCGGAATTCCACCTGCCAGGGAACACCTGTGACACCAGGCAGTTGCGTGGAGGGCGGCCCCAAATCTCCCCCGCCCACTCGGCCGCGTTTCGGAATTCTGAGTATGGCGAGGTTCCATCCTCTGTCTGCAGCGCCTGGGATCTCCTAGGAGCCCTCCGCGTGTCTTCCCCGAGTGTCTCATAGTTCGGCCTACCGAGGAAAGGCGGGGTTTGGCTGGAAATGCAGGTAGCATCTAGTGCCTCCCCCTGGACAGATGAGGTAATTAGCGGAATTCCCCCTGCCAGTGAACACCTGTGACACCAGACAGCTGCGTGGGTGTAGGCCCCAAACCTACCCTCCCAGTCGGCCGCGTATCGGAATTCTGAGGGTGGCGAGGTTCTGTCCTCTGTCTGCAGCGCCTGTGATCAACTAGGAGCCCTCCGCGTGTCTTCCCCGAGTGTCTCCTAGTGCGGGCTGCCGAGGAAATGCGGGGGTTTTGCTGGAAATGCATGTAGCATCTAGTGCCTCCCCCTGGACAGATGAGGTAATTAGCGGAATTCCCCCTGCCATGGAACACCTGTGACACCAGGCAGCTTCGTGGTGGCGGCCACAAACCTCCCCCACCCACTCGGCCGCGTTTCGGAATTCTGAGTGTGGCAAGGGTCCGTCCTCTGTCTGCAGCGCCTGGGATCTCCTAGATCCCTCCGCGTGACTTCCCCGAGTGTCTCCTACTGCGGGTTGCCGGGGAAAGTCGGGGGTTGGGCTGGAAATGCAGGTAGCATCTAGTGCCTCCCCCTGGACAGATGAGGTAATTAGCGGACTTCCCCCTGCCAGGGAACACCTGTGAAACCAGGCAGCTGCTTGGAGGGTGGCCCCGAACCTCCCCCACCCACTCGGGCGCGTTTCGGAATTCTGAGTGTGGCGAGGTTCCGTCCTCTGTCTGCAGTGCCTGGGATCTCCTAGGAGCCCTCCGCGTGTCTTCCCCGAGTGTCTCCTAGTGCGGGCTGCCGGGAAAATGCGGGGGTTGGGCTTGAAATGCAGGTAGCATCTAGTGCCTCCCCCTGGACAGATGAGGTATTTAGCGGACTTCCACCTGCCAGGGAACACCTGTGACACCAGGCAGCTGCGTGGAGGGCGGCCCCAAAACTCCCCCACCCACTCGGCCGCGTTTCGGAATTCTGAGTGTGGCGAGGTTCCGTCCTCCGTCTGCAGCGCCTGGGATCTCCTAGGAGCCCTCCGCGTGTCTTCCCCGAGTGTCTCCTTGTGCGGGCTTCCGAGGAAATGCGGGGGTTTGGCTGGAAATACAGGTAGCATCTAGTGCCTCCCCCTGGACAGATGAGGTAATTAGCGGAATTCCCCCTGCCAGGGAACACCTGTGACACCAGACAGCTGCGTGGAGGGCGGCCCCAAACCTCCCCCAACCACTCGGCCTCGTTTCGGAATTCTGAGTGTGGCGAGGTTCCATCCTCTGTCTGAAGCGCCTGGGATCTCCTAGGAGCCCTCCGCGTGTATTCCCCGAGAGTCTCCTAGTGCAAGCTGCTAGGGAAATGCGGGGGTTGGGCTGGAAATGCAGGTAGCATCTAGTGCCTCCCCCTGGACAGATGAGGTAATTAGCGGAATTCCCCCTGCCAGGGAACACCTGTGACACCAGGCATCTCCGTGGAGGTAGGCCCCAAACCTCCCCCACCCACTCGGCCGCGTTTCGGAATTCTGAGTGTGGCGAGGTTCCGTCCTCTGTCTGCAGCGCCTGGGATCTCCTAGGAGCCATCGGCGTGTCTTCCCCGAGTGTCTCCTAGTGCGTGATGCCGGGGAAAGTCGGGGGGTGGGCTGGAAATGCAGACAGCATCTAGTGCCTCCCCCTGGACAGATGAGGTAATTAGCGGAATTCCCCCTGCCAGTGAACACCTGTGACACCAGGCAGCTGCATGGGGGGCGGCCCCAAACCTCCCCCAACCACTTGGCCGCGTTTCGGAATTCTGAGTGTGGTGAGTTTCCGTCCTCTGTCTGCAGCGCCTGGGATCTCCTAGGAGCCTTCTGCGTGTCTTCCCCGTGAGTCTCCTAGTGCGGGGTGACGTGTAAATGCGGGGGTTGGGCTGGAAATGCAGGTAGCATCTAGTGCCTCCCCCTGGACAGATGAGGTAATTAGCGGACTTCCCCTGCCAGGGAACACCTGTGACAACAGGCAGCTGCGTGGAGGTCAGCCCCAAACCTCCCCTAACCACTCGGCCGCGTTTCGGAATTCTGAGTGTGGCGAGGTTCCGTCATCTGTCTGCAGCGCCTGGGATCTCCTAGGAGCCCATCGCGTGTCTTCCCCGAGTGCCTCATATTGCGGACTGACGGGGAAACGCGGGGCTTGGGCAGAAAATGCCGGCAGCATCTACTGCCTACCCCTGGAGAGATGAGGTATTTAGCGGAATTCCCCCTGCAAGGGAACACCTGTGACACCAGGCAGCTGCGTTGGGGTCGGCCCCAAACCTCCCCCAACCACTCAGCTGCGTTTCGGAATTCTGAGTGTGGCGAGGTTCCGTCCTCTGTCTGCAGCTCCTGGGATAACCTAGGAGACCTCCACGTGTCTTCCCCGAGTGTCTCCTAGTGCGGGCTGCCGGGGAAATTCGGGGGTTGGGCTGGAACTGCTAGTAGCATCTCATGCCTCCCCCTGAACTGATGAGGTAATTAGCGGAGTTCCGACTGCCAGGGAACACCTGTGACACTAGGCATCTGCGAGGAGGGCGGCCCCAAACCTCCCCCACCCACTCGGCCGCGTTTCGGAATTCTGAGTGTCGCGAGGTTCCGTCCTCTTTCTGCAGCACCTGGGATCTACTAGGAGCCTTCCACGTGTCGTCCCCGAGTGTCTCCTAGTGCGGGCTGCCAGCGAAAGTCGGCGGTTGGGCTGGAAAAGAAGGGAGCATCTAGTGCCTCCCCCTGGACAGATGAGGTAATTAGCGGAATTCCACCTGCCAGGAAACACCTGTGACACCAGGCAGCTGCGTGGTGGGCGGCCCCAAACCTCCCCCCCACTCGGCCGCGTTTCGGAATTCTGAGTGTGGCGAGGTTCCGTCCTCAGTCTGCAGCGCCTGGGATCTCCTAGGAGCCCTCCGCGGGTCTTCCCCGAGTGTCTCCTCGTGCGGGCTGCCGGGTTAAGTCGGGGGTTGGGCTCGAAATTCAGGTAGCATCTAGTGCCTCCCCCTGGACAGATGAGGTAATTAGCGGAATTCCCCCTTCCAGGGAACACGTGTGACACCAGGCAGCTACGTGGAGGGCGGCCCCAAACCTCCCCCACCCACTCGGGCGCGTTTTGGAATTCTGAGTGTGGCGAAGTTCCGTCCTCTGTCTGCAGATCCTGGGATCTCCTAGGAGCCTTCTGCGTGTCTTCCCCGAGTGTCTCCTAGTGCGGGCTGCCGGGTAAAGGAGGGGATTGGCCTGGAAATGCAGGTAGCATCTAGTGCCTCCCCCTGGACAGATGAGGTAATTAGCGGATTTCACAATACCAGGGAACACCTGTGAAACCAGGCAGCTGCTTGGAGGTTGGCCCCAAACCTCCCCCACACACTCGGGCGCGTTTCGGAATTCTGAATGTGGCGAGGTTCCGTCCTCTGTCTGCAGTGCCTGGGATCTCCTAGGAGCCCTCCGAGTGTCTTCCCCGAGTGTCTCCTAGTGCGGGCTGCCGGGTAAAGGCGGGAATTGGCCTGGAAATGCAGGTAGCATCTAGTGCCTCCCCCTGGACAGATGAGGTAATTAGCGGATTTCACAATACCAGGGAACACCTGTGAAACCAGGCAGCTGCTTGGAGGGTGGCCCCAAACCTCCCCCACACACTCGGGCGCGTTTCGGAATTCTGAGTGTGGCGAGGTTCCGTCCTCTGTCTGCAGTGCCTGGGATCTCCTAGGAGCCCTCCGAGTGTCTTCCCCGAGTGTCTCCTAGTGCGGGCTCCCGGGGAAATGCGGGGGTTCGACTGGAATACAGGTAGCATCTAGGGCCTCCCCCTGGACAGATGAGGTATTTAGCGGACTTCCACCTGCCAGGGAACACCTGTGACACCAGGCAGTTGCGTGGAGGGCGGCCCCAAATCTCCCCCGCCCACTCGGCCGCGTTTCGGAATTCTGAGTATGGCGAGGTTCCATCCTCTGTCTGCAGCGCCTGGGATCTCCTAGGAGGCCTCCGCCTGTCTTCCCCGAGTGTCTCATAGTTCGGCCTACCGAGGAAAGGCGGGGTTTGGCTGGAAATGCAGGTAGCATCTAGTGCCTCCCCCTGGACAGATGAGGTAATTAGCGGAATTCCCCCTGCCAGTGAACACCTGTGACACCAGACAGCTGCGTGGGTGTAGGCCCCAAACCTCCCCACCCAGTCGGCCGCGTATCGGAATTCTGAGGGTGGCGAGGTTCTGTCCTCTGTCTGCAGCGCCTGTGATCAACTAGGAGCCCTCCGCGTGTCTTCCCCGAGTGTCTCCTAGTGCGGGCTGCCGAGGAAATGCGGGGGTTTTGCTGGAAATGCATGTAGGATGTAGTGCCTCCCCCTGGACAGATGAGGTAATTAGCGGAATTCCCCCTGCCATGGAACACCTGTGACACCAGGCAGCTTCGTGGTGGCGGCCCCAAACCTCCCCCACCCACTCGGCCGCGATTCGGAATTCTGAGTGTGGCAAGGTTCCGTCCTCTGTCTGCAGCGCCTGGGATCTCCTAGATCCCTCCGCGTGACTTCCCCGAGTGTCTCCTACTGCAGGTTGCCGGGGAAAGTCGGGGGATGGGCTGGAAATGCAGGTAGCATCTAGTGCCTCCCCCTGGACAGATGAGGTTATTAGCGGACTTCCCCCTTCCAGGGAACACCTGTGACACCAGGCAGCTTCGTGGAGGGCGGCCCCGAAACTCCCCCACCCACTCGGGCGCGTTTCGGAATTCTGAGTGTGGCGAGGTTCCGTCCTCTGTCTGCAGCGCCTGGGATCTCCTAGGATCACTCCGCGTGCCTTCCCCGAGTGTCTCCTAGTGCGGGATGCTGGGGAAAGTCGGGGGTTTTGCTGGAAATGCAGGTAGCATCAAGTGCCTCCCCCTGGACAGATGAGGTAGTTAGCGGACTTCCCACTGCCAGGGAACACCTGTGACACCAGGCATCTGCGTGGAGGCGGCCCCAAAACTCCCCCACCCACTCGGCCGCGTTTCGGAATTCTGAGTGTGGCGAAGTTCCGTCCTCTGTCTGCAGCGCCTGGGATCTCCTAGGATCACTCCGCGTGCCTTCCCCGAATGTCTCCTAGTGCGGGCTGCCGAGGAAAGTCGGGGGTTGGGCTGGAAATGCAGGTAGCATCTAGTGCCATCCCCTGGACAGATGAGGTAATTAGCGGACTTCCTCCTGCCAGGGAACACCTGTGACACCAGGCAGATTCGTGAAGGGCGGCCCCAAAACTCCCCCACACACTCGGCCGCGTTTCGGAATTCTGAGTGTGGCGAGGTTCCGTCCTCTGTCTGCAGCGCCTGGGATATCTTAGGAGCCCTCCGCGTGACTTCCCCGAGTGTCTCCTAGTGCGGGCTTCCGGGGAAATTCGGGGGGTTGGGCTGGAAATGCTGGTAGCATCTAGTGCCATCCCCTGGACAGATGAGGTAATTAGCGGACTTCCCCCTGCCAGGGAACACCTGTGACACCAGGCAGCTGCATGGGGGGCGGCCCCAAACCTCCCCCAACCACTTGGCCGCGTTTCGGAATTCTGAGTGTGGTGAGTTTCCGTCCTCTGTCTGCAGCGCCTGGGATCTCCTAGGAGCCTTCTGCGTGTCTTCCCCGTGAGTCTCCTAGTGCGGGGTGACGTGTAAATGCGGGGGTTGGGCTGGAAATGCAGGTAGCATCTAGTGCCTCCCCCTGGACAGATGAGGTAATTAGCGGACTTCCCCTGCCAGGGAACACCTGTGACAACAGGCAGCTGCGTGGAGGTTAGCCCCAAACCTCCCCTAACCACTCGGCCGCGTTTCGGAATTCTGAGTGTGGCGAGGTTCCGTCATCTGTCTGCAGCGCCTGGGATCTCCTAGGAGCCCATCGCGTGTCTTCCCCGAGTGCCTCATATTGCGGACTGACGGGGAAACGCGGGGCTTGGGCTGAAAATGCCGGCAGCATCTACTGCCTACCCCTGGAGAGATGAGGTATTTAGCGGAATTCCCCCTGCAAGGGAACACCTGTGACACCAGGCAGCTGCGTTGGGGTCGGCCCCAAACCTCCCCCAACCACTCAGCTGCGTTTCGGAATTCTGAGTGTGGCGAGGTTCCGTCCTCTGTCTGCAGCTCCTGGGATAACCTAGGAGACCTCCACGTGTCTTCCCCGAGTGTCTCCTAGTGCGGGCTGCCGGGGAAATTCGGGGGTTGGGCTGGAACTGCTAGTAGCATCTCATGCCTCCCCCTGAACTGATGAGGTAATTAGCGGAGTTCCGACTGCCAGGGAACACCTGTGACACTAGGCATCTGCGAGGAGGGCGGCCCCAAACCTCCCCCACCCACTCGGCCGCGTTTCGGAATTCTGAGTGTCGCGAGGTTCCGTCCTCTTTCTGCAGCACCTGGGATCTACTAGGAGCCTTCCACGTGTCGTCCCCGAGTGTCTCCTAGTGCGGGCTGCCAGCGAAAGTCGGCGGTTGGGCTGGAAAAGAAGGGAGCATCTAGTGCCTCCCCCTGGACAGATGAGGTAATTAGCGGAATTCCACCTGCCAGGAAACACCTGTGACACCAGGCAGCTGCGTGGTGGGCGGCCCCAAACCTCCCCCCCACTCGGCCGCGTTTCGGAATTCTGAGTGTGGCGAGGTTCCTTCCTCAGTCTGCAGTGCCTGGGATCTCCTAGGAGCCTTCTGCGTGTCTTCCCCGAGTGTCTCATAGTGCGGGCTGACGGGGAAAGGCGGGGTTTGGGCTGAAAAGGCAGGTAGCATCTAGTGCCTCCCCCTGGACGGATGAGGTAATTAGCGGAATTCCCCCTGCCAGGGAACAACTGGGACACCAGGCAGCCTCGTGGATGGCGGCCCCAATCCTCCCGCACCCACTCGGCCGCGTTTCGGAATTCTGAGTGTGCCGAGGTTCCGTCCTCTGTCTGCAGCGCCTGGGATATCCTAGGAGCCCTCCGCGGGTCTTCCCCGAGTGTCTCCTCGTGCGGGCTGCCGGGTTAAGTCGGGGGTTGGGCTCGAAATTCAGGTAGCATCTAGTGCCTCCCCCTGGACAGATGAGGTAATTAGCGGAATTCCCCCTTCCAGGGAACACGTGTGACACCAGGCAGCTACGTGGAGGGCGGCCCCAAACCTCCCCCACCCACTCGGGCGCGTTTTGGAATTCTGAGTGTGGCGAAGTTCCGTCCTCTGTCTGCAGATCCTGGGATCTCCTAGGAGCCTTCTGCGTGTCTTCCCCGAGTGTCTCCTAGTGCGGGCTGCCGGGTAAAGGAGGGGATTGGCCTGGAAATGCGGGTAGCATCTAGTGCCTCCCCCTGGACAGATGAGGTAATTAGCGGATTTCACAATACCAGGGAACACCTGTGAAACCAGGCAGCTGCTTGGAGGTTGGCCCCAAACCTCCCCCACACACTTGGGCGCGTTTCGGAATTCTGAATGTGGCGAGGTTTCGTCCTCTGTCTGCATTGCCTGGGATCTCCTAGGAGCCCTCCGAGTGTCTTCCCCGAGTGTCTCCTAGTGCGGGCTGCCGGGTAAAGGCGGGAATTGGCCTGGAAATGCAGGTAGCATCTAGTGCCTCCCCCTGGACAGATGAGGTAATTAGCGGATTTCACAATACCAGGGAACACCTGTGAAACCAGGCAGCTGCTTGGAGGGTGGCCCCAAACCTCCCCCACACACTCGGGCGCGTTTCGGAATTCTGAGTGTGGCGAGGTTCCGTCCTCTGTCTGCAGTGCCTGGGATCTCCTAGGAGCCCTCCGAGTGTCTTCCCCGAGTGTCTCCTAGTGCGGGCTGCCGGGGAAATGCGGGGGTTCGACTGGAATACAGGTAGCATCTAGGGCCTCCCCCTGGACAGATGAGGTATTTAGCGGACTTCCACCTGCCAGGGAACACCTGTGACACCAGGCAGTTGCGTGGAGGGCGGCCCCAAATCTCCCCCGCCCACTCGGCCGCGTTTCGGAATTCTGAGTATGGCGAGGTTCCATCCTCTGTCTGCAGCGCCTGGGATCTCCTAGGAGGCCTCCGCCTGTCTTCCCCGAGTGTCTCATAGTTCGGCCTACCGAGGAAAGGCGGGGTTTGGCTGGAAATGCAGGTAGCATCTAGTGCCTCCCCCTGGACAGATGAGGTAATTAGCGGAATTCCCCCTGCCAGTGAACACCTGTGACACCAGACAGCTGCGTGGGTGTAGGCCCCAAACCTCCCCACCCAGTCGGCCGCGTATCGGAATTCTGAGGGTGGCGAGGTTCTGTCCTCTGTCTGCAGCGCCTGTGATCAACTAGGAGCCCTCCGCGTGTCTTCCCCGAGTGTCTCCTAGTGCGGGCTGCCGAGGAAATGCGGGGGTTTTGCTGGAAATGCATGTAGGATGTAGTGCCTCCCCCTGGACAGATGAGGTAATTAGCGGAATTCCCCCTGCCATGGAACACCTGTGACACCAGGCAGCTTCGTGGTGGCAGCCCCAAACCTCCCCCACCCACTTGGCCGCGTTTCGGAATTCTGAGTGTGGCAAGGTTCCGTCCTCTGTCTGCAGCGCCTGGGATCTCCTAGATCCCTCCGCGTGACTTCCCCGAGTGTCTCCTACTGCGGGATGCCGGGGAAAGTCGGGGGATGGGCTGGAAATGCAGGTAGCATCTAGTGCCTTCCCCTGGACAGATGAGGTTATTAGCGGACTTCCCCCTTCCAGGGAACACCTGTGACACCAGGCAGCTTCGTGGAGGGCGGCCCCGAAACTCCCCCACCCACTCGGGCGCGTTTCGGAATTCTGAGTGTGGCGAGGTTCCGTCCTCTGTCTGCAGCGCCTGGGATCTCCTAGGATCCCTCCGCGTGCATTCCCCGAATGTCTCCTAGTGCGGGCTGCCGAGGAAAGTCGGGGGTTGGGCTGGAAATGCAGGTAGCATCTAGTGCCATCCCCTGGACAGATGAGGTAATTAGCGGACTTCCTCCTGCCAGGGAACACCTGTGACACCAGGCAGCTGCGTGGAGGGCGGCCCCAAAACTCCCCCACCCACTCGGCCGCGTTTCGGAATTCTGAGTGTGGCGAGGTTCCGTCCTCCGTCTGCAGCGCCTGGGATCTCCTAGGAGCCCTCCGCGTGTCTTCCCCGAGTGTCTCCTTGTGCGGGCTTCCGAGGAAATGCGGGGGTTTGGCTGGAAATACAGGTAGCATCTAGTGCCTCCCCCTGGACAGATGAGGTAATTAGCGGAATTCCCCCTGCCAGGGAACACCTGTGACACCAGACAGCTGCGTGGAGGGCGGCCCCAAACCTCCCCCAACCACTCGGCCTCGTTTCGGAATTCTGAGTGTGGCGAGGTTCCATCCTCTGTCTGAAGCGCCTGGGATCTCCTAGGAGCCCTCCGCGTGTATTCCCCGAGAGTCTCCTAGTGCAAGCTGCTAGGGAAATGCGGGGGTTGGGCTGGAAATGCAGGTAGCATCTAGTGCCTCCCCCTGGACAGATGAGGTAATTAGCGGAATTCCCCCTGCCAGGGAACACCTGTGACACCAGGCATCTCCGTGGAGGTAGGCCCCAAACCTCCCCCACCCACTCGGCCGCGTTTCGGAATTCTGAGTGTGGCGAGGTTCCGTCCTCTGTCTGCAGCGCCTGGGATCTCCTAGGAGCCATCGGCGTGTCTTCCCCGAGTGTCTCCTAGTGCGTGATGCCGGGGAAAGTCGGGGGGTGGGCTGGAAATGCAGACAGCATCTAGTGCCTCCCCCTGGACAGATGAGGTAATTAGCGGAATTCCCCCTGCCAGTGAACACCTGTGACACCAGGCAGCTGCATGGGGGGCGGCCCCAAACCTCCCCCAACCACTTGGCCGCGTTTCGGAATTCTGAGTGTGGTGAGTTTCCGTCCTCTGTCTGCAGCGCCTGGGATCTCCTAGGAGCCTTCTGCGTGTCTTCCCCGTGAGTCTCCTAGTGCGGGGTGACGTGTAAATGCGGGGGTTGGGCTGGAAATGCAGGTAGCATCTAGTGCCTCCCCCTGGACAGATGAGGTAATTAGCGGACTTCCCCTGCCAGGGAACACCTGTGACAACAGGCAGCTGCGTGGAGGTCAGCCCCAAACCTCCCCTAACCACTCGGCCGCGTTTCGGAATTCTGAGTGTGGCGAGGTTCCGTCATCTGTCTGCAGCGCCTGGGATCTCCTAGGAGCCCATCGCGTGTCTTCCCCGAGTGCCTCATATTGCGGACTGACGGGGAAACGCGGGGCTTGGGCAGAAAATGCCGGCAGCATCTACTGCCTACCCCTGGAGAGATGAGGTATTTAGCGGAATTCCCCCTGCAAGGGAACACCTGTGACACCAGGCAGCTGCGTTGGGGTCGGCCCCAAACCTCCCCCAACCACTCAGCTGCGTTTCGGAATTCTGAGTGTGGCGAGGTTCCGTCCTCTGTCTGCAGCTCCTGGGATAACCTAGGAGACCTCCACGTGTCTTCCCCGAGTGTCTCCTAGTGCGGGCTGCCGGGGAAATTCGGGGGTTGGGCTGGAACTGCTAGTAGCATCTCATGCCTCCCCCTGAACTGATGAGGTAATTAGCGGAGTTCCGACTGCCAGGGAACACCTGTGACACTAGGCATCTGCGAGGAGGGCGGCCCCAAACCTCCCCCACCCACTCGGCCGCGTTTCGGAATTCTGAGTGTCGCGAGGTTCCGTCCTCTTTCTGCAGCACCTGGGATCTACTAGGAGCCTTCCACGTGTCGTCCCCGAGTGTCTCCTAGTGCGGGCTGCCAGCGAAAGTCGGCGGTTGGGCTGGAAAAGAAGGGAGCATCTAGTGCCTCCCCCTGGACAGATGAGGTAATTAGCGGAATTCCACCTGCCAGGAAACACCTGTGACACCAGGCAGCTGCGTGGTGGGCGGCCCCAAACCTCCCCCCCACTCGGCCGCGTTTCGGAATTCTGAGTGTGGCGAGGTTCCGTCCTCAGTCTGCAGCGCCTGGGATCTCCTAGGAGCCCTCCGCGGGTCTTCCCCGAGTGTCTCCTCGTGCGGGCTGCCGGGTTAAGTCGGGGGTTGGGCTCGAAATTCAGGTAGCATCTAGTGCCTCCCCCTGGACAGATGAGGTAATTAGCGGAATTCCCCCTTCCAGGGAACACGTGTGACACCAGGCAGCTACGTGGAGGGCGGCCCCAAACCTCCCCCACCCACTCGGGCGCGTTTTGGAATTCTGAGTGTGGCGAAGTTCCGTCCTCTGTCTGCAGATCCTGGGATCTCCTAGGAGCCTTCTGCGTGTCTTCCCCGAGTGTCTCCTAGTGCGGGCTGCCGGGTAAAGGAGGGGATTGGCCTGGAAATGCAGGTAGCATCTAGTGCCTCCCCCTGGACAGATGAGGTAATTAGCGGATTTCACAATACCAGGGAACACCTGTGAAACCAGGCAGCTGCTTGGAGGTTGGCCCCAAACCTCCCCCACACACTCGGGCGCGTTTCGGAATTCTGAATGTGGCGAGGTTCCGTCCTCTGTCTGCAGTGCCTGGGATCTCCTAGGAGCCCTCCGAGTGTCTTCCCCGAGTGTCTCCTAGTGCGGGCTGCCGGGTAAAGGCGGGAATTGGCCTGGAAATGCAGGTAGCATCTAGTGCCTCCCCCTGGACAGATGAGGTAATTAGCGGATTTCACAATACCAGGGAACACCTGTGAAACCAGGCAGCTGCTTGGAGGGTGGCCCCAAACCTCCCCCACACACTCGGGCGCGTTTCGGAATTCTGAGTGTGGCGAGGTTCCGTCCTCTGTCTGCAGTGCCTGGGATCTCCTAGGAGCCCTCCGAGTGTCTTCCCCGAGTGTCTCCTAGTGCGGGCTCCCGGGGAAATGCGGGGGTTCGACTGGAATACAGGTAGCATCTAGGGCCTCCCCCTGGACAGATGAGGTATTTAGCGGACTTCCACCTGCCAGGGAACACCTGTGACACCAGGCAGTTGCGTGGAGGGCGGCCCCAAATCTCCCCCGCCCACTCGGCCGCGTTTCGGAATTCTGAGTATGGCGAGGTTCCATCCTCTGTCTGCAGCGCCTGGGATCTCCTAGGAGGCCTCCGCCTGTCTTCCCCGAGTGTCTCATAGTTCGGCCTACCGAGGAAAGGCGGGGTTTGGCTGGAAATGCAGGTAGCATCTAGTGCCTCCCCCTGGACAGATGAGGTAATTAGCGGAATTCCCCCTGCCAGTGAACACCTGTGACACCAGACAGCTGCGTGGGTGTAGGCCCCAAACCTCCCCACCCAGTCGGCCGCGTATCGGAATTCTGAGGGTGGCGAGGTTCTGTCCTCTGTCTGCAGCGCCTGTGATCAACTAGGAGCCCTCCGCGTGTCTTCCCCGAGTGTCTCCTAGTGCGGGCTGCCGAGGAAATGCGGGGGTTTTGCTGGAAATGCATGTAGGATGTAGTGCCTCCCCCTGGACAGATGAGGTAATTAGCGGAATTCCCCCTGCCATGGAACACCTGTGACACCAGGCAGCTTCGTGGTGGCGGCCCCAAACCTCCCCCACCCACTCGGCCGCGATTCGGAATTCTGAGTGTGGCAAGGTTCCGTCCTCTGTCTGCAGCGCCTGGGATCTCCTAGATCCCTCCGCGTGACTTCCCCGAGTGTCTCCTACTGCAGGTTGCCGGGGAAAGTCGGGGGATGGGCTGGAAATGCAGGTAGCATCTAGTGCCTCCCCCTGGACAGATGAGGTTATTAGCGGACTTCCCCCTTCCAGGGAACACCTGTGACACCAGGCAGCTTCGTGGAGGGCGGCCCCGAAACTCCCCCACCCACTCGGGCGCGTTTCGGAATTCTGAGTGTGGCGAGGTTCCGTCCTCTGTCTGCAGCGCCTGGGATCTCCTAGGATCACTCCGCGTGCCTTCCCCGAGTGTCTCCTAGTGCGGGATGCTGGGGAAAGTCGGGGGTTTTGCTGGAAATGCAGGTAGCATCAAGTGCCTCCCCCTGGACAGATGAGGTAGTTAGCGGACTTCCCACTGCCAGGGAACACCTGTGACACCAGGCATCTGCGTGGAGGCGGCCCCAAAACTCCCCCACCCACTCGGCCGCGTTTCGGAATTCTGAGTGTGGCGAAGTTCCGTCCTCTGTCTGCAGCGCCTGGGATCTCCTAGGATCACTCCGCGTGCCTTCCCCGAATGTCTCCTAGTGCGGGCTGCCGAGGAAAGTCGGGGGTTGGGCTGGAAATGCAGGTAGCATCTAGTGCCATCCCCTGGACAGATGAGGTAATTAGCGGACTTCCTCCTGCCAGGGAACACCTGTGACACCAGGCAGATTCGTGAAGGGCGGCCCCAAAACTCCCCCACACACTCGGCCGCGTTTCGGAATTCTGAGTGTGGCGAGGTTCCGTCCTCTGTCTGCAGCGCCTGGGATATCTTAGGAGCCCTCCGCGTGACTTCCCCGAGTGTCTCCTAGTGCGGGCTTCCGGGGAAATTCGGGGGGTTGGGCTGGAAATGCTGGTAGCATCTAGTGCCATCCCCTGGACAGATGAGGTAATTAGCGGACTTCCCCCTGCCAGGGAACACCTGTGACACCAGGCAGCTGCATGGGGGGCGGCCCCAAACCTCCCCCAACCACTTGGCCGCGTTTCGGAATTCTGAGTGTGGTGAGTTTCCGTCCTCTGTCTGCAGCGCCTGGGATCTCCTAGGAGCCTTCTGCGTGTCTTCCCCGTGAGTCTCCTAGTGCGGGGTGACGTGTAAATGCGGGGGTTGGGCTGGAAATGCAGGTAGCATCTAGTGCCTCCCCCTGGACAGATGAGGTAATTAGCGGACTTCCCCTGCCAGGGAACACCTGTGACAACAGGCAGCTGCGTGGAGGTTAGCCCCAAACCTCCCCTAACCACTCGGCCGCGTTTCGGAATTCTGAGTGTGGCGAGGTTCCGTCATCTGTCTGCAGCGCCTGGGATCTCCTAGGAGCCCATCGCGTGTCTTCCCCGAGTGCCTCATATTGCGGACTGACGGGGAAACGCGGGGCTTGGGCTGAAAATGCCGGCAGCATCTACTGCCTACCCCTGGAGAGATGAGGTATTTAGCGGAATTCCCCCTGCAAGGGAACACCTGTGACACCAGGCAGCTGCGTTGGGGTCGGCCCCAAACCTCCCCCAACCACTCAGCTGCGTTTCGGAATTCTGAGTGTGGCGAGGTTCCGTCCTCTGTCTGCAGCTCCTGGGATAACCTAGGAGACCTCCACGTGTCTTCCCCGAGTGTCTCCTAGTGCGGGCTGCCGGGGAAATTCGGGGGTTGGGCTGGAACTGCTAGTAGCATCTCATGCCTCCCCCTGAACTGATGAGGTAATTAGCGGAGTTCCGACTGCCAGGGAACACCTGTGACACTAGGCATCTGCGAGGAGGGCGGCCCCAAACCTCCCCCACCCACTCGGCCGCGTTTCGGAATTCTGAGTGTCGCGAGGTTCCGTCCTCTTTCTGCAGCACCTGGGATCTACTAGGAGCCTTCCACGTGTCGTCCCCGAGTGTCTCCTAGTGCGGGCTGCCAGCGAAAGTCGGCGGTTGGGCTGGAAAAGAAGGGAGCATCTAGTGCCTCCCCCTGGACAGATGAGGTAATTAGCGGAATTCCACCTGCCAGGAAACACCTGTGACACCAGGCAGCTGCGTGGTGGGCGGCCCCAAACCTCCCCCCCACTCGGCCGCGTTTCGGAATTCTGAGTGTGGCGAGGTTCCTTCCTCAGTCTGCAGTGCCTGGGATCTCCTAGGAGCCTTCTGCGTGTCTTCCCCGAGTGTCTCATAGTGCGGGCTGACGGGGAAAGGCGGGGTTTGGGCTGAAAAGGCAGGTAGCATCTAGTGCCTCCCCCTGGACGGATGAGGTAATTAGCGGAATTCCCCCTGCCAGGGAACAACTGGGACACCAGGCAGCCTCGTGGATGGCGGCCCCAATCCTCCCGCACCCACTCGGCCGCGTTTCGGAATTCTGAGTGTGCCGAGGTTCCGTCCTCTGTCTGCAGCGCCTGGGATATCCTAGGAGCCCTCCGCGGGTCTTCCCCGAGTGTCTCCTCGTGCGGGCTGCCGGGTTAAGTCGGGGGTTGGGCTCGAAATTCAGGTAGCATCTAGTGCCTCCCCCTGGACAGATGAGGTAATTAGCGGAATTCCCCCTTCCAGGGAACACGTGTGACACCAGGCAGCTACGTGGAGGGCGGCCCCAAACCTCCCCCACCCACTCGGGCGCGTTTTGGAATTCTGAGTGTGGCGAAGTTCCGTCCTCTGTCTGCAGATCCTGGGATCTCCTAGGAGCCTTCTGCGTGTCTTCCCCGAGTGTCTCCTAGTGCGGGCTGCCGGGTAAAGGAGGGGATTGGCCTGGAAATGCGGGTAGCATCTAGTGCCTCCCCCTGGACAGATGAGGTAATTAGCGGATTTCACAATACCAGGGAACACCTGTGAAACCAGGCAGCTGCTTGGAGGTTGGCCCCAAACCTCCCCCACACACTTGGGCGCGTTTCGGAATTCTGAATGTGGCGAGGTTTCGTCCTCTGTCTGCATTGCCTGGGATCTCCTAGGAGCCCTCCGAGTGTCTTCCCCGAGTGTCTCCTAGTGCGGGCTGCCGGGTAAAGGCGGGAATTGGCCTGGAAATGCAGGTAGCATCTAGTGCCTCCCCCTGGACAGATGAGGTAATTAGCGGATTTCACAATACCAGGGAACACCTGTGAAACCAGGCAGCTGCTTGGAGGGTGGCCCCAAACCTCCCCCACACACTCGGGCGCGTTTCGGAATTCTGAGTGTGGCGAGGTTCCGTCCTCTGTCTGCAGTGCCTGGGATCTCCTAGGAGCCCTCCGAGTGTCTTCCCCGAGTGTCTCCTAGTGCGGGCTGCCGGGGAAATGCGGGGGTTCGACTGGAATACAGGTAGCATCTAGGGCCTCCCCCTGGACAGATGAGGTATTTAGCGGACTTCCACCTGCCAGGGAACACCTGTGACACCAGGCAGTTGCGTGGAGGGCGGCCCCAAATCTCCCCCGCCCACTCGGCCGCGTTTCGGAATTCTGAGTATGGCGAGGTTCCATCCTCTGTCTGCAGCGCCTGGGATCTCCTAGGAGGCCTCCGCCTGTCTTCCCCGAGTGTCTCATAGTTCGGCCTACCGAGGAAAGGCGGGGTTTGGCTGGAAATGCAGGTAGCATCTAGTGCCTCCCCCTGGACAGATGAGGTAATTAGCGGAATTCCCCCTGCCAGTGAACACCTGTGACACCAGACAGCTGCGTGGGTGTAGGCCCCAAACCTCCCCACCCAGTCGGCCGCGTATCGGAATTCTGAGGGTGGCGAGGTTCTGTCCTCTGTCTGCAGCGCCTGTGATCAACTAGGAGCCCTCCGCGTGTCTTCCCCGAGTGTCTCCTAGTGCGGGCTGCCGAGGAAATGCGGGGGTTTTGCTGGAAATGCATGTAGGATGTAGTGCCTCCCCCTGGACAGATGAGGTAATTAGCGGAATTCCCCCTGCCATGGAACACCTGTGACACCAGGCAGCTTCGTGGTGGCAGCCCCAAACCTCCCCCACCCACTTGGCCGCGTTTCGGAATTCTGAGTGTGGCAAGGTTCCGTCCTCTGTCTGCAGCGCCTGGGATCTCCTAGATCCCTCCGCGTGACTTCCCCGAGTGTCTCCTACTGCGGGATGCCGGGGAAAGTCGGGGGATGGGCTGGAAATGCAGGTAGCATCTAGTGCCTTCCCCTGGACAGATGAGGTTATTAGCGGACTTCCCCCTTCCAGGGAACACCTGTGACACCAGGCAGCTTCGTGGAGGGCGGCCCCGAAACTCCCCCACCCACTCGGGCGCGTTTCGGAATTCTGAGTGTGGCGAGGTTCCGTCCTCTGTCTGCAGCGCCTGGGATCTCCTAGGATCCCTCCGCGTGCATTCCCCGAATGTCTCCTAGTGCGGGCTGCCGAGGAAAGTCGGGGGTTGGGCTGGAAATGCAGGTAGCATCTAGTGCCATCCCCTGGACAGATGAGGTAATTAGCGGACTTCCTCCTGCCAGGGAACACCTGTGACACCAGGCAGATTCGTGAAGGGCGGCCCCAAAACTCCCCCACACACTCGGCCGCGTTTCGGAATTCTGAGTGTGGCGAGGTTCCGTCCTCTGTCTGCAGCGCCTGGGATATCTTAGGAGCCCTCCGCGTGACTTCCCCGAGTGTCTCCTAGTGCGGGCTTCCGGGGAAATTCGGGGGGTTGGGCTGGAAATGCAGGTAGCATCTAGTGCCATCCCCTGGACAGATGAGGTAATTAGCGGACTTCCCCCTGCCAGGGAACACCTGTGACACCAGGCAGCTTCGTGGAAGGCCGTCTGAAACCTCCCCCAACCACTCGGCCGCGGTTCGGAATTCTGAGTGTGGCGAGGTTCCATCATCTGTCTGCAGCGCCTGGGATCTCCTAGGAGCCCTCCGCGTGTCTTCCTCGAGTGTCTCATAGTGCGGGCTGCCGTGGAAAAGCGGGGGTAGGGCTGGAAATGCAGGTAGCATCTAGTGCCTCCCCCTGGACAGATGAGGAAATTAGAGGACTTCCCCCTGCCAGGGAACACCTGTGACACCAGGCAGCTCCGTGGAGTTCGGCCCCAAACTTCCCCCACCCACTCGGCCGCGTTTCGGAATTCTGAGTGTGGCGAGGTTCCGTCCTCTGTCTGCAGCGCCTGGGATCTCCTAGGAGCCCTCCGCGTGTCTTCCCGGAGTGTCTCCTAGTGCGGGCTGCCGAGGAAATGCGGGGGTTTGCTGGAAATGCATGTAGGATGTAGTGCCTCCCCCTGGACAGATGAGGTAATTAGCGGAATTCCCCCTGCCATGGAACACCTGTGACACCTGGCAGCTTCGTGGTGGCGGCCCCAAACCTCCCCAACCCACTCGGCCGCGTTTCGGAATTCTGAGTGTGGCGAGGTTCCGTCCTCTGTCTGCAGCGCCTGGGATCTCCTAGGATCCCTCCGCGTGTCTTCCCCGAGTGTCTCCTACTGCGGGATGCCGGGGAAATTCGGGGTTTGGGCTGGAAATGCAGGTAGCATCTAGTGCCTCCCCCTGGACAGATGAGGTTATTAGCGGACTTCCCACTGCAATTGAACACCTGTGACACCAGGCAGCTTCGTGGAGGGCGGCCCCAAAACTACCCCACCCACTCGGCCGCGTTTCGGAATTCTGAGTGTGGCGAGGTTCTGTCCTCTGTCTGCAGCGCCTGGGATCTCCTAGGATCCCTCCGCGTGCCTTCCCCGAGTGTCTCCTAGTGCGGGATGCTGGGGAAAGTCGGGGGTTTTGCTGGAAATGCAGGTAGCATCAAGTGCCTCCCCCTGGACAGATGAGGTAGATAGCGGACTTCCCACTGCCAGGGAACACCTGTGACACCAGGCATCTGCGTGGAGGCGGCCCCAAAACTCCCCCACCCACTCGGCCGCGTTTCGGAATTCTGAGTGTGTCGAAGTTCCGTCCTCTGTCTGCAGCGCCTGGGATAACTTAGGAGCCCTCCGCGACACTTCCCCGAATGTCTCCTAGTGCGGGCTGCCGAGGAAAGTCGGGGGTTGGGCTGGAAATGCAGGTAGCATCTAGTGCCATCCCCTGGACAGATGAGGTAATTAGCGGACTTCCTCCTGCCAGGGAACACCTGTGACACCAGGCAGATTCGTGAAGGGCGGCCCCAAAACTCCCCCACACACTCGGCCGCGTTTCGGAATTCTGAGTGTGGCGAGGTTCCGTCCTCTGTCTGCAGCGCCTGGGATCTCCTAGGATCCCTCCGCGTGTCTTCCCCGAGTGTCTCCTACTGCGGGATGCCGGGGAAAGTCGGGGGTTGGGCTGGAAATGCAGGTAGCATCTAGTGCCTCCCCCTGGACAGATGAGGTTATTAGCGGACTTCCCACTGCAATTGAACACCTGTGACACCAGGCAGCTTCGTGGAGGGCGGCCCCAAAACTACCCCACCCACTCGGCCGCGTTTCGGAATTCTGAGTGTGGCGAGGTTCTGTCCTCTGTCTGCAGCGCCTGGGATCTCCTAGGAGCCCTCCGCGTGACTTCCCCGAATGTCTCCTAGTGCGGGCTGCCGGGGAAAGTCGGGGGTTGGGCTGGAAATGCAGGTAGCATCTAGTGCCATCCCCTGGACAGATGAGGTAATTAGCGGACATCCCCCTGCCAGGGAACACCTGTGACACCAGGCACCTGCGTGGAGGGCGGCCCCAAACCTCCCCCAACCACTCGGCCGCGTTTCGGAATTCTGATTGTGGCGAGGTTCCGTCCTCTGTCTGCAGCGCCTGGGATCTCCTAGGATCCCTCCGCGTGCCTTCCCCGAGTGTCTCCTAGTGCGGGATGCTGGGGAAAGTCGGGGGTTTTGCTGGAAATGCAGGTAGCATCAAGTGCCTCCCCCTGGACAGATGAGGTAGTTAGCGGACTTCCCACTGCCAGGGAACACCTGTGACACCAGGCATCTGCGTGGAGGCGGCCCCAAAACTCCCCCACCCACTCGGCCGCGTTTCGGAATTCTGAGTGTGTCGAAGTTCCGTCCTCTGTCTGCAGCGCCTGGGATAACTTAGGAGCCCTCCGCGACACTTCCCCGAATGTCTCCTAGTGCGGGCTGCCGAGGAAAGTCGGGGGTTGGGCTGGAAATGCAGGTAGCATCTAGTGCCATCCCCTGGACAGATGAGGTAATTAGCGGACTTCCTCCTGCCAGGGAACACCTGTGACACCAGGCAGATTCGTGAAGGGCGGCCCCAAAACTCCCCCACACACTCGGCCGCGTTTCGGAATTCTGAGTGTGGCGAGGTTCCGTCCTCTGTCTGCAGCGCCTGGGATATCTTAGGAGCCCTCCGCGTGACTTCCCCGAGTGTCTCCTAGTGCGGGCTTCCGGGGAAATTCGGGGGGTTGGGCTGGAAATGCAGGTAGCATCTAGTGCCATCCCCTGGACAGATGAGGTAATTAGCGGACTTCCCCCTGCAAGGGAACACCTGTGACACCAGGCAGCTTCGTGGAAGGCCGTCTGAAACCTCCCCCACCCACTCGGCCGCGTTTCGGAATTCTGAGTGTGGCGAGGTTCCATCCTCTGTCTGCAGCGCCTGGGATCTCCTAGGAGCCCTCTGCGTGTCTTCCTCGAGTGTCTCATAGTGCGGGCTGCCGTGGAAAGGCGGGGGTAGGGCTGGAAATGCAGGGAGCATCTAGTGCCTCCCCCTGGACAGATGAGGTAATTAGAGGAGTTCCCCCTGCCAGGGAACACCTGTGACACCAGGCAGCTCCGTGGAGTTCGGCCCCAAACTTCCCCCACCCACTCGGCCGCGTTTCGGAATTCTGAGTGTGGCGAGGTTCCGTCCTCTGTCTGCAGCGCCTGGGATCTCCTAGGAGCCCTCCGCGTGTCTTCCCGGAGTGTCTCCTAGTGCGGGCTGCCGAGGAAATGCGGGGGTTTGCTGGAAATGCATGTAGGATGTAGTGCCTCCCCCTGGACAGATGAGGTAATTAGCGGAATTCCCCCTGCCATGGAACACCTGTGACACCAGGCAGCTTCGTGGTGGCGGCCCCAAACCTCCCCAACCCACTCGGCCGCGTTTCGGAATTCTGAGTGTGGCGAGGTTCCGTCCTCTGTCTGCAGCGCCTGGGATCTCCTAGGATCCCTCCGCGTGTCTTCCCCGAGTGTCTCCTAGTGCGGGATGCCGGGGAAAGTCGGGGGTTGGGCTGGAAATGCAGGTAGCATCTAGTGCCTCCCCCTGGACAGATGAGGTTATTAGCGGTCTTCCCACTGCAATTGAACACCTGTGACACCAGGCAGCTGCGTGGAGGGCGGCCCCAAAACTCCCCCACCCACTCGGCCGCGTTTCGGAATTCTGAGTGTGGCGAGGTTCCGTCCTCTGTCTGCAGCGCCTGAGATCTCTTAGGAGCCCTCCGCGTGTCTTCCCCGAGTGTGTCCTAGTGCGGGCTGCCAGGGAAATGCGTGGGTGGGGCTGAAAATGCAGGTAGCATCTTGTGCCTCCCCCTAGACATATGAGGTATTTAGCGGACTTCCCCCTGCCAGGGAACACCTGTGACACCAAGCAGCTTCGTGGAATTCTGCCCCAAAACTCCCCCACCCACTAGGGCGCGTTTCGGAATTCTGAGTGTGGCGAGGTTCCGTCCTCTGTCTGCAGCGCCTGGGATCTCCTAGGAGCCCTCCGTGTGTCTTCCCCGAGTGTCTCCTAGTGCTGGATGCCGGGGAAATGCGGGGGTTTTGCTGGAAATGCATGTAGCATCTAGTGCCTCCCCCTGGACAGATGAGGTATTTAGCGGACTTCCCCCTGCCAGGGAACACATGTGACACCAGGCAGCTGCGTGAAGGGCGGCCCCAAACCTCCCCAACCCACTCGGCCGCGTTTCGGAATTCTGAGTGTGGCGAGGTTCCGTCCTCTGTCTGCAGCGCCTGGGTTCTCCTAGGAGCCCTCCGCGTGTCTTCCCCGAGTGTTTCCTAGTGCGGACTGCCGGGGAAAGGCGAGGGTTGGGCTGGAAATGCAGGTAGCATTTAGTGCCTCCCCCTGGACAGATCAGGTAACTAGCGGACTTCCCCCTGCCAATGAACACCTGTGACACCAGGCAGCTGCGTGGAGGGCGGCCCCAAACCTCCCCCACCCACTCGGTCTCGTTCCGGATTTCTGAGTGTGGCGAGGTTCCGTCCTCTGTTTGCAGCGCCTGGGATCTCCTAGGAGCCCTCCACGTGTCTTCCCCGAGTGTCTCCTAGTGCTGGATGCCGGGGAAATGCGGGGGTTTTGCTGGAAATGCATGTAGCATCTAGTGCCTCCCTCTGGACAGATGAGGTATTTAGCGGACTTCCCCGTGCCAGGGAAAACCTGTGACACCAGGCAGCTGCGTGGAGGGCGGCCCCAAACCTCCCCAACCCACTCGGCCGCGTTTCGGAATTCTGAGTATGGCGAGGTTCCGTCCTTTTTCTGCAGCGCCTGGGATCTCCTAGGAGCCCTCCGCGTGTTTTCCCGGAGTGTCTCCTAGTGTGGGCTGCCGGGGAAAGGCGAGGGTTGGGCTGGAAATGCAGGTAGCATCTAGTGCCTCCCCCTGGAGAGATGAAGTAATTAGCGGACTTCCCCCTGCCAGGAAAAACATGTGACACCAGGCAGCTCCGTGGAGTGCGGTCACAAACTTCCCCCACCCACTCGGGCGAGTTTCGGAATTCTGAGTGTGGCGAGGTTCCGTCCTCTGTCTGCAGCGCCTGGGATCTCCTAGGATCCCTTCGCGTGTCATTCCCGAGTGTCTCCAGTGCGGGCTGCCGAGGAAATGTGGGGGTTTTGCTGGAAATGCAGGTAGCATCTAGTGCCTCCCCCTGCACAGATGAGGTAATTAGCGGAAATCCCCCTGCCAGGGAACACCTGTGACACCAGGCAGCTTCGTGGAGGGCGGCCCCAAACCTCCCCCAACCACTCGGCCGCGTTTCGGAATTCTGAGTGTGGCGAGTTTCCGTCCTCGGTCTGCAGCGCCTGGGATCTCCTAGGATCCTTCCGCGTGTCTTCCCCGATTGTCACCTAGTGCGGTATGCCGGGGAAAGTCGGGGGTTGGGCTGGAAATGCAGGTAGCATCTAGTGCCTCCCCCTGGACAGATGAGGTAATTAGCGGATTTCCCACTGCCAGGGAACACCTGTGACACCAGGCAGCTGCGTGGAGGGTGCGCCCAAATCTCCCCCACCCACTCGGCCGCGTTTCGGAATTCTGAGTGTGGCGAGGATCCGTCCTCTGACTGCAGCGCCTGGGATCCCCTAGGAGCCCTCCGCGTGTCTTCCTCGAGTGTCTCCTAGTGCGGGCTGCCGGGGAAAGGCGGGGGTTGGGCTGGAAATGCAGGTAGCATCTAGTGCCATCCCCTGGACAGATGAGGTAATTAGCGGACATCCCCCTGCCAGGGAACACCTGTGACACCAGGCAGCTTCGTGGAGGGCGGCCCCAATACTCCCCCACCACTCGGCCGCGTTTCGGAATTCTGAGTGTGGCGAGGTTCCGTCCTCTGTCTGCAGCGCCTGGGATCTCCTAGGAGCCCTCCACGTGTCTTCCCCGAGTTTCTCCTTGTGCGGGCTGCAGGGGAAATTCGGGGGTGGGCTGGAAATGCAGGTAGCATCTAGTGCCTCCCCCTGGACAGATGAGGTAATTAGCGGAATTCCCCCTGCAAGAGAACACCTGTGACAACAGGCAGCTGCGTGGAGGGCAGCCCAAAACCTCCCCCACCCACTCGGCCACGTTTCGGAATTCTGAGTGTGGCGAGGTTCCGTCCTCTGTCTGCAGCGCCTGGGATATCTTAGGAGCCCTTCGCGTGACTTCCCCGAGTGTCTCCTAGTGCAGGCTTCCTGGGAATGTCGGGGGTTGGGCTGGAAATGCAGGTAGCATCTAGTTCCATCCCCTGAACAGATGAGGTAATTAGCGGAATTCCCCCTACCAGGGAACACCTGTGACACCAGGCAGCTGCGTGTAGGGCGGCCCCAAACCTCCCCCGCCCACTCGGCCGCGTTTCGGATTTCTGAGTGTGGCGAGGTTCCGTCCTCTGTCTGCAGCGCCTGGGATCTCCTAGGAGCCCTCCGCGTGTCTTCGCCGAGTATTTCATAGTGCGGGCTGACGGGGAAAGGCGGGGGTTGGGCTGAAAATGCAAGTAGCATCTAGTGCCTACCGCTGGACAGATGAGGTAATTAGCGGACTTCCCCCTGCCAGGGAACACCTGTGACACCAGGCTGCTGCGTGGAGGGCGGCCCCAATACTCCCCCAACCACTCGGCTGCGTTTCGGAATTCTGAGTGTGGCGAGGTTTCGTCCTCTGTCTGCAGCGCCTGGGATCTCCTAGGAGCCTTCTGCGTATCTTTCTCGAGAGTCTCCTAGTGCGGGCTGACGTGTAAAGGCGGGGTTTGGGCTGGAAATGCAGGTAGCATCTAGTGCCTCCCCCTGGACATATGAGGTAATTAGCGGAATTCCCCCTGCCAGTGAACACCTGACACAAGGCAGCTGCGTGGGGGTAGGCCCCAAACCTCCCCCACCCACTCGGCCGCGTTTCAGAATTCTGAGTGTGGCGATGTTCCGTCCTCGGTCTGCAGCGCCTGGGATCTCCTAGGAGCCCTCCGCGTGTCTTCCCCGAGTTTCTCCTAGTGCTGGCTGCAGAGGAAACGCGGGGGTTTTGCTGGATAATGTAGGTACCATCTAGTGCCTCCCCCTGGACAGATGAGGTAATTAGCGGAATTCCCCCTGCCAGGGAACACCTGTGACACCAGGCAGCTGCGTGGAGGGCGGCCCCAAACCTCCCCCAACCACTCGGCCGCGTTTCGGAATTCTGAGTGTGGCGAGGTTCCGTCCTCTGTCTGCAGCGCCTGGGATCTCCTAGGATCACTCCGCGTGTCTTCCCCGAGTGTCTCCAAGTGCGGGATGCCGGGAAATTCGGGGGTTGGCCTGGAAATGCTGGTAGCATCTAGTGCCTCCCCCTGGACAGATGAGGTAATTAGCGGATTTCCCACTGCCAGGGAACACCTGTGACACCAGGCAGCTGCATGGAGTGCGACCCCATAACACCCCCACCCACTCGGCCGCGTTTCGGAATTCTGAGTGTGGCGAGGTTCCGTCCTCTGTCTGCAGCGCCTTGGATATCCTAGGAGCCCTCCGCGTGACTTCCCCGAGTGTCTCCTAGTGCGGGCTGCCGGGGAAATTCGGGGGTTGGGCTGGAAATGCAGGTAGCATCTAGTGCCTCCCCCTGGACAAATGAGGTAATTAGCGGACTTCCCCCTGCCAGTGAACACCTGTGACACCAGGCAGCTGCGTGGGGGTAGGCCCCAAACCTCCCCCACCCACTCGGCCGCGTTTCGGAATTCTGAGTGTGGCGAGGTTCTGTCCTCTGTCTGCAGCGCCTGGGATCTCCTATGAGCCCTCCGCATGTCTTCCCCGAGTGTCTCCTATTGCGGGCTGCCGGGGAAAGGCGGGGGTTTTGCTGGAAATGCAGGTAGCATCTAGTGCCTCCCCCTGGACAGATGAGGTAATTAGCGGAATTACCCCTGCCAGGGAACACCTGTGACACCAGGCAGCTTCGTGGTGGGCGGCCCCAAACCTCCCCCAACAACTCTGACGCGTTTCGGAATTCTGAGTGTGGCGAGGTTCCGTCCTCTGTCTGCAGCGCCTGGGATCTCCTTTGAGCCCTCCGCGTGTCTTCCCCGAGTGTCTTCTAGTGCGGGATGCGGGGGAAATTCGGGGGTTGGGCTGGAAATGCAGGTAGCATCTAGTGCCTCCCCCTGGACATATGAGGTAATTAGCGGACTTCCCACTGCCAGGGAACACCTGTGACACCAGGCAGCTGCGTGGAGGGCGGCCCCTAAACTGCCCCACCCACTCGGACGCGTTTCGGAATTCTGAGTGTGGCGAGGTTCCGTCCTCTGTCTGCAGCGCCTGGGATCTCCTAGGAGCCCTCCACGTGACTTCCCCGAGTGTCTCCTAGTGCGGGCTACCGAGGAAAGACGGGGGTTGGGCTGGAAATGCAGGTAGCATTTAGTGCCTCCCCCTGGACAGATGAGGTATTTAGCGGAATTCCCCCTACCAGGGAACACCTGTGAAACCAGGCAGCTGCGTGGAGGTCAGCCCCAAACCTCCCCGAACCACTCGGCCGCTTTTCGGAATTATGAGTGTGGCGAGGTTCCGTCCTCTATCTGCAGTGCCCGGGATCTCCTAGGAGCCCTCCACGTGTCTTCCCAGAGTATCACATAGTGCGGGCTGGCGGGGAAATGCGGGGGTAGGGCTGGAAATGCAGGTAGCATCTAGTGCCTACCGCTGGACAGATGAGGTAATTAGCGGACTTCCCCCTGCCAGGGAACACCTGTGACACCAGGCAGCTGCGTGGAGGGCGGCCCCAAACCTCCCCCAACCAATCGGCTACGTTTCGGAATTCTGAGTGTGGCGAGGTTTCGTCCTCTGTCTGCAGCGCCTGGGATCTCCTAGGAGCCTTCTGCGTGTCTTCCCCGAGAGTCTCCTAGTGCGGGCTGACGTTTAAAGGCGGGGGTTGGGCTGGAAATGCAGGTAGCATCTAGTGCCTCCCCCTGGACAGATGAGGTAATTAGCGGAATTCACCCTGCCAGGGAACACCTGTGACACCAGGCAGCTTCGTGGAGGGCGGCCCCAAACCTCCCCCAACCACTCGGACGCGTTTCGGAATTCTGAGTGTGGCGAGGTTCCGTCCTCTGTCTGCAGCGCCTGGGATACCTTAGGAGCCCTCCGCGTGACTTCCCCGAGTGTCTCCTTGTGCGGGCTGCCGGGGAAAGTCGGGGGATGGGCTGGAAATGCAGGTAGCATCTAGTGCCATCCCCTGGACAGATGAGGTAATTAGTGGATTTACCCCTGCCAGGGAACACCTGTGACACCAGGCAGCTGCGTGGAGGGCCGTCCCAAATCTCCCCCACCCACTCGGCCGCGTTTCGGAATTCTGAGTGTGGCGAGGTTCCGTCCTCTGTCTGCAGCGCATGGGATCTCCTAGGAGCCCTCCGCGTGTATTACTCGACTGTCTCCTAGTGCGGGCTGACGGGTAAAGGCGGGGGTTGGGCTGGAAATGCAGGTAGCATCTAGTGCCTCCCCCTGGACAGATGAGGTAATTAGCGGACTTCCCCCTTCCAGCAAACACCTGTGACACCAGGCAGCTGCGTGGAGGGCGGCTCCAAACCTCCCCCACCCACTCGGCCGCATTTCGGAATTCTGAGTGTGGCGAGGTTCCGTCCTCTGTCTGCAGCGCCTGGGATCTCCTTGGAGCCCTCCGCGTATCTTCCCCGAGTGTCTCCTAGTGCGGGCTGCAGGGGAAAGGTGGGGGTTGGGCTGGAAATGCAGGTAGCATTTAGTGCCTCCCCCTGGACAGATGAGGTATTTAGCGGACTTCCCCCTGCCAGGGAACACCTGTGACACCAGGCAGCTGCGTGGAGGGCGGCCCCAAACCTCCCCCAACCACTCGGCTGCGTTTCGGAATTCTGAGTGTGGCGAGGTTTCGTCCTCTATCTGCAGCGCCTGGGATCTCCTAGGAGCCTTCTGCGTGTCTTCCCCGAGAGTCTCCTAGTGCGGGCTGACGGGTAAAGGCGGGGGTTGGGCTGGAAATGCAGGTAGCATCTAGTGCCTCCCCCTGGACAGATGAGGTAATTAGCGGAATTCACCCTGCCAGTGAACACCTGTGACACCAGGCAGCTGCGTGGGGGTAGGCCCCAAACCTCCCCCACCCACTCGGCCGCGTTTCAGAATTCTGAGTGTGGCGAGGTTCCGTCCTCTGTCTGCAGCGCCTGGGATCTCCTAGGAGCCCTCCGCGTGTCTTCCCCGAGTGTCTCCTAGTGCGGGCTGCAGAGGAAAAGCGGGGGTTTTGCTGGAAATGTAGGTAGCATCTAGTGCCTCCACCTGGACAGATGAGGTAATTAGCGGAATTCCCCCTGCCAGGGAACACCTGTGACACCAGGCAGCTGCGTGGAGGGCGGCCCCAAAACTCCCCCAACCACTCGGCCGCGTTTCGGAATTCTGAGTGTGGCGAGGTTCCGTCCTCTGTCTGCAGCGCCTGGGATCTCCTAGGAGCCCTCCACGTGACTTCCCCGAGTGTCTCCTATTGCGGGCTGCCGGGGAAAGGCGGGGGTTTTGCTGGAAATGCAGGTAGCATCTAGTGCCTCCCCCTGGACACATGAGGTAATTAGCCGAATTCCCCCTGCCAGGGAACACCTGTGACACCAGGCAGCTTCGTGGAGGGCGGCCCCAAACCTCCCCCAACCACTCGGACGCGTTTCGGAATTCTGAGTGTGGCGAGGTTCCGTCCTCTGTCTGCAGCGCCTGGGATACCTTAGGAGCCCTCCGCGTGACTTCCCCGAGTGTCTCCTTGTGCGGGCTGCCGGGGAAAGTCGGGGGTTGGGCTGGAAATGCAGGTAGCATCTAGTGCCATCCCCTGGACAGATGAGGTATTAGTGGATTTACCCCTGCCAGGGAACACCTGTGACACCAGGCAGCTGCGTGGAGGGCCGTCCCAAATCTCCCCCACCCACTCGGCCGCGTTTCAGAATTCTGAGTGTGGCGAGGTTCCGTCCTCTGTCTGCAGCGCCTGGGATCTCCTAGGAGCAATCCGTGTGTCTTCCTCGGCTGTCTCCTAGTGCGGGCTGACGGGTAAAGGCGGGGGTTGGGCTGGAAATGCAGGTAGCATCTAGTGCCTCCCCCTGGACAGATGAGGTAATTAGCGGAATTACCCCTGCCAGGGAACACCTGTGACACCAGGCAGCTGCGTGGAGGGCGGCCCCAAACCTCCCCCACCCACTCGGCCGCGTTTCGGAATTCTGAGTGTGGCGAGGTTCCGTCCTCTGTCTGCAGCGCCTGGGATCTCCTAGGATCCCTACGCGTGTCTTCCCCGAGTGTCTCCTATTGCGGGCTGCCGGGGAAAGGCGGGGGTTGGGCTGGAAATGCAGGTAGCATCTAGTGCCTCCCGCTGGACAGATGAGGTAATTAGCAGTCATCCCCCTGCCAGGGAACACCTGTGACACCAGGCAGCTGCGTGGAGTTCAGCCCCAAACCTCCCCCACCCACTCGGACGCGTTTCGGAATTCTGAGTGTGGCGAGGTTCCGTCCTCTGTCTGCAGCATCTGGGATACCCTAGGAGACCTCCGCGTGTCTTCCCCGAGTGTCTCCTAGTGCAGGCTACTGGGGAAAGGCGGGGTTGGGCTGGAATTGCTGGTAGCATCTAGTGACTCCCCCTGGACAGATGAGGTAATTAGCGGAATTCACCCTGCCAGTGAACACCTGTGACACCAGGCAGCTGCGTGGTGGTAGGCCCCAAACCTCCCCCACCCACTCGGCCGCGTTTCAGAATTCTGAGTGTGGCGAGGTTCCGTCCTCTGTCTGCAGCGCCTGGGATCTCCTAGGAGCCCTCCGCGTGTCTTCCCCGACTGTCTCCTAGTGCGGGCAGCAGAGGAAAAGCGGGGGTTTTGCTGGAAATGTAGGTAGCATCTAGTGCCTCCCCCTGGACAGATGAGGTAATTAGCGGAATTCCCCCTGCCAGGGAACACCTGTGACACCAGGCAGCTTCGTGGAGGGCGGCCCCAAACCTCCCCCAACCACTCGGCCGCGTTTCGGAATTCTGAGTGTGGCGAGGTTCCGTCCTCTCTCTGCAGCGCCTGGGATATCCTAGGAACCCTCCGCGTGACTTCCCCAAGTGTCTCCTAGTGCGGGCTGCCGGGGAAAGTCGGGGGTTGGGCTGGAAATACAGGTAGCATCTAGTGCCTCCCCCTGGACAAATGAGGTAATTAGCGGACTTCCCCCTGCTAGTGAACACCTGTGACACCAGGCAACTGCGTGGGGGTAGGCCCCAAACCTCCCCCACCCACTCGGCCGCGTTTCGGTATTGTGAGTGTGACGAGTTTCCGTCCTCTGTCTGCAGCGCCTGGGATCTCCTAGGAGGCCTCCGAGGGTCTTCCCCTAGTGTCTCCTATTGCGGGCTGCCGGGGAAAGGCAGGGGTTGGACTGGAAATGCAGGTAGCATCTAGTGCCTCCCCCTGGACAAATGAGGTAATTAGCGGATTTCCCCCTGCCAGTGAACACCTGTGAAACCAGGCAGCTTCGTGGGTGTAGGCCCAAAACCTCCACCAACCACTCGGCCGCGTTTCGGAATTCTGAGTGTGGCGAGGTTCCGTCCTCTGTCTGCAGCGCCTGGGATCTCCTAGGAGCCTTCCGCGAGTCTTCCCCGAGTGTCTCCTAGTGCGGGCTACCGGGGAAAGGCGGGGGTTTTGCTGGAAATGCAGGTAGCATCTAGTGCCTCCCCCTGGACAGATGAGGTAATTAGCGGAATTCCCCCTGCCAGGGAACACCTGTGACACCAGGGAGCTTCGTGGAGGTCGGCCCCAAACCTCCCCCAACCACTAGGCCGCGTTTCGGAATTCTGAGTGTGGCGAGGTTCCGTCCTCTGTCTGCAGCGCCTGGGATCTCCTAGGATCCCTCCGCGTGTCTTCCCCGAGTATCTCATATTGCGGGATGCCGGGGAAAGTCGGGGGTTGGGCTGGAAATGCAGGTAGCATCTAGTGCCTCCCCCTGGACAGATGAGGTATTTAGCGGACTTCCCACTGCCAGGGAACACCTGTGACACCAGGCAGCTGCGTGGAGGGCGGCCCCTAAACTGCCCCACCCACTCGGCCGCGTTTCGGAATTCTGAGTGTGGAGAGGTTCCGTCCTCGGTCTGCAGCGCCTGGGATATCTTAGGAGCCCTCCGCGTGACTTCCTCGAGTGTCTCCTAGTTCGGGCTGCCTGGGAAATGCGGGGGTTGGGCTGGAAATGCAGGTAACATCTAGTGCCTCCCCCTGGACAAATGAGGTAATTAGCAGACTTCCCCCTGCCAGTTAACACCTGTGACAGCAGGCAGCTGCGTGGGGGTAGGCCCCAAACCTCCCCCACCCACTCGGCCGCGTTTCGGAATTCTGAGTGTGGCGAGGTTCCGTCCTCTGTCTGCAGCGCCTGGGATATCTTAGGAGCCCTCCGCGTGAATTCCCCAGTGTCTCCTTGTGCGGGCTGCCGGGGAAAGTCGGGGGTTGGGCTGGAAATGCAGGTAGCATCTAGTGCCTCCCCCTGGACAGATGAGGTAATTAGTGGACTTACCCCTGCCACTGAACACCTGTGACACCAGGCAGCTGCGTGGAGGGCCGTCCCAAATCTCCCCCACCCACTCGGCCGCGTTTCGGAATTCTGAGTTTGGCGAGGTTCCGTCCTCTGTCTGCAGCGCCTGGGATCTACTAGGAGCCCTCCGCGTGTCTTACTCGACTGTCTCCTAGTGCCGGCTGACGGGTAAAGGCGGGGGTTGGGCTGGAAATGCAGGTAGCATCTAGTGCCTCCCCCTGGACAGATGAGGTATTTAGCGGAATTCCCCCTTCCAGCAAACACCTGTGACACCAGGCAGCTGCGTGGAGGGCGGCTCCAAACCTCCCCCACCCACTCGGCCGCATTTCGGAATTCTGAGTGTGGCGAGGTTCCGTCCTCTGTCTGCAGCGCCTGGGATCTCCATGGAGCCCTCCGCGTATCTTCCCCGAGTGTCTCCTAGTGCGGGCTGCAGGGGAAAGGTGGGGGTTGGGCTGGAAATGCAGGTAGCATTTAGTGCCTCCCCCTGGACAGATGAGGTATTTAGCGGACTTCCCCCTACCAGGGAACACCTGTGACACCAGGCAGCTGCGTGGAGGGCGGCCCCAAACCTCCCCACCCACTCGGCCGTGTTTCGTAATTCTGAGTGTGGCGAGGTTCCGTCCTCTGTCTGCAGCGCCTGGGATCCCCTAGGATCCCTCCGCGTGTCTTCCCCGAGTGTCTCCTAGTGCGGGATGCGGGGGAAATTCGGGGGTTGGGCTGAAAATACAGGTAGCATCTAGTGCCTCCCCCTGGACAGATGAGGTAATTAGCGGACTTCCCACTGCCAGGGAACACCTGTGACACCAGGCAGCTGCGTGGAGGGCGGCCCCAAACCTCCCCCACCCACTCGTCCGCGTTTCGGAATTCTGAGTGTGGCGAGGTTCCGTCCTCTGTCTGCAGCGCCTGGGATCTCCTTGGAGCCCTCCGCGTATCTTCCCCGAGTGTCTCCTAGTGCGGGCTGCCTGGGAAATGCGGGGGTTGGGCTGGAAATGCAGGTAGCATCTAGTGCCTCCCCCTGGACAGATGAGGTAATTATCGGAATTCCCCCTTCCAGCAAACACCTGTGACACCAGGCAGCTGCGTGGAGGGCGGCTCCAAACCTCCCCCAACCACTCGGCCGCATTTCGGAATTCTGAGTTTGGCGAGGTTCCGTCCTCTGTCTGCAGCGCCTGGGATCTCCTTGGAGCCCTCCGCGTATCTTCCCCGAGTGTCTCCTAGTGCGGGCTGCAGGGGAAAGGTGGGGGTTGGGCTGGAAATGCAGGTAGCATTTAGTGCCTCCCCCTGGACAGATGAGGTAATTAGCGGACTTCCCCCTGCCAGGGAACACCTGTGACACCAGGCAGCTGCGTGGAAGGCGGCCGAAACCTCCCCCACCCACTCGGCCGCTTTTTGGAATTCTGAGTGTGGCGAGGTTCCGTCCTCTATCTGCAGTGCCTGGGATCTCCTAGGAGCCCTCCGTGTGTCTTCCCCTAGTATCTCATAGTGCGGGCTGACAGGGAAATGCGGGGGTTGGGCTGGAAAAGCAGGTAGCATCTAGTGCCTCCCGCTGGACAGATGAGGTAATTAGCGGACTTCCCCCTGCCTGGGAACACCTGTGACACCAGGCAGCTGCGTGGAGGGCGGCCCCAAACCTCCCCCACCCACTCGGCCGCGTTTCGGAATTCTGAGTGTGGCGAGGTTCCGTCCTCTGTCTGCAGCGCCGGGATCTCCTAGGATCCCTCCGCGTGTCTTCCCCGAGTGTCTCCTTGTGCGGGATGCGGGGGAAATTCGGGGGTTGGGCTGGAAATGCAGGTAGCATCTAGTGCCTCCCCCTGGACATATGAGGTAATTAGCGGACTTCCCACTGCCAGGGAACACCTGTGACACCAGGCAGATGCTTGGAGGCGGACCCAAATCTCCCACACCCACTCGGCCGCGTTTCGGAATTCTGAGTGTGACGAGTTTCCGTCCTCTGTCTGCAGCGCCTTGGATCTCCTTGGAGCCCTCCGCGTATCTTCCCCGAGTGTCTCCTAGTGCGGGCTGCCTGGGAAATGAGGGGGTTGGGCTGGAAATGCAGGTAGCATCTAGTGCCTCCCCCTGGACAGATGAGGTAATTAGCGGACTTCCCCCTTCCAGCAAACACCTGTGACACCAGGCAGCTGCCTGGAGGGCGGCTCCAAACCTCCCCCACCCACTCGGCCGTATTTCGGAATTCTGAGATTGGCGAGGTTCCGTCCTCTGTCTGCAGCGCCTGGGATCTCCTTGGAGCCCTCCGCGTATCTTCCCCGAGTGTCTCCTAGTGCGGGCTGCAGGGGAAAGTTAGGGGTTGGGCTGGAAATGCAGGTAGAATTTAGTGCCTCCCCCTGGACAGATGAGGTAATTAGCGGACTTCCCCCTGCCAGGGAACACCTGTGACACCAGGCAGCTGCGTGGAAGGCGGCCCCAAACCTCCCCCAACCACTCGGCAGCTTTTTGGAATTCTGAGTGTGGCGAGGTTCCGTCCTCTATCTGCAGTGCCTGGGATCTCCTAGGAGCCCTCCGCGTGTCTTCCCCGAGTAACTCATAGTGCGGGCTTAAAGGGAAATGCGGGGTTTGGGTTGGAAAAGCAGGTAGCATCTAGTGCCTACCGTTGGACAGATGAGGTAATTAGCGGACTTCCCACTGCCAGGGAACACCTGTGACACCAGGCAGCTGCGTGGAGAGCGGCCCCAAACCTCCCCCACCCACTCGGCCGCGTTTCGGAATTCTGAGTGTGGCGAGGTTCCGTCCTCTGTCTGCAGCGCCTGGGAACTCCTAGGATCCCTCCGCGTGTCTTCCCCGACTGTCTCCTTGTGCGGGATGCGGGGGAAATTCGGGGGTTGGGCTGGAAATGCAGGTAGCATCTAGTGCCTCCCCCTGGACATATGAGGTAATTAGCGGACTTCCCACTGCCAGGGAACACCTGTGACACCAGGCAGATGCGTGGAGGCGGCCCCAAATCTCCCACACCCACTCGGCCGCGTTTCGGAATTCTGAGTGTGACGAGTTTCCATCCTCTGTCTGCAGCGCCTGGGATCTCCTAGGAGCCCTCCGCGTGTCTTCCCCTAGTGTCTCCTATTGCGGGCTGCCGGGGAAAGGCGGGGGTTGGGCTGGAAATGCAGGTAGCATCTAGTTCCTCCCCCTGGACAAATGAGGTAATTAGCGGATTTCCCCCTGCCAGTGAACACCTGTGAATCCAGGCAGCTGCGTAGGGGTAGGCCCAAATCCTCCCCCACCCACTCTGCCGCGTTTCGGAATTCTGAGTGTGGCGAGGTTCCGTCCTCTGTCTGCGGCGCCTGGGATCTCCTAGGAGCCTTCCGCGAGTCTTCCCCGAGTGTCTCCTAGTGCGGGCTACAGGGGAAAGGCGGGGGATTTGCTGGAAATGCAGGTAGCATCTAGTGCCTCCCCCTGGACAGATGAGGTAATTAGCGGAATTCCCCCTGCCAGGGAACACTTGTGACACCAGGCAGTTTCGTGGAGGTCGGCCCCAAACCTCCCCCAACCACTAGGCCGCGTTTCGGAATTCTGAGTGTGGCGAGGGTCCGTCCTCTGTCTGCAGCGCCTGGGATCTCCTAGGATCCCTCCGCGTGTCTTCCCCGAGTATCTCATTGTGCGGGATGCCGGGGAAAGTCGGGGAATGGTCTGGAAATGCAGGTAGCATCTAGTGCCTCCCCCTGGACAGATGAGGTAATTAGCGGACTTCCCACTGCCAGGGAACACCTGTGACACCAGGCAGCTGCGTGGAGGGCGGCCCCTAAACTGCCCCAACCACTCGGCCGCGTTTCGGAATTCTGAGTGTGGCGAGGTTCCGTCCTCTGTCTGCAGCGCCTGGGATCTCCTAGGAGCCCTCCGCGTGTCTTACTCGACTGTCTCCTAGTGCGGGCTGACGGGTAAAGGCGGGGGTTGGGCTGGAAATGCAGGTAGCATCTAGTGCCTCCCCCTGGACAGATGAGGTAATTAGCGGAGTTCCCCCTTCCAGCAACAACCTGTGACACCAGGCAGCTGCGTGGAGGGCGGCTCCAAACCTCCCCCACCCACTCGGCCGCATTTCGGAATTCTGAGTGTGGCGAGGTTCCGTCCTCTGTCTGCAGCGCCTGGGATCTCCTAGGAGCCCTCCGCGTGTCTTCCCCGAGTGTCTCCTAGTGCGGGCAGCAGAGGAAAAGCGGGGGTTTTGCTGGAAATGTAGGTAGCATCTAGTGCCTCCCCCTGGACAGATGAGGTAATTAGCGGAATTCCCCCTGCCAGGGAACACCTGTGACACCAGGCAGCTTCGTGGAGGGCGGCCCCAAACCTCCCCCAACCACTCGGCCGCGTTTCGGAATTCTGAGTGTGGCGAGGTTCCGTCCTCTTTCTGCAGCGCCTGGGATATCCTAGGAACCCTCCGCGTGACTTCCCCTAGTGTCTCCTAGTGCGGGCTGCCGGGGAAAGTCGGGGGTTGGGCTGGAAATGCAGGTAGCATCTAGTGCCTCCCCCTGGACAAATGAGGTAATTAGCGGACTTCCCCCTGCTAGTGAACACCTGTGACACCAGGCAGCTGCGTGGGGGTAGGCCCCAAACCTCCCCCAACCACTAGGCCGCGTTTCGGAATTCTGAGTGTGGCGAGGTTCCGTCCTCTGTCTGCAGCGCCTGGGATCTCCTAGGATCCCTCCGCGTGTCTTCCCCGAGTATCTCATATTGCGGGATGCGGGGAAAGTCGGGGGTTGGGCTGGAAATGCAGGTAGCATCTAGTGCCTCCCCCTGGACAGATGAGATAATTAGCGGACTTCCCACTGCCAGGGAACACCTGTGACACCAGGCAGCTGCGTGGAGGGCCGCCCCTAACCTGCCCCACCCACTCGGCCGCGTTTCGGAATTCTGAGAGTGGAGAGGTTCCGTCCTCGGTCTGCAGCGCCTGGGATATCTTAGGAGCCCTCCGCGTGACTTCCTCGAGTGTCTCCTAGTTCGGGCTGCCTGGGAAATGCGGGGGTTGGGCTGGAAATGCAGGTAACATCTAGTGCCTCCCCCTGGACAAATGAGGTAATTAGCAGACTTCCCCCTGCCAGTTAACACCTGTGACAGCAGGCAGCTGCGTGGGGGTAGGCCCCAAACCTCCCCCACCCACTCGGCCGCGTTTCGGAATTCTGAGTGTGGCGAGGTTCCGTCCTCTGTCTGCAGCGCCTGGGATATCTTAGGAGCCCTCCGCGTGACTTCCCCGAGTGTCTCCTTGTGCGGGCTGCCGGGGAAAGTCGGGGGTTGGGCTGGAAATGCAGGTAGCATCTAGTGCCTCCCCCTGGACAGATGAGGTAATTAGTGGAATTACCCCTGCCAGGGAACACCTGTGACACCAGGCAGCTGCGTGGAGGGCCGTCCCAAATCTCCCCCACCCACTCGGCCGCGTTTTGGAATTCTGAGTTTGGCGAGGTTCCGTCCTCTGTCTGCAGTGCCTGGGATCTACTGGGAGCCCTCCGCGTGTCTTACTCGACTGTCTCCTAGTGCGGGCTGACGGGTAAAGGCGGGGGTTGGGCTGGAAATGCAGGTAGCATCTAGTGCCTCCCCCTGGACAGATGAGGTAATTAGCGGAATTCCCCCTTCCAGCAACAACCTGTGACAACAGGCAGCTGCGTGGAGTGCGGCTCCAAACCTCCCCCACCCACTCGGCCGCATTTCGGAATTCTGAGTGTGGCGAGGTTCCGTCCTCTGTCTGCAGCGCCTGGGATCTACTTGGAGCCCTCCGCGTATCTTCCCCGAGTGTCTCCTAGTGCGGGCTGCAGGGGAAATGTGGGGGTTGGGCTGGAAATGCAGGTAGCATTTAGTGCCTCCCCCTGGACAGATGAGGTATTTAGCGGACTTCCCCCTACCAGGGAACACCTGTGACACCAGGCAGCTGCGTGGAGGGCGGCCCCAAACCTCCCCCACAAACTCGGCCGCGTTTCGGAATTCTGAGTGTGGCGAGGTTCCGTCCTCTGTCTGCAGCGCCTGGGATCCCCTAGGATCCCTCCGCGTGTCTTCCCCGAGTGTCTCCTAGTGCGGGATGCGGGGGAAATTCGGGGGTTGGGCTGAAAATACAGGTAGCATCTAGTGCCTCCCCCTGGACAGATGAGGTAATTAGCGAACTTCCCACTGCCAGGGAACACCTGTGACACCAGGCAGCTGCGTGGAGGGCGGCCCCAAACCTCCCCCACCCACTCGGCCACGTTTCGGAATTCTGAGTGTGGCGAGGTTCCGTCCTCTGTCTGCAGCGCCTGGGATCTCCTTGGAGCCCTCCGCGTATCTTCCCCGAGTGTCTCCTAGTGCGGGCTGCAGGGGAAAGGTAGGGGTTTGGCTGGAAATGCAGGTAGAATTTAGTGCCTCCCCCTGGACAGATGAGGTAATTAGCGGAATTCCCCCTGCCAGGGAACACCTGTGACACCAGGCAGCTGCGTGGAAGGCGGCCCCAAACCTCCCCCACCCACTCGGCCGCTTTTTGGAATTCTGAGTGTGGCGAGGTTCCGTCCTCTATCTGCAGTGCCTGGGATCTCCTAGGAGCCCTCCGCGTGTCTTCCACGAGTATCTCATAGTGCGGGCTTAAAGGGAAATGTGGGGGTTGGGCTGGAAAAGCAGGTAGCATCTAGTGCCTACCGTTGGACAGATGAGGTAATTAGCGGACTTCCCACTGCCAGGGAACACCTGTGACACCAGGCAGCTGCGTGGAGGGCGGCCCCAAACCTCCCCCACCCACTCGGCCGCTTTTTGGAATTCTGAGTGTGGCGAGCTTCCGTCCTCTGTCTGCAGCGCCTGAGATCTCCTAGGAGCCCTCCGCGTGTCTTCTCCGAGTATCTCATAGTGCGGGCTGACAGGGAAATGCGGGGGTTGGGCTGGAAAAGCAGGTAGCATCTAGTGCCTACCACTGGACAGATGAGGTAATTAGCGGACTTCCCCCTGCCTGGGAACACCTGTGACACCAGGCAGCTGCGTGGAAGGCGGCCCCAAATCTCCCCCACCCACTCGGCCGCGTTTCGGAATTCTGAGTGTGGCGAGGTTCCGTCCTCTGTCTGCAGCGCCTGGGATCCCCTAGGATCCCTCCGCGTGTCTTCCCCGAGTGTCTCCTAGTGCGGACTGCAGGGGAAAGGCGGGGGTTGTTCTGGAAATGCAGTTAGAATCTAGTGCCTCCCACTGGACAGATGAGGTATTTCGCGGAATTCCCACTGCCAGGGAACACCTGTTACACCAGGCAGCTGCGTGGAGGGCGGCCCCAAACCTCCCGCACCCACGCGGCCGCATTCTGGAATTCTGAGTGTGGCGAGGTTCCGTCATCTGTCTGCAGCGCCTGGGATATCCTAGGAGCCCTCCGCGTGTCTTCCCCGAGTGTCTCCGAGTGCGGGCTGCCGGGGAAAGGCGGGTGTTGGGCTGGAAATGCAGGTAGCATCTAGTGCCTCCCCCTGGACAGATGAGGTAATTAGTGGAATTCCCCCTGCCAGTGAACACCTGTGACATCAGGCAGCTGCGTGGAGGTAGGCCCCAAACCTCCCCCACCCACTCGGCCGCGTTTCGGAATTCTGAATGTGGCGAGGTTCCGTCCTCTGTCTGCAGTGCCTGTGAACTCCTAGGAGCCCTCCGCGTGTCTTCCCCGAGTGTCTCCTAGTGCAGGCTGCCGGGGAAAGTCGGGTTTTGGGCTGGAAATTCAGGTAGAATCTAGTGCCTCCCCCTGGACAGATGAGGTAATTAGCGGAATTCCCCCTTCCAGGGAACACCTGTGACACCAGGCAGCTGCGTGGAAGGCGGCCCCAAACCTCCCCCACCCACTCGGCTGCGTTTCGGAATTCTGAGTGTGGCGAGGTTCCGTCCTCTGTCTGCAGCGCCTGGGATCTCCTAGGAGCCCTCCACGTGACTTCCCCGAGTGTCTCCTAGTGCGGGCTACGGAGGAAAGTCGGAGGTTGGGCTGGAAATGCAGGTAGCATCTAGTGCCTCCCCCTGGACATGTGAGGTAATTAGCGGATTTCCCCTGCCAGGGAACACCTGTGACACCAGGCAGCTGCGTGGAGGGCGGCCACAAACCTCCCCCACCCACTTGGCCGCGTTTCGGAATTCTGAGTGTGGCGAGGTTCCGTCCTCTGTCTGCAGCGCCTGGGATATCCTAGGAGCCCTCCGCGTGTCTTCCCCGAGTGTCTCCTAGTGCGGGCTGCCGGGGAAAGTCGGGGGTTGGGCTAGAAATGCAGGTAGCATCTAGTGCCTAATACTGGACAGATGAGATAATTAGCGGAATTCCCCCTTCCAGGGAACACCTGTGACACCAGGCAGCTGCGTGGAGGGCGGCCCCATACCTCCCCCACCCTCTCGGCTGCGTTTCGGAATTCTGATTGTGGCGAGGTTCCGTCCTCAGTCTGCAGCGAATGGGATACCTTAGGAGCCCTCCGCGTGTCTTTCCCGAGTGTCTCCTAGTGCGGGCTGCCGGGGAAAGGCTGGTGTTGGGCTGGAAATTCAGATAGCATCTAGTGCCTCCCCCTGGACAGATCAGGTTATTAGCGTACTTCTCCCTGCCAGTGAACACCTGTGACACCAGGCAGCTGCGTGGAAGTCGGCCCCAAACCTCCCCCACCCACTCGGCCGCGTTTTGGAATTCTGAGTGTGGCGAGGTTCCGTCCTCTGTCTGCAGAGCCTGGGATCTCCTAAGAGCCTTCAAAGTGACTTCCCCGAGAGTCTCCTAGTGCGGGCTGCCGGGGAAAGGCGGGGATTGGGCTGGAAATGCAGGTAGCATCTAGTGCCTCCCCTGGACAGATGAGGTAATTAGCGGACTTCCCCCTGCCAGGGAACACCTGTGACACCAGGCAGCTGCGTGGAGGGCGGCCCCAAACCTCCCCCACCCACTCGGCCGCTTTTTGGAATTCTGAGTGTGGCGAGGTTCCGTCCTCTGTCTGCAGCGCCTGAGATCTCCTAGGAGCCCTCCGCGTGTCTTCTCCGAGTATCTCATAGTGCGGGCAGACAGGGAAATGCGGGGGTTGGGCTGGAAATGCAGGTAGCATCTAGTGCCTACCGCTGGACAGATGAGGTAATTAGCGGACTTCCCCCTGCCTGGGAAAACCTGTGACACCAGGCAGCTGCGTGGAAGGCGGCCCCAAATCTCCCCCACCCACTCGGCCGCGTTTCGGAATTCTGAGTGTGGCGAGGTTCCGTCCTCTGTCTGCAGCGCCTGGGATCCCCTAGGATCCCTCCGCGTGTCTTCCCCGAGTGTCTCCTAGTGCGGGATGCGGGGGAAAGTCGGGTTTTGGGCTGGAAATGCAGGTAGCATCTAGTGCCTCCCCCTGGACATAAGAGGTAATTAGCGGACTTCCCACTGCCAGGGAACACCTGTGACACCAGGCAGCTGCGTGGAGGGCGGCCCCAAACCTCCCCCACCCACTCGGCCGCTTTTTGGAATTCTGAGTGTGGCGAGGTTCCGTCCTCTGTCTGCAGCGCCTGAGATCTCCTAGGAGCCCTCCGCGTGTCTTCTCCGAGTATCTCATAGTGCGGGCTGACAGGGAAATGCGGGGGTTGGGCTGGAAAAGCAGGTAGCATCTAGTGCCTACCGCTGGACAGATGAGGTAATTAGCGGACTTCCCCCTGCCTGGGAACACCTGTGACACCAGGCAGCTGCGTGGAAAGCGGCCCCAAATCTCCCCCACCCACTCGGCCGCGTTTCGGAATTCTGAGTGTGGCGAGGTTCCGTCCTCTGTCTGCAGCGCCTGGGATCCCCTAGGATCCCTCCGCGTGTCTTCCCCGAGTGTCTCCTAGTGCGGGATGCGGGGGAAAGTCGGGTTTTGGGCTGGAAATGCAGGTAGCATCTAGTGCCTCCCCCTGGACATAAGAGGTAATTAGCGGACTTCCCACTGACAGGGAACACCTGTGACACCAGGCAGCTGCGTGGAGGGCGGCCCCAAACCTCCCCCACCCACTCAACCGCGTTTCGGAATTCTGAGTGTGGCGAGATTCCGTCCTCTGTCTGCAGCGCCTGGGATCTCCTAGGATCCCTCCGCGTGTCTTCCCCGAGTGTCTCCAAGTGCGGGATGCGGGGGAAATTCGGGGGTTGGGCTGGAAATGCAGGTAGCATCTAGTGCCTCCCCCTGGACATATGAGGTAATTAGCGGACTTCCCACTGCCAGGGAACACCTGTGACACCAGGCAGATGCGTGGAGGCGGCCCCAAATCTCCCACACCCACTCGGCCGCGTTTCGGAATTCTGAGTGTGACGAGTTTCCGTCCTCGGTCTGCAGCGCCTGGGATCTCCTAGGAGCCCTCCGCGTGTCTTCCCCTAGTGTCTCCTATTGCGGGCTGCCGTGGAAAGGCGGGGGTTGGGCTGGAAATGCAGGTAGCATCTAGTGCCTCCCCCTGGACAAATGAGGTAATTAGCGGATTTCCCCCTGCCAGTGAACACCTGTGAAACCAGGCAGCTGCGTAGGGGAAGGCCCAAAACCTCCCCCACCCACTCGGCCGCGTTTCGGAATTCTGAGTGTGGCGAGGTTCCGTCCTCTGTCTGCAGCGCCTGGGATCTCCTAGGAGCCTTCCGCGAGTCTTCCCCGAGTGTCTCCTAGTGTGGGCTACCGGGGAAAAGCGGGGGATTTGCTGGAAATGCAGGTAGCATCTAGTGCCTCCCCCTGGACAGATGAGGTAATTAGCGGAATTCCCCCTGCCAGGGAACACCTGTGACACCAGGCAGTTTCGTGGAAGTCGGCCCCAAACCTCCCCCACCCACTCGGCCGCGTTTCGGAATTCTGAGTGTGGCGAGGTTCCGTCCTCTGTCTGCAGCGACTGGGATCTCCTAGGATCCCTCCACGTGTCTTCCCCGAGTATCTCCTTGTGCGGGATGCCGGGGAAAGTCGGGGGTTGAGCTGGAAATGCAGGTAGCATCTAGTGCCTCCCCCTGGACAGATGAGGTAATTAGCGGACTTCCCACTGCCAGGGAACACCTGTGACACCAGGCAGCTGCGTGGAGGGCGGCCCATAAACTGCCCCACCCACTCGGCCGCGTTTCGGAATTCTGAGTGTGGAGAGGTTCCGTCCTCTGTCTGCAGCGCCTGGGATATCTTAGGAGCCCTCCGCGTGACTTCCCCGAGTGTCTCCTAGTGCGGGCTCCCGGGGAAAATCGGGGGTTGGGCTAGAAATGCAGGTAGCATCTAGTGCCATCCCCTGGACAGATGAGGTAATTAGCGGACTTCCCCCTGCAAGGGAACACCTGTGACACCAGGCAGCTGCGTGGAAGGCCGTCCCAAATATCCCCCACCCACTCGGCCGCGTTTCGGAATTCTGAGTGTGGCGAGGTTCCGTCCTCTGTCTGCAGTGCCTGGGATCCCCTAAGAACTCTCCGCGTGTCTTCCTCGAGTGTCTTCTAGTGCGGGCTGCCGGGGAAAGGGGGGGTTGGGCTGAAAATTCAGGTAGCATCTAGTGCCATCCCCTGGACAGATGAGGTAATTAGCGGACTTCCCCCTGCCAGGGAACACCTGTGACACCAGGCAGCTGCGTGGAGGGTGGCCCCAAACCTCCCCCACCCACTCGGCCGCGTTTCGGAATTCTGAGTGTGGCGAGGTTCCGTCCTCTGTCTGCAGCGCCTGGGATCTCCTAGGAGCCCTCCGCGTATCTTCCCCGAGTGTCTCCTAGTGCGGACTGCAGGGGAAAGGCGGGGGTTGTTCTGGAAATGCAGTTAGAATCTAGTGCCTCCCACTGGACAGATGAGGTATTTCGCGGAATTCCCCCTGCCAGGGAACACCTGTTACACCAGGCAGCTGCGTGGAGGGCGGCCCCAAACCTCCCGCAACCACTCGGCCGCGTTCTGGAATTCTGAGTGTGGCGAGGTTCCGTCATCTGTCTGCAGCGCCTGGGATATCCTAGGAGCCCTCCGCGTATCTTCCCCGAGTGTCTCCGAGTGCGGGCTGCCGGGGAAATGCGGGTGTTGGGCTGGAAATGCAGGTAGCATCTAGTGCCTCCCCCTGGACATATGAGGTAATTAGTGGAATTCCCCCTGCCAGTGAACACCTGTGACATCAGGCAGCTGCGTGGAGGTAGGCCCCAAACCTCCCCCACCCACTCGGCCGCGTTTCGGAATTCTGAATGTGGCGAGGTTCCGTCCTCTGTCTGCAGTGCCTGTGAACTCCTAGGAGCCCTCCGCGTGTCTTCCCCGAGTGTTTCCTAGTGCAGGCTGCCGGGGAAATTCGGGTTTTGTGCTGGAAATTCAGGTAGAATCTAGTGCCTCCCCCTGGACAGATGAGGTAATTAGCGGAATTCCCCCTTCCAGGGAACACCTGTGACACCAGGCAGCTGCGTGGAAGGCGGCCGCAAACCTCCCCCACCCACTCGGCTGCGTTTCGGAATTCTGAGTGTGGCGAGGTTCCGTCCTCTGTCTGCAGCGCCTGGGATCTCCTAGGAGCCCTCCACGTGACTTCCCCGAGTGTCTCCTAGTGCGGGCTACGGAGGAAAGTCGGAGGTTGGGCTGGAAATGCAGGTAGCATCTAGTGCCTCCCCCTGGACATGTGAGGTAATTAGCGGATTTCCCCTGCCAGGGAACACCTGTGACACCAGGCAGCTGCGTGGAGGGCGGCCACCAACCTCCCCCACCCACTTGGCCGCGTTTCGGAATTCTGAGTGTGGCGAGGTTCCGTCCTCTGTCTGCAGCGCCTGGGATATCCTAGGAGCCCTCCGCGTGTCTTCCCCGAGTGTCTCCTAGTGCGGGCTGCCGGGGAAAGTCGGGGGTTGGGCTAGAAATGCAGGTAGCATCTAGTGCCTAATACTGGACAGATGAGATAATTAGCGGAATTCCCCCTTCCAGGGAACACCTGTGACACCAGGCAGCTGCGTGGAGGGCGGCCCCATACCTCCCCCACCCTCTCGGCTGCGTTTCGGAATTCTGATTGTGGCGAGGTTCCGTCCTCAGTCTGCAGCGAATGGGATATCTTAGGAGCCCTCCGCGTGTCTTCCCCGAGTGTCTCCTAGTGCGGGCTGCCGGGGAAAGGCTGGTGTTGGGCTGGAAATTCAGATAGCATCTAGTGCCTCCCCCTGGACAGATCAGGTTATTAGCGTACTTCTCCCTGCCAGTGAACACCTGTGACACCAGGCAGCTGCGTGGAAGTCGGCCCCAAACCTCCCCCACCCACTCGGCCGCGTTTTGGAATTCTGAGTGTGGCGAGGTTCCGTCCTCTGTCTGCAGAGCCTGGGATCTCCTAAGAGCCTTCTAAGTGACTTCCCCGAGAGTCTCCTAGTGCGGGCTGCTGGGGAAAGGCGGGGATTGGGCTGGAAATGCAGGTAGCATCTAGTGCCTCCCCTGGACAGATGAGGTAATTAGCGGAATTCCCCCTGGCAGGGAACACCTGTGACACCAGGCATCTGCGTGGAGGGCGGCCCCAAACCTCCCCCACCCACTCGGCCGCGTTTCGGAATTCTGAGTGTGGCGATGTTCCGTCCTCTGTCTGCAGCGCCTGGGATTTCCTAGGAGCCCTCCGCGTGTCTTCCCTGAGTGTCTCCTAGTGCGGGCTGCCGGGGAAATTCGGGGTTTGGGCTGGAAATGCAGGTAGCATCTAGTGCCTCCCCCTGGACAGATGAGGTAATTAGCGGACTTCCCACTGCAAGGGAACACCTGTGACACCAGGCAGATGCGTGGAGGGCGGCCACAAACCTCCCCCACCCACTCGGCCGCCTTTCGGAATTCTGAGTGTGGCGAGGTTCCGTCCTCTGTCTGCAGCGCCTGGGATCTCCTAGGAGCCCTCCACGAGACTTCCCCGAGTGTCTCCTAGTGCGGGCTACGGAGGAAAGTCGGGGGTTGGGCTGGAAATGCAGGTAGCATCTAGTGCCTCCCCCTGGACATATGAGGTAATTAGCGGATTTCCCCTGCCTGGGATACCTGTGACACCAGGCAGCTGCGAGGAGGGCGGCCCCAAACCTCCCCCACCCTCTCGGAGGCGTTTCGGAATTCTGAGTGTGGCGAGGTTCCGTCCTCTCTCTGCAGCGCCTGGGATCTCCTAGGAGCCCTCCGCGTGTCTTCACCGAGTGTCTCCTAGTGCGGGATGCCGGGGAAATTCGGGGGTTGGGCTGGAAATGCAGGTAGCATCTAGTGCCTCCCCCTGTATAGATGAGGTAATTAGCGGAATTCCCCCTTCCAGGGAACACCTGTGACCCCAGGCAGCTGCGTGGAGGGATGCCCCAAACCTCCCCCACCCACTCGGCCGCGTTTCGGAATTCTGAGTGTGGCGAGGTTCCGTCCTCTGTCTGCAGCGCCTGGGATCTCCTATGAGCCTTCTGCATGTCTTCCCCGAGAGTTTCCTACTGCGGGCTGACGGGTAAAAGCGGGGGTTAGGCTGGAAACGCAGGTAGCATCTAGTGCCTCCCGCTCGACAGATGAGGCAATTAGCGGACTTCCCCCTGCCAGGGAACACCTGTGACACCAGGCAGTTGCGTGGATGGCGGCCTGAAACCTCCCCCACTCACTTGGCCTCGTTTCGGAATTCTGAGTGTGGCGAGGTCCCGTCCTCTGTCTGCAGCGCCTGGGATCTCCTAGGAGCCCTCCACATGACTTCCCCGAGTGTCTCCTAGTGCCGGCTACCGAGGAAAGGCGGGGGTTGGGCTGGAAATGCAGGTAGCATCTAGTGCCTCCCCCTGGACAGATGAGGTAATTAGCGGACTTCCCCCTGCAAGGGAACACCTGTGACACCAGGCAGCTGCGTGGAGGGTGGCCCCAAACCTCCCCCACCCACTCGGCCGCGTTTCGGAATTCTGAGTGTGGCGAGGTTCCGTCCTCTGTCTGCAGCGCCTGGGATCTCCTAGGAGCCTTCTGCGTGTCTTACCGGAGAGATTCCTACTGCGGCCTGCCCGGTAAAGGCGGGGGATGGGCTGGAAATGCAGGTAGCATCTAGTGCCTCCCCCTGTATATATGAGGTAATTAGCGGAATTCCCCCTGCCAGTTAACACCTGTGACACCAGGCAGCTGCGTGGAGGTCAGCCCCAAACCTCCCCCACCCACTCGGCCGCGTTTCGGAATTCTGAGTGTGGCGAGGTTCCGTCCTCTGTCTGCAGCGCCTGGGATCTCCTAGGAGCACACTGCGTGTCTTCCCCGAGTGTCCCATAGTGCGGGCTGACGGGGAAAGGCGGGGCTTGGGCTGGAAATGCCGGTAGCATCTAGTGCCTCCCCCTGTACAGATGAGGTAATTAGCGGACTTCCCCCTGCCAGGGAACACCTGTGACACCAGGCAGCTGCGGGGAGGGCGGCCCCAAACCTCCCCCACCCACTCGGCCGCGTTTCGGAATTCTGAGTGTGGCGAGGTTCCGTCCTCTGTCTGCAGCGCCTGGGATCTCCTAGGAGCCCTCCGCGTATCTTCCCCGAGTGTCTCCTAGTGCGGACTGCAGGGGAAAGGCGGGGGTTGTTCTGGAAATGCAGGTAGAATCTAGTGCCTCCCACTGGACAGATGAGGTATTTCGCGGAATTCCCCCTGCCAGGGAACACCTGTAACACCAGGCAGCTGCGTGGAGGGCGGCCCCAAACCTCCCGCAACCACTCGGCCGCGTTCTGGAATTCTGAGTGTGGCGAGGTTCCGTCATCTGTCTGCAGCGCCTGGGATATCCTAGGAGCCCTCCGCGTGTCTTCCCCGAGTGTCTCCGAGTGCGGGCTGCCGGGGAAAGGCGGGTGTTGGGCTGGAAATGCAGGTAGCATCTAGTGCCTCCCCCTGGACAGATGAGGTAATTAGTGGAATTCCCCCTGCCAGTGAACACCTGTGACATCAGGCAGCTGCGTGGAGGTAGGCCCCAAACCTCCCCCACCCACTCGGCCGCGTTTCGGAATTCTGAATGTGGCGAGGTTCCGTCCTCTGTCTGCAGTGACTGTGAACTCCTAGGAGCCCTCCGCGTGTCTTCCCCGAGTGTCTCCTAGTGCAGGCTGCCGGGGAAAGTCGGGTTTTGGGCTGGAAATTCAGGTAGAATCTAGTGCCTCCCCCTGGACAGATGAGGTAATTAGCGGAATTCCCCCTTCCAGGGAACACCTGTGACACCAGGCAGCTGCGTGGAAGGCGGCCCCAAACCTCCCCCACCCACTCGACTGCGTTTCGGAATTCTGAGTGTGGCGAGGTTCCGTCCTCTGTCTGCAGCGCCTGGGATCTCCTAGGAGCCCTCCACGTGACTTCCCCGAGTGTCTCCTAGTGCGGGCTACGGAGGAAAGTCGGGGGTTGGGCTGGAAATGCAGGTAGCATCTAGTGCCTCCCCCTGGACATATGAGGTAATTAGCGGATTTCCCCTGCCAGGGAACACCTGTGACACCAGGAAGCTGCGTGGAGGGCGGCCACAAACCTCCCCCACCCACTTGGCCGCGTTTCGGAATTCTGAGTGTGGCGAGGTTCCGTCCTCTCTCTGCAGCGCCTGGGATATCCTAGGAGCCCTCCGCGTGTCTTCCCCGAGTGTCTCCTAGTGCGGGCTGCCGGGGAAAGTCGGGGGTTGGGCTAGAAATGCAGGTAGCATCTAGTGCATAATACTGGACAGATGAGATAATTAGCGGAATTCCCCCTTCCAGGGAACACCTGTGACACCAGGCAGCTGCGTGGAGGGCGGCCCCATACCTCCCCCACCCTCTCGGCTGCGTTTCGGAATTCTGATTGTGGCGAGGTTCCGTCCTCTGTCTGCAGAGCCTGGGATCTCCTAAGAGCCTTCTAAGTGACTTCCCCGAGTGTCTCCTAGTGCGGGCTGCGGGGGAAAGGCGGGGATTGGGCTGGAAATGCAGGTAGCATCTAGTTCCTCCCCTGGACAGATGAGGTAATTAGCGGAATTCCCCCTGGCAGGGAACACCTGTGACACCAGGCAGCTGCGTGGAGGTCAGCCCCAAACCTCCCCCACTCTCTCGGACGCGTTTCGGATTCTGAAAGTGGCGAGGTTCCGTCCTCTGTCTGCAGCGCCAGAGATCTCCTAGGAGCCCTCTGCGTGTCTTCCCCGAGTGTCCCATAGTGCGGGCTGACGGTGAAAGGCGGGGCTTGGGCTGCAAATGCCGGTAGCGTCTATTGCCTCCCCCTGGACAGATGAGGTAATTAGCGGACTTCCCCCTGCCAGGGAACACCTGTGACACCAGGCACCTGCGTGGAGGGCGGCCCCAAACCTCCCCCACCCACTCGGCCGCGTTTCGGAATTCTGAGTGTGGCGATGTTCCGTCCTCTGTCTGCAGCGCCTGGGATTTCCTAGGAGCCCTCCGCGTGTCTTCCCTGAGTGTCTCCTAGTGCGGGCTGCCGGGGAAATTCGGGGTTTGGGCTGGAAATGCAGGTAGCATCTAGTGCCTCCCCCTGGACAGATGAGGTAATTAGCGGACTTCCCACTGCAAGGGAACACCTGTGACACCAGGCAGATGCGTGGAGGGCGGCCACAAACCTCCCCAACCCACTCGGCCGCGTTTCGGAATTCTGAGTGTGGCGAGGTTCCGTCCTCTTTCTGCAGCGCCTGGGATCTCCTAGGAGCACTCCACGAGACTTCCCCGAGTGTCTCCTAGTGCGGGCTACGGAGGAAAGTCGGGGGTTGGGCTGGAAATGCAGGTAGCATCTAGTGCCTCCCCCTGGACATATGAGGTAATTAGAGGATTTCCCCTGCCTGGGAAACCTGTGACACCAGGCAGCTGCGAGGAGGGCGGCCCCAAACATCCCCCACCCTCTCGGAGGCGTTTCGGAATTCTGAGTGTGGCGAGGTTCCGTCCTCTCTCTGCAGCGCCTGGGATCTCCTAGGAGCCCTCCGCGTGTCTTCACCGAGTGTCTCCTAGTGCGGGATGCCGGGGAAATTCGGGGGTTGGGCTGGAAATGCAGGTAGCATCTAGTGCCTCCCCCTGTATAGATGAGGTAATTAGCGGAATTCCCCCTTCCAGGGAACACCTGTGACCCCAGGCAGCTGCGTGGAGGGATGCCCCAAACCTCCCCCACCCACTCGGCCGCGTTTCGGAATTCTGAGTGTGGCGAGGTTCCGTCCACTGTCTGCAGCACCTGGGATCTCCTATGAGCCTTCTGCGTGTCTTCCCCGAGAGATTCCTACTGCGGGCTGACGGGTAAAAGCGGGGGTTAGGCTGGAAACGCAGGTAGCATCTAGTGCCTCCCGCTCGACAGATTAGGCAATTAGCGGAATTCCCCCTGCCAGGGAACACCTGTGACACCAGGCAGTTGCGTGGATGGCGGCCCGAAACCTCCCCCACTCACTTGGCCTCGTTTCGGAATTCTGAGTGTGGCGAGGTTCCGTCCTCTGTCTGCAGCTCCTGGGATCTCCTAGGAGCCCTCCGCGTGTCTTACCCGAGTGTCTCCTAGAGCGGGCTGCCGAGGAAATGTGGGGGTTTTGCTGGAAATGCATGTAGCATCTAGTGCCTCCCCCTGGACAGATGAGGTAATTAGCGGAATTCCCCCTGCCAGGGAACACCTGTGACACCAGGCAGCTGTGAGGAGGGCGGCACCAAACCTCCACCAACCCCCTCGGCCGCGTTCCGGAATTCTGAGTCTTGCGAGGTTCTGTCCTCTGTCTGCAGCGCCTGGGATCTCCTAAGAACACTCCGCGTGTATTCCCCGAGTGTCTCCTAGTGCGGGCTGACGGGGAAAGGCGGCGGTTGGGCTGGAATTGCAGGTAGTTTCTAGAGCCTCCCCCTTTAAAGATGAGGTAATTAGCGGAATTCCCGCTGCAAGGGAAAACCAGTGACACCAGGCAGCTGCGTGGTTGGCGGCCACAAACCTCCCCAAACCACTCGGCCGCGTTTCGGAATTCTGAGTGTGGCGAGATTCCGTCCTCTGTCTGTAGCGCCTGGGATCTCCTAGGAGCCCTCTGCGTGTCTACCCCGAGTGTCTCCTAGTGCTGGCTGCCGGGTAAAAGCGGGGTTTGGGCTGGAAATGCAGGTAGCATTTAGAGCCTCCCCCTGGACAGTTGAGGTAATTAGCGGAATTCCCCCTACCAGGGAACACCTGTGACACCAGGCAGCTGCGTGGAGGGCGGCCCCAAACTTCCCCCACCCACTCGGCCGCGTTTCGGAATTCTGAGTGTGGCGAGGTTCCGTCCTCTGTCTGCAGTGCCTGGGATCTCCTAGGAGCCCTCCGGGTGTCTTCCCCGAGTATCTCATAGTGTGGGCTGACGGGGAAAGGCGGGGGTTGGGCTGGAAATGCAGGTAGCATCTAGTGCCTCCCTCTTGACAGATCAGGTAATTAGCGGAATTCCCCCTGCCAGGGAACACCTGTGACACCAGGCAGCTGCGTGGAGGGCGGCCCCAAACCTCCCCCACCCACTCGGACGCGTTTCGGAATTCTGAGTGTGGCGAGGTTCCGTCCTCTGTCTGCAGCGCCCGGGATAACTTAGGAGCAATCCACGTGTCTTCCCCGAGTGTCTCCTAGTGCGGGCTGCCGGGGACAGTTGGGGGTGGACTGGAAATGCAGGAAGCATCTAGTGCCTCCCCCTGTATAGATGAGGTAATTAGCGGACTTCCCCCTGCCAGGGAACACCTGTGACACCAGGCAGCTGCGAGGAGGGTGGCCCCAAACCTCCCCCAACCACTCGGCCGCGTTTCGGAATTCTGAGTGTGGCGAGGTTCCGTCCTGTGTCTGCAGCGCCTGGGATCTCCTAGGAGCCCTCCGCGTGTCTTCCCCGAGTTTCTCCTAGTGCGGGATGCCGGGGAAATGCGGGGGTTGAGCTGGAAATGCAGGTAGCATCTAGTGCCTCCCCCTGTATAGATGAGGTATTTAGCGGAATTCCCCCTTCCAGGGAACACCTGTGAAACCAGGCAGCTGCGAGGAATGCGGCCCCAAACCTCCCCCACCCACTCGGCCGCGTTTCGGAATTCTGAGTGTGGCGAGGATCCGTCCTCTATCTGCAGGGCCTGGGATCTCCTTGGAGCACTCTGCGTGTCTTCCCCGAGTGTCTCCTAGTGCGGGCTGACGGGGAAATGCGGGGCGAGGGCTGAAAATGCCGGTAGCATCTAGTGCCTCCCCGTGTACAGATGAGGTAATCAGCGGACTTCCCCCTGGCAGGGAACACCTGTGACACCAGGCAGATGCGTGGAGGGCGGCCCCAAACGTCCCCCACCGACTCGGCCGCGTTTCGGAATTCTGAGTGTGGCGAGGTTCCGTCCTCTGTCTGCAGCCTTTGGGATCTCCTAGGAGCCCTCCACGTGACTTCCCCGAGTGTATCCTAGTGCGGGCTACCGAGGAAAGGCGGGGGTTGGGCTGGAAATGCAGGTAGCATCTAGTGCCTCCCCCTGGACAGATGAGGTAATTAGCGGACTTCCCCCTGCCAGGGAACACCTGTGACACCAGGCACCTGCGAGGGGGGCGGCCCCAAACCTCCCCCACCCACTCGGCCGCGTTTCGGAATTCTGAGTGTGGCGAGGTCCGTCCTCTGTCTGCAGCGCCTGGGATCTCCTAGGAGCCCTCCGCGTGTCTTCCCGGAGTGTCTCCTAGTGCGGGATGCCGGGGAAATGCGGGGGTTGGGCTGGAAATGCAGGTAGCATCTAGTGCCTCCCCCTGTATAGATGAGGTAATTAGCGGACTTCCCCCTGCCAGGGAACACCTGTGACACCAGGCAGATGCGAGGGTGGCGGTCCCAAAACTCCCCCACCCACTCGGCCGCGTTCCGGATTTCTGAGGGTGGCGAGGTTCCGTCTTCTGTCTGCAGCGCCTGGGATCTCCTGGGAGCCTTCCGCGTGTCTTCCCCGAGTGTCTCCTTGTGCGGGATGCCGGGGAAAGGCGGGTGTTGGGCTGGAAATTCAGGTAGCATCTAGTGCCTCCCCCTTGACAGATCATGTAATTAGCGGTCTTCCCCCTGCCAAGGAACAACTGTGACACCAGGCAGCTGTGAGGAGGGCGGCACCAAACTTCCAACCACCCACTCGGCCCGTTCCGGAATTCTGAGTGTGGCGAGTATCCGTCTTCTGTCTGCAGAGCCTGGGATCTTAAAGGGGCCCTCCGCGTGTCTTCCCAGAGTGTCTCCTAGTGCGGGCTGCCGGGGATAGGCGGGGGTTGTGCTGGAAACGCAGGTAGCATCTAGTGCCTCCCCCTGGACAGATGAGGTAATTAGCGGACTTCCCCCTGCCAGGGAACACCTGTGACACCAGGCAGCTGCGAGGAGGGCGGCCCCAAACCTCCCCCACCCACTCGGCCGCGTTTCGGAATTCTGAGTGTGGCGAGGTTCCGTCCTCTGTCTGCAGCGCCTGGGATCTCCTGGGAGCCCTCCGCGTGTCTTCCCCGAGTGTCTCCTAGTGCGGGATGCCGGGGAAATGCGGGGGTTGGGCTGGAAATGCAGGTAGCATCTAGTGCCTCCCCCTGTATAGATGAGGAAATTAGCGGAATTCCCCCTGCCACGGAACACCTGTGAAACCAGGCAGCTGCGTGGAATGCGGCCCCAAACCTCCCCCACCCACTCGGCCACGTTTCGGAATTCTGAGTGTGGCGAGGTTCCGTCCTCTGTCTGCAGCGCCTGGGATCTCCTAGGAGCACTCCGCGTGTCTTCCCCGAGTGTCTCCTAGTGCGGGCTGCCAGGGAAAGTCGGCGGTTGGGCTGGAAATGCAGGTAGAATCTAGTGCCTCCCCCTGGACAGATGAGGTAATTAGCGGATTTCCCCCTGCCAGGGAACACCTGTGACACCAGGCAGATGCGAAGATGGCGGTCCCAAAACTCCCCCACCCACTCGGCCGCGTTCCGGAATTCTGAGGGTGGCGAGTTTCCGTCTTCGGTCTGCAGCGCCTGGGATCTCCTAGGAGCCCTCCGCGTGACTTCCGCGAGTGTCTCTTAGTGCGGGCTGACGGGGAAAGGCGGGGCGAGGGCTGGAAATGCCGGTAGCATCTAGTGCCTCCCCCTGTACAGATGAGGTATTTAGCGGACTTCCCCCTGGCAGGGAACATCTGTGACACCAGTCAGCTGCGTGGGGGTAGGCCCAAAACCTCCCCCAACCACTCGGCCGCGTTTCGGAATTCTGAGTGTGGCGAGGTTCCGTCCTCTGTCTGCAGCGCCTGGGATCTCCTAGGAGCCTTCCGCGTGTCTTCCCCGAGTGTCTCCTAGAGCGGGATGCCGAGGAAATGTGGGGGTTTTGCTGGAAATGCATGTAGCATCTAGTGCCTCCGCCTGGACAGATGAGGTAATTAGCGGAATTCCCCCTGCCAGTGAACACCTGTGACACCAGGCAGCTTCGTGATAGGCGGCCCCAAACCTCCCCCAACCACTCGGCCGCGTTTCGGAATTCTGAGTGTGGCGAGGTTCCGTCCTCTGTCTGCAGCGCCTGGGATCTCCTAGGATCCATCCGCGTGTCTTCCCCGAGTGTCTCCTAGTGCGGGATGCCGGGGAAATGCGGGAGTTGGGCTGGAAATGCAGGTAGCATCTAGTGCCTCCCCCTGGACAGATGAGGTAATTAGCGGACTTCCTCCTGCCAGGGAACACCTGTGACACCAGGCAGCTGCGTGGAGGGCGGACCCAAACCTCCCCCACCCACTCGGCCGCGTTTCGGAATTCTGAGTGTGGCGAGGTTCCTTCCTCTGTCTGCAGCGCCTGGGATAACTTAGGAGCCCTCCACGTGTCCTCCCCGAGTGTCTCCTATTGCGGGCTGCCGGGGAAAGTCGGGGGTTGGGCTGGAAATGCAGGTAGCATCTAGTGCCTCCCCCTGGACAGATGAGGTAATTAGCGGAATTCCCACTGCCAGGGAACACCTGTGACACCAGGCAGCTGCGTGGAGGGCGGCCCCAATACTCCCCCACCCACTCGGCCGCGTTTCGGAATTCTGAGTGTGGCGAGGTTCCGTCCTCTGTCTGCAGCGCCTGGGATCTCCTCGGAGCCCTCCACGTGTCTTCCCCGAGTTTCTCCTTGTGCGGGCTGCAGGGGAAAGGCGGGGGTAGGGCTGCAAATGCAGGTAGAATCTAGTGCCTCCCCCTGGACAGATGAGGTAATTAGCGGAATTCCCCCTGCCAGGGAACACCTGTGACTCCAGTCAGCTGCGTGGGGGTAGGCCCCAAAACTCCCCCACCCACTCGGCCGCGTTTCGGAATTCTGAGTGTGGCGAGGTTCCGTCCTCTGTCTGCAGCGCCTGGGATCTCCTAGGAGCCCTCCGCGTGTCTTCCCCGAGTGTCTCCTAGAGCGGGCTGCCGAGGAAATGTGGGGGTTTTGCTGGAAATGCATGTAGCATCTAGTGCCTCCCCCTGGACAGATGAGGTAATTAGCGGAATTCCCCCTGCCAGGGAACACCTGTGACACCAGGCAGCTTCGTGGTAGGCGGCCCCAAACCTCCCCCAACCACTCGGCCGCGTTTCGGAATACTGAGTGTGGCGAGGTTCCGTCCTCTGTCTGCAGCGCCTGGGATCTCCTAGGATCCATCCGCGTGTCTTCCCCGAGTGTCTCCTAGTGCGGGATGCCGGGGAAAGTCGGGGGTTGGGCTGAAAATGCAGGTAGCATCTAGTGCCTCCCCCTGGACAGATGAGGTAATTAGCGGACTTCCCCCTGGCAGGGAACACCTGTGACACCAGGCAGTTCCGTGGGGGTCGGACCCAAACCTCCCCCACCCACTCGGACGCGTTTCGGAATTCTGAGTGTGGTGAGGTTCCGTCCTCTGTCTGCAGCGCCTGGGATAACTTAGGAGCCCTCCACGTGTCTTCCCCGAGTGTCTCCTAGTGCGGGCTGCCGGGGACAGTTGGGGGTTGGGCTGGAAATGCAGGTAGCATCTAGTGCCTCCCCCTGGACAGATGAGGTAATTAGCGGAGTTCCCCCTGCCAGGGAACACATGTGACACCAGGCAGCTGCGTGGATGGCGGCCCCAAACCTCCCTCACCCACTCGGCCGCGTTTCAGAATTCTGAGTGTGGCGAGGTTCCTTCCTCTGTCTGCAGCGCCTGAGATATCTTAGGAGCCCTCCGCGTGACTTCCCCGAGTGTCTCCTAGTGCGGGCTGACGGGGAAATGCGGGGGTTGTGCTGGAAATGCAGGTAGCATCTAGTGCCTCCCCGTGGACAGATGAGGTATTTAGCGGAATTCCCCAGCCAGTGAACACCTGTGAAATTCAGGCAGTTCCGTGGGGGTCGGCCCCAAACCTCCCCCACCCACTCGGACGCGTTTCGGAATTCTGAGTATGGTGAGGTTCCGTCCTCTGTCTGCAGCGCCTGGGATAACTTAGGAGCCCTCCACGTGTCTTCCCCGAGTGTCTCCTAGTGCGGGCTGCCTGGGAATGTCGGGGGTTGGGCTGGAAATGCAGGTAGCATCTAGTGCCATCCCCTGGAGAGATGAGGTAATTAGCGGACTTCCCCCTGCCAGGGAACACCTGTGACACCAGGCAGCTGCGTGGAGGGCGGCCCCAAACCTCCCCCACCCACTCGGCCGCGTTTCGGAATTCTGAGTGTGGCGAGGTTCCGTCCTCTGTCTGCAGCGCCTGGGATATCTTAGGAGCCCTTCGCGTGACTTCCCCGAGTGTCTCCTAGTGCGGGCTGCCTGGGAATGTCGGGGGTTGGGCTGGAAATGCAGGTAGCATCTAGTGCCTCCCCCTGGACAGATGAGGTAATTAGCGGAATTCCCCCTGCAAGGGAACACCTGTGACAACAGGCAGCTGCGTGGAGGGCAGCCCGAAACCTCCCCAAACCACTCGGCTACGTTCCGGAATTCTCAGTGTGGCGAGGTTCCGTCCTCTGTCTGCAGCGCCTGGGATCTACTAGGAGCCCTCCGCATGTCTTCCCCGAGTGTCTCCTAGTGCGGGCTGACGGGGAAATGCGGGGGTTGGCTGGAAATGCAGGTAGCATCTAGTGCCTCCCCCTGGACAGATGAGGTATTTAGCGGAATTTCCCAGCCAGTGAACACCTGTGAAAATCAGGCAGTTGCGTGGGGGTCGGCCCCAAACCTCCCCCACCCACTCGGACGCGTTTCGGAATTCTGAGTGTGGCGAGGTTCCGTCCTCTGTCTGCAGCGCCTGGGATCTCCTAGGAGCCTTCTGCGTGTCTTCCCCGAGAGTCTCCTAGTGCGGGCTGACGGGTAAATGCGGGGGTTGGGCTGGAATTGCAGGTAGCATCTAGTGCCTCCCTCTTGACAGATCAGGTAATTAGCGGAGTTCCCCCTGCCAGGGAACACCTGTGACACCAGGCAGCTGCGTGGTTGGCGGCCACAAACCTCCCCAAACCACTCGGCCGCGTTTCGGAATTCTGAGTGTGGCGAGATTCCGTCCTCGGTCTGCAGCGCCTGGGATCTCTTAGGAGCCCTCCGTGTGTCTTCCCCGTGTGTCTCCTAGTGCGGGCTGTCGGGGAAAGGCGGGGGTTTTGCTGGAAATGCAGGTAGCATCTAGAGCCTCCCCCTGGACAGATGAGGTAATTAGCGGAATTCCCCCTGCCAGGGAACACCTGTGACACCAGGCAGCTCCGTGGAGTGCGGCCCCAAACTTCCCCCACCCACTCGGCCGCGTTTCGGAATTCTGAGTGTGGCGAGGTTCCGTCCTCTGTCTGCAGCGCCTGGGATCTCCTAGGAGCCCTCCGCGTGTCTTCCCCGAGTGTGTTCTAGTGCGGGCTGTCGGGGAAAGGTGGGGGTTGGGCTGGAAATGCAGGTAGAATCTAATGCCTCCCCCTGGACAAATAAGGTAATTAGCGGACTTCGCCTTGCCAGTGAACACCTGTGACAACAGGCAGCTGCGTGGGGGTAGGCCCCAAACCTCCCCCACCCACTCGGCCGCGTTTTGGAATTCTGAGTGTGGCGAGGTTCCGTCCTCTGTCTGCAGCGCCTGGGAACTCCTAGGAGCCATCCGCTTGTCTTCAACGAGTGTCTAATAGTGCGGGCTGCCGAGGAAATGCGGGGGTTTTGCTGGAAATGCAGGTAGCATCTAGTGCCTCCCCCTGGACAGATGAAGTAATTAGCGGAATTCCCCCTGCCAGGGAACACCTGTGACACCAGGCAGATGCGTGGAGGGCGGCCCCAAACCTCCCCCACCCACTCGGCCGCGTTTCGGAATTCTTAGTGTGGCGAGGTTCCGTCCTGTGTCTGCAGCGCCTGGGATCTCCTAGGAGCCCTCCGCGTGTCTTCCCCGAGTTTCTCCTAGTGCGGGCTGCCGGGGACAGTTGGGGGTGGACTGGAAATGCAGGAAGCATCTAGTGCCTCCCCCTGGACAGATGAAGTAATTAGCGGAATTCCCCCTGCCAGGGAACACCTGTGACACCAGGCAGCTGCGAGGAGGGTGGCCCCAAACCTCCCCCAACCACTCGGCCGCGTTTCGGAATTCTTAGTGTGGCGAGGTTCCGTCCTGTGTCTGCAGCGCCTGGGATCTCCTAGGAGCCCTCCGCGTGTCTTCCCCGAGTTTCTCCTAGTGCGGGATGCCGGGGAAAGGCGGGTGTTGGGCTGGAAATTCAGGTAGCATCTAGTGCCTCCCCCTTGACAGATCATGTAATTAGCGGTCTTCCCCCTGCCAAGGAATAACTGTGACACCAGGCAGCTGTGAGGAGGGCGGCACCAAACCTCCAACCACCCACTCGGCCCGTTCCGGAATTCTGAGTGTGGCGAGTATCCGTCTTCTGTCTGCAGAGCCTGGGATCTTAAAGGGGCCCTCCGCGTGTCTTCCCCGAGTGTCTCCTAGTGCGGGCTGCCGGGGATAGGCGGGGGTTGTGCTGGAAACGCAGGTAGCATCTAGTGCCTCCCCCTGGACAGATGAGGTAATTAGCGGACTTCCCCCTGCCAGGGAACCCCTGTGACTCCAGGCAGCTGCGAGGAGGGCGGCCCCAAACCTCCCCCACCCACTCGGCCGCGTTTCGGAATTCTGAGTGTGGCGAGGTTCCGTCTTCTGTCTGCAGCGCCTGGGATCTCCTAGGAGCCCTCCGCGTGACTTCCGCGAGTGTCTCTTAGTGCGGGCTGACGGGGAAAGGCGGGGCGAGGGCTGGAAATGCCGGTAACATCTACTGCCTCCCCCTGTACAGATGAGGTATTTAGCGGACTTCCCCCTGGCAGGGAACATCTGTGACACCAGTCAGCTACGTGGGGGTAGGCCCCAAACCTCTCCCAACCACTCGGCCGCGTTTCGGAATTCTGAGTGTGGCGAGGTTCCGTCCTCTGTCTGCAGCGCCTGGGATCTCCTAGGAGCCTTCCGCGTGTCTTCCCCGAGTGTCTCCTAGAGCGGGATGCCGAGGAAATGTGGGGGTTTTGCTGGAAATGCATGTAGCATCTAGTGCCTCCCCCTGGACAGATGAGGTAATTAGCGGAATTACCCCTGCCAGTGAACACCTGTGACACCAGGCAGCTTCGTGGTAGGCGGCCCCAAACCTCCCCCAACCACTCGGCCGCGTTTCGGAATTCTGAGTGTGGCGAGGTTCCGTCCTCTGTCTGCAGCGCCTGGGATCTCCTAGGATCCATCCGCGTGTCTTCCCCGAGTGTCTCCTAGTGCGGGATGCCGGGGAAATGCGGGAGTTGGGCTGGAAATGCAGGTAGCATCTAGTGCCTCCCCCTGGACAGATGAGGTAATTAGCGGACTTCCTCCTGCCAGGGAACACCTGTGACACCAGGCAGCTGCGTGGAGGGCGGACCCAAACCTCCCCCACCCACTCTGCCGCGTTTCGGAATTCTGAGTGTGGCGAGGTTCCTTCCTCTGTCTGCAGCGCCTGGGATAACTTAGGAGCCCTCCACGTGTCCTCCCCGAGTGTCTCCTATTGCGGGCTGCCGGGGAAAGTCGGGGGTTGGGCTGGAAATGCAGGTAGCATCTAGTGCCATCCCCTGGACATATGAGGTAATTAGGAAACTTCCTCCTGCCAGGGAACACCTTTGACACCAGGCAGCTTCGTGGAGGGCCGTCCCAAACCTCCCCCAACCACTCGCCCGCATTTCGGAATTCTGAGTGTGGCGAGGTTCCGTCCTCTGTCTGCAGCGCCTGGGATCTCCTAGGATCCCTCCGCGTGTTTTCCTCGAGTGTCTCCTAGTGAGGGATGCCGGGGAAATTCGGGGGTTGGGCTGGTAATGCAGGTAGCATCTAGTGCCTCCCCCTGGACAGATGAGGTAATTAGCGGAATTCCCACTGCCAGGGAACACATGTGACACCAGGCAGCTGCGTGGAGGGCGGCCCCAATACTCCCCCACCCACTCGGCCGCGTTTCGGAATTCTGAGTGTGGCGAGGTTCCGTCCTCTGTCTGCAGCGCCTGGGATCTCCTAGGAGCCCTCCACGTGTCTTCCCCGAGTTTCTCCTTGTGCGGGCTGCAGGGGAAAGGCGGGGGTAGGGCTGCAAATGCAGGTAGAATCTAGGGCCTCCCCCTGGACAGATGAGGTAATTAGCGGAATTCCCCCTGCCAGGGAACACCTGTGACACCAGTCAGCTGCGTGGGTGTAGGCCCCAAACCTCCCCCACCCACTCGGCCGCGTTTCGGAATTCTGAGTGTGGCGAGGTTCCGTCCTCTGTATGCAGCGCCTGGGATCTCCTAGGAGCCCTCCGCGTGTCTTCCCCGAGTGTCTCCTAGAGCGGGCTGCCGAGGAAATGTGGGGGTTTTGCTGGAAATGCATGTAGCATCTAGTGCGTCCCCCTGGACAGATGAGGTAATTAGTGGAATTCCCCCTGCCAGGGAACACCTGTGACACCAGGCAGCTTCGTGGTAGGCGGCCCCAAACCTCCCCCAACCACTCGGCCGCGTTTCGGAATTCTGAGTGTGGCGAGGTTCCGTCCTCTGTCTGCAGCGCCTGGGATCTCCTAGGATCCATCCGCGTGTCTTCCCCGAGTGTCTCCTAGTGCGGGATGCCGGGGAAAGTCGGGGGTTGGCCTGGAAATGCAGGTAGCATCTAGTGACTCCCCCTGGACAGATGAGGTAATTAGCGTACTTCCCCCTGGCAGGGAACACCTGTGACACCAGGCAGTTCCGTGGGGGTAGGCCCCAAACCTCCCCCACCCACTCGGCCGCGTTTTGGAATTCTGAGTGTGGCGAGGTTCCGTCCTCTGTCTGCAGCGCCTGGGATCTCCTAGGAGCCCACCGCTTGTCTTCACCGAGTGTCTACTAGCGCGGGCTGCCGAGGAAATGCGGGGGTTTTGCTGGAAATGCAGGTAGCATCTAGTGCCTCCCCCTGGACAGATGAGGTAATTAGCGGAATTCCCCATGCCAGGGAACACCTGTGACAACAGGCAGATTCGTGGAGGGCGGCCCCAAATCTCCCCCACCCACTCGGCCGCGTTTCGGAATTCTGAGTGTGGCGAGGTTCCGTCCTATGTCTGCAGCGCCTGGGATATATTAGGAGCCCTCCGCGTGACTTCCCCGAGTGTCTCCTAGTGCGGGCTGCCGGGGAAAGGCGGGAGTTGGGCTGGAAATGCAGGTAGCATCTAGTGCCTCCCCCTGGACAGATGAAGTAATTAGCGGACTTCCCCCTGCCAGGGAACACCTGTGACACCAGGCAGCTGCGTGGAGGGCGGCCCCAAACCTCCCCCACCCACTCGGACGCGTTTCGGAATTCTGAGTGTGGCGAGGTTCCGTCCTCTGTCTGCAGCGCCCGGGATAACTTAGGAGCCCTCCACGTGTCTTCCCCGAGTGTCTCCTAGTGCGGGCTGCCGGGGACAGTTGGGGGTGGACTGGAAATGCAGGAAGCATCTAGTGCCTCCCCCTGTATAGATGAGGTAATTAGCGGACTTCCCCCTGCCAGGGAACACCTGTGACACCAGGCAGCTGCGAGGAGGGTGGCCCCAAACCTCCCCCAACCACTCGGCCGCGTTTCGGAATTCTGAGTGTGGCGAGGATCCGTCCTCTGTCTGCAGGGCCTGGGATCTCCTTGGAGCACTCTGCGTGTCTTCCCCGAGTGTCTCCTAGTGCGGGCTGACGGGGAAATGCGGGGCGAGGGCTGGAAATGCCGGTAGCATCTAGTGCCTCCCCGTGTACAGATGAGGTAATTAGCGGACTTCCCCCTGGCAGGGAACACCTGTGACACCAGGCAGATGCGTGGAGTGCGGCCCCAAACGTCCCCCAACGACTCGGCCGCGTTTCGGAATTCTGAGTGTGGCGAGGTTCCGTCCTCTGTCTGCAGCGCTTGGGATCTCCTAGGAGCCCTCCACGTGACTTCCCCGAGTGTATCCTAGTGCGGGCTACCGAGGAAAGGCGGGGGTTGGGCTGGAAATGCAGGTAGCATCTAGTGCCTCCCCCTTGACAGATCATGTAATTAGCGGTCTTCCCCCTGCCAAGGAACAACTGTGACACCAGGCAGCTGTGAGGAGGGCGGCACCAAACCTCCAACCACCCACTCGGCCCGTTCCGGAATTCTGAGTGTGGCGAGTATCCGTCTTCTGTCTGCAGAGCCTGGGATCTTAAAGGGGCCCTCCGCGTGTCTTCCCCGAGTGTCTCCTAGTGCGGGCTGACGGGATAGGCGGGGGTTGTGCTGGAAACGCAGGTAGCATCTAGTGCCTCCCCCTGGACAGATGAGGTAATTAGCGGACTTCCCCCTGCCAGGGAACACCTGTGACACCAGGCAGCTGCGAGGAGGGCGGCCCCAAACCTCCCCCACCCACTCGGCCGCGTTTCGGAATTCTGAGTGTGGCGAGGTTCCGTCCTCTGTCTGCAGCGCCTGGGATCTCCTAGGAGCCCTCCGCGTGTCTTCCCCGAGTGTCTCCTAGTGCGGGATGCCGGGGAAATGCGGGGGTTGGGCTGGAAATGCAGGTAGCATCTAGTGCCTCCCCCTGTATAGATGAGGAAAGTAGCGGAATTCCCCCTGCCACGGAACACCTGTGAAACCAGGCAGCTGCGTGGAATGCGGCCCCAAACCTCCCCCACCCACTCGGCCACGTTTCGGAATTCTGAGTGTGGCGAGGTTCCGTCCTCTGTCTGCAGCGCCTGGGATCTCCTGGGAGCCTTCCGCGTGTCTTCCCCGAGTGTCTCCTAGAGCGGGATGCCGAGGAAATGTGGGGGTTTTGCTGGAAATGCATGTAGCATCTAGTGCCTCCCCCTGGACAGATGAGGTAATTAGCGGAATTCCCCCTGCCAGTGAACACCTGTGACACCAGGCAGCTTCGTGGTAGCCGGCCCCAAACCTCCCCCAACCATTCGGCCGCGTTTCGGAATTCTGAGTGTGGCGAGGTTCCGTCCTCTGTCTGCAGCGCCTGGGATCTCCTAGGATCCATCCGCGTGTCTTCCCCGAGTGTCTCCTAGTGCGGGATGCCGGGGAAATGCGGGGGTTGGGCTGGAAATGCAGGTAGCATCTAGTGCCTCCCCCTGGACAGATGAGGTAATTAGCGGACTTCCTCCTGCCAGGGAACACCTGTGACACCAGGCAGCTGTGTGGAGGGCGGACCCAAACCTCCCCCACCCACTCGGCCGCGTTTCGGAATTCTGAGTGTGGCGAGGTTCCTTCCTCTGTCTGCAGCGCCTGGGATAACTTAGGAGCCCTCCACGTGTCCTCCCCGAGTGTCTCCTATTGCGGGCTGCCGGGGAAATTCGGGGGTTGGGCTGGAAATGCAGGTAGCATCTAGTGCCATCCCCTGGACTTATGAGGTAATAAGGAAACTTCCTCCTGCCAGGGAACACCTGTGACACCAGGCAGCTTCGTGGAGGGCCGTCCCAAACCTCCCCCAACCACTCGCCCGCGTTTCGGAATTCTGAGTGTGGCGAGGTTCCGTCCTCTGACTGCAGCGCCTGGGATCCCCTAGGAGCCCTCCGCGTGTTTTCCTCGAGTGTCTCCTAGTGCGGGCTGCCGGGGAAAGGCGGGGGTTGGGCTGGAAATGCAGGTAGCATCTAGTGCCATCCCCTGGACAGATGAGGTAATTAGCGGACATCCCCCTGCCAGGGAACACCTGTGACACCAGGCAGCTGCGTGGAGGGCGGCCCCAAACCTCCCCGCCCACTCGGACGCGTTTCGGAATTCTGAGTGTGGCGAGGTTCCGTCCTCTGTCTGCAGCGCCTGGGGTCTCCTAGGATCCCTCCGCGTGTCTTCCCCGAGTGTCTCCTAGTGAGGGATGCCGGGGAAATTCGGGGGTTGGGCTGGTAATGCAGGTAGAATCTAGTGCCTCCCCCTGGACAGATGAGGTAATTAGCGGAATTCCCACTGCCAGGGAACACCTGTGACACCAGGCAGCTGCGTGGAGGGCGGCCCCAATACTCCCCCACCCACTCGGCCGCGTTTCGGAATTCTGAGTGTGGCGAGGTTCCGTCCTCTGTCTGCAGCGCCTGGGATCTCCTAGGATCCATCCGCGTGTCTTCCCCGAGTGTCTCCTAGTGCGGGATGCCGGGGAAATGCGGGAGTTGGGCTGGAAATGCAGGTAGCATCTAGTGCCTCCCCCTGGACAGATGAGGTAATTAGCGGACTTCCTCCTGCCAGGGAACACCTGTGACACCAGGCAGCTGCGTGGAGGGCGGACCCAAACCTCCCCCACCCACTCTGCCGCGTTTCGGAATTCTGAGTGTGGCGAGGTTCCGTCCTCTGTCTGCAGCGCTTGGGATCTCCTAGGAGCCCTCCACGTGACTTCCCCGAGTGTATCCTAGTGCGGGCTACCGAGGAAATGCGGGGGTTGGGCTGGAAATGCAGGTAGCATCTAGTGCCTCCCCCTGGACAGATGAGGTAATTAGCGGACTTCCCCCTGCCAGGGAACACCTGTGACACCAGGCAGCTGCGAGGAGGGCGGCCCCAAACCTCCCCCACCCACTCGGCCGCGTTTCGGAATTCTGAGTGTGGCGAGGTCCGTCCTCTGTCTGCAGCGCCTGGGATCTCCTAGGAGCCCTCCGTGTGTCTTCCCCGAGTGTCTCCTAGTGCGGGATGCCGGGGAAATGCGGGGGTTGGGCTGGAAATGCAGGTAGCATCTAGTGCCTCCCCCTGTATAGATGAGGTAATTAGCGGACTTCCCCCTGCCAGGGAACACCTGTGACACCAGGCAGATGCGAGGATGGCGGTCCCAAAACTCCCCCACCCACTCGGCCGCGTTCCGGAATTCTGAGGGTGGCGAGGTTCCGTCTTCTGTCTGCAGCGCCTGGGATCTCCTGGGAGCCTTCCGCGTGTCTTCCCCGAGTGTCTCCTTGTGCGGGATGCCGGGGAAAGGCGGGTGTTGGGCTGGAAATTCAGGTAGCATCTAGTGCCTCCCCCTTGACAGATCATGTAATTAGCGGTCTTCCCCCTGCCAAGGAACAACTGTGACACCAGGCAGCTGTGAGGAGGGCGGCACCAAACCTCCAACCACCCACTCGGCCCGTTCCGGAATTCTGAGTGTGGCGAGTATCCGTCTTCTGTCTGCAGAGCCTGGGATCTTAAAGGGGCCCTCCGCGTGTCTTCCCCGAGTGTCTCCTAGTGCGGGCTGACGGGATAGGCGGGGGTTGTGCTGGAAACGCAGGTAGCATCTAGTGCCTCCCCCTGGACAGATGAGGTAATTAGCGGACTTCCCCCTGCCAGGGAACACCTGTGACACCAGGCAGCTGCGAGGAGGGCGGCCCCAAACCTCCCCCACCCACTCGGCCGCGTTTCGGAATTCTGAGTGTGGCGAGGTTCCGTCCTCTGTCTGCAGCGCCTGGGATCTCCTAGGAGCCCTCCGCGTGTCTTCCCCGAGTGTCTCCTAGTGCGGGATGCCGGGGAAATGCGGGGGTTGGGCTGGAAATGCAGGTAGCATCTAGTGCCTCCCCCTGTATAGATGAGGAAAGTAGCGGAATTCCCCCTGCCACGGAACACCTGTGAAACCAGGCAGCTGCGTGGAATGCGGCCCCAAACCTCCCCCACCCACTCGGCCACGTTTCGGAATTCTGAGTGTGGCGAGGTTCCGTCCTCTGTCTGCAGCGCCTGGGATCTCCTGGGAGCCTTCCGCGTGTCTTCCCCGAGTGTCTCCTAGAGCGGGATGCCGAGGAAATGTGGGGGTTTTGCTGGAAATGCATGTAGCATCTAGTGCCTCCCCCTGGACAGATGAGGTAATTAGCGGAATTCCCCCTGCCAGTGAACACCTGTGACACCAGGCAGCTTCGTGGTAGCCGGCCCCAAACCTCCCCCAACCATTCGGCCGCGTTTCGGAATTCTGAGTGTGGCGAGGTTCCGTCCTCTGTCTGCAGCGCCTGGGATCTCCTAGGATCCATCCGCGTGTCTTCCCCGAGTGTCTCCTAGTGCGGGATGCCGGGGAAATGCGGGGGTTGGGCTGGAAATGCAGGTAGCATCTAGTGCCTCCCCCTGGACAGATGAGGTAATTAGCGGACTTCCTCCTGCCAGGGAACACCTGTGACACCAGGCAGCTGCGTGGAGGGCGGACCCAAACCTCCCCCACCCACTCGGCCGCGTTTCGGAATTCTGAGTGTGGCGAGGTTCCTTCCTCTGTCTGCAGCGCCTGGGATAACTTAGGAGCCCTCCACGTGTCCTCCCCGAGTGTCTCCTATTGCGGGCTGCCGGGGAAATTCGGGGGTTGGGCTGGAAATGCAGGTAGCATCTAGTGCCATCCCCTGGACTTATGAGGTAATAAGGAAACTTCCTCCTGCCAGGGAACACCTGTGACACCAGGCAGCTTCGTGGAGGGCCGTCCCAAACCTCCCCCAACCACTCGCCCGCGTTTCGGAATTCTGAGTGTGGCGAGGTTCCGTCCTCTGACTGCAGCGCCTGGGATCCCCTAGGAGCCCTCCGCGTGTTTTCCTCGAGTGTCTCCTAGTGCGGGCTGCCGGGGAAAGGCGGGGGTTGGGCTGGAAATGCAGGTAGCATCTAGTGCCATCCCCTGGACAGATGAGGTAATTAGCGGACATCCCCCTGCCAGGGAACACCTGTGACACCAGGCAGCTGCGTGGAGGGCGGCCCCAAACCTCCCCGCCCACTCGGACGCGTTTCGGAATTCTGAGTGTGGCGAGGTTCCGTCCTCTGTCTGCAGCGCCTGGGGTCTCCTAGGATCCCTCCGCGTGTCTTCCCCGAGTGTCTCCTAGTGAGGGATGCCGGGGAAATTCGGGGGTTGGGCTGGTAATGCAGGTAGAATCTAGTGCCTCCCCCTGGACAGATGAGGTAATTAGCGGAATTCCCACTGCCAGGGAACACCTGTGACACCAGGCAGCTGCGTGGAAGGCGGCCCCAATACTCCCCCACCCACTCGGCCGCGTTTCGGAATTCTGAGTGTGGCGAGGTTCCGTCCTCTGTCTGCAGCGCCTGGGATCTCCTAGGATCCATCCGCGTGTCTTCCCCGAGTGTCTCCTAGTGCGGGATGCCGGGGAAATGCGGGAGTTGGGCTGGAAATGCAGGTAGCATCTAGTGCCTCCCCCTGGACAGATGAGGTAATTAGCGGACTTCCTCCTGCCAGGGAACACCTGTGACACCAGGCAGCTGCGTGGAGGGCGGACCCAAACCTCCCCCACCCACTCTGCCGCGTTTCGGAATTCTGAGTGTGGCGAGGTTCCTTCCTCTGTCTGCAGCGCCTGGGATAACTTAGGAGCCCTCCACGTGTCCTCCCCGAGTGTCTCCTATTGCGGGCTGCCGGGGAAAGTCGGGGGTTGGGCTGGAAATGCAGGTAGCATCTAGTGCCATCCCCTGGACATATGAGGTAATTAGGAAACTTCCTCCTGCCAGGGAACACCTTTGACACCAGGCAGCTTCGTGGAGGGCCGTCCCAAACCTCCCCCAACCACTCGCCCGCATTTCGGAATTCTGAGTGTGGCGAGGTTCCGTCCTCTGTCTGCAGCGCCTGGGATCTCCTAGGATCCCTCCGCGTGTTTTCCTCGAGTGTCTCCTAGTGAGGGATGCCGGGGAAATTCGGGGGTTGGGCTGGTAATGCAGGTAGCATCTAGTGCCTCCCCCTGGACAGATGAGGTAATTAGCGGAATTCCCACTGCCAGGGAACACATGTGACACCAGGCAGCTGCGTGGAGGGCGGCCCCAATACTCCCCCACCCACTCGGCCGCGTTTCGGAATTCTGAGTGTGGCGAGGTTCCGTCCTCTGTCTGCAGCGCCTGGGATCTCCTAGGAGCCCTCCACGTGTCTTCCCCGAGTTTCTCCTTGTGCGGGCTGCAGGGGAAAGGCGGGGGTAGGGCTGCAAATGCAGGTAGAATCTAGGGCCTCCCCCTGGACAGATGAGGTAATTAGCGGAATTCCCCCTGCCAGGGAACACCTGTGACACCAGTCAGCTGCGTGGGGGTAGGCCCCAAATCTCCCCCACCCACTCGGCCGCGTTTCGGAATTCTGAGTGTGGCGAGGTTCCGTCCTCTGTCTGCAGCGCCTGGGATCTCCTAGGAGCCCTCCGCGTGTCTTCCCCGAGTGTCTCCTAGAGCGGGCTGCCGAGGAAATGTGGGGGTTTTGCTGGAAATGCATGTAGCATCTAGTGCCTCCCCCTGGACAGATGAGGTAATTAGTGGAATTCCCCCTGCCAGGGAACACCTGTGACACCAGGCAGCTTCGTGGTAGTCGGCCCCAAACCTCCCCCAACCACTCGGCCGCGTTTCGAAATTCTGAGAGTGGCGAGGTTCCGTCCTCTGTCTGCAGCGCCTGGGATCTCCTAGGATCCATCCGCGTGTCTTCCCCGAGTGTCTCCTAGTGCGGGATGCCGGGGAAAGTCGGGGGTTGGCCTGGAAATGCAGGTAGCATCTAGTGCCTCCCCCTGGACAGATGAGGTAATTAGCGTACTTCCCCCTGGCAGGGAACACCTGTGACACCAGGCAGTTCCGTGGGGGTAGGCCCCAAACCTCCCCCACCCACTCGGCCGCGTTTTGGAATTCTGAGTGTGGCGAGGTTCCGTCCTCTGTCTGCAGCGCCTGGGATCTCCTAGGAGCCCTCCGCTTGTCTTCACCGAGTGTCTACTAGCGCGGGCTGCCGAGGAAATGCGGGGGTTTTGCTGGAAATGCAGGTAGCATCTAGTGCCTCCCCCTGGACAGATGAGGTAATTAGCGGAATTCCCCATGCCAGGGAACACCTGTGACAACAGGCAGATTCGTGGAGGGCGGCCCCAAATCTCCCCCACCCACTCGGCCGCGTTTCGGAATTCTGAGTGTGTCGAGGTTCCGTCCTATGTCTGCAGCGCCTGGGATATATTAGGAGCCCTCCGCGTGACTTCCCCGAGTGTCTCCTAGTGCGGGCTGCCGGGGAAAGGCGGGAGTTGGGCTGGAAATGCAGGTAGCATCTAGTGCCTCCCCCTGGACAGATGAAGTAATTAGCGGACTTCCCCCTGCCAGGGAACACCTGTGACACCAGGCAGCTGCGTGGAGGGCGGCCCCAAACCTCCCCCACCCACTCGGACGCGTTTCGGAATTCTGAGTGTGGCGAGGTTCCGTCCTTTGTCTGCAGCGCCCGGGATAACTTAGGAGCCCTCCACGTGTCTTCCCCGAGTGTCTCCTAGTGCGGGCTGCCGGGGACAGTTGGGGGTGGACTGGAAATGCAGGAAGCATCTAGTGCCTCCCCCTGTATAGATGAGGTAATTAGCGGACTTCCCCCTGCCAGGGAACACCTGTGACACCAGGCAGCTTCGAGGAGGGTGGCCCCAAACCTCCCCCAACCACTCGGCCGCGTTTCGGAATTCTGAGTGTGGCGAGGATCCGTCCTCTGTCTGCAGGGCCTGGGATCTCCTTGGAGCACTCTGCGTGTCTTCCCCGAGTGTCTCCTAGTGCGGGCTGACGGGGAAATGCGGGGCGAGGGCTGGAAATGCCGGTAGCATCTAGTGCCTCCCCGTGTACAGATGAGGTAATTAGCGGACTTCCCCCTGGCAGGGAACACCTGTGACACCAGGCAGATGCGTGGAGTGCGGCCCCAAACGTCCCCCAACGACTCGGCCGCGTTTCGGAATTCTGAGTGTTGCGAGGTTCCGTCCTCTGTCTGCAGCGCTTGGGATCTCCTAGGAGCCCTCCACGTGACTTCCCCGAGTGTATCCTAGTGCGGGCTACCGAGGAAAGGCGGGGGTTGGGCTGGAAATGCAGGTAGCATCTAGTGCCTCCCCCTGGACAGATGAGGTAATTAGCGGACTTCCCCCTGCCAGGGAACACCTGTGACACCAGGCAGCTGCGAGGAGGGCGGCCCCAAACCTCCCCCACCCACTCGGCCGCGTTTCGGAATTCTGAGTGTGGCGAGGTCCGTCCTCTGTCTGCAGCGCCTGGGATCTCCTAGGAGCCCTCCGTGTGTCTTCCCCGAGTGTCTCCTAGTGCGGGATGCCGGGGAAATGCGGGGGTTGGGCTGGAAATGCAGGTAGCATCTAGTGCCTCCCCCTGTATAGATGAGGTAATTAGCGGACTTCCCCCTGCCAGGGAACACCTGTGACACCAGGCAGATGCGAGGATGGCGGTCCCAAAACTCCCCCACCCACTCGGCCGCGTTCCGGAATTCTGAGGGTGGCGAGGTTCCGTCTTCTGTCTGCAGCGCCTGGGATCTCCTGGGAGCCTTCCGCGTGTCTTCCCCGAGTGTCTCCTTGTGCGGGATGCCGGGGAAAGGCGGGTGTTGGGCTGGAAATTCAGGTAGCATCTAGTGCCTCCCCCTTGACAGATCATGTAATTAGCGGTCTTCCCCCTGCCAAGGAACAACTGTGACACCAGGCAGCTGTGAGGAGGGCGGCACCAAACCTCCAACCACCCACTCGGCCCGTTCCGGAATTCTGAGTGTGGCGAGTATCCGTCTTCTGTCTGCAGAGCCTGGGATCTTAAAGGGGCCCTCCGCGTGTCTTCCCCGAGTGTCTCCTAGTGCGGGCTGACGGGATAGGCGGGGGTTGTGCTGGAAACGCAGGTAGCATCTAGTGCCTCCCCCTGGACAGATGAGGTAATTAGCGGAATTCCCCCTGCCAGGGAACACCTGTGACACCAGGCAGCTGCGAGGAGGGCGGCCCCAAACCTCCCCCACCCACTCGGCCGCGTTTCGGAATTCTGAGTGTGGCGAGGTTCCGTCCTCTGTCTGCAGAGCCTGGGATCTCCTAGGAGCCCTCCGCGTGTCTTCCCCGAGTGTCTCCTAGTGCGGGATGCCGGGGAAATGCGGGGGTTGGGCTGGAAATGCAGGTAGCATCTAGTGCCTCCCCCTGTATAGATGAGGAAATTAGCGGAATTCCCCCTGCCACGGAACACCTGTGAAACCAGGCAGCTGCGTGGAATGCGGCCCCAAACCTCCCCCACCCACTCGGCCACGTTTCGGAATTCTGAGTGTGGCGAGGTTCCATCCTCTGTCTGCAGCGCCTGGGATCTCCTAGGAGCACTCCGCGTGTCTTCCCCGAGTGTCTCCTAGTGCGGGCTGCCAGGGAAAGTCGGCGGTTGGGCTGGAATTGCAGGTAGAATCTAGTGCCTCCCCCTGGACAGATGAGGTAATTAGCGGATTTCCCCCTGCCAGGGAACACCTGTGACACCAGGCAGATGCGAGGATGGCGGTCCCAAAACTCCCCCACCCACTCGGCCGCGTTCCGGAATTCTGAGGTTGGCGAGTTTCCGTCTTCTGTCTGCAGCGCCTGGGATCTCCTAGGAGCCCTCCCCGTGACTTCCGCGAGTGTCTCTTAGTGCGGGCTTCCGGGGAAGGCGGGGGATGGGCAGGAAATGCAGGTAGCATCTAGTGCCTCCCCCTGTATAGATGAGGAAATTAGCGGAATTCCCCCTGCCACGGAACACCTGTGAAACCAGGCAGCTGCGTGGAATGCGGCCCCAAACCTCCCCCACCCACTCGGCCACGTTTCGGAATTCTGAGTGTGGCGAGGTTCCGTCCTCTGTCTGCAGCGCCTGGGATCTCCTAGGAGCCCTCCGCGTGTCTTCCCCGAGTGTCTCCTAGAGCGGGATGCCGAGGAAATGTGGGGGTTTTGCTGGAAATGCATGTAGCATCTAGTGCCTCCCCCTGGACAGATGAGGTAATTAGCGGAATTCCCCCTGCCAGTGAACACCTGTGACACCAGGCAGCTTCGTGGTAGGCGGCCCCAAACCTCCCCCAACCATTCGGCCGCGTTTCGGAATTCTGAGTGTGGCGAGGTTCCGTCCTCTGTCTGCAGCGCCTGGGATCTCCTAGGATCCATCCGCGTGTCTTCCCCGAGTGTCTCCTAGTGCGGGATGCCGGGGAAATACGGGGGTTGGGCTGGAAATGCAGGTAGCATCTAGTGCCTCCCCCTGGACAGATGAGGTAATTAGCGGACTTCCTCCTGCCAGGGAACACCTGTGACACCAGGCAGCTGCGTGGAGGGCGGACCCAAACCTCCCCCACCCACTCGGCCGCGTTTCGGAATTCTGAGTGTGGCGAGGTTCCTTCCTCTGTCTGCAGCGCCTGGGATAACTTAGGAGCCCTCCACGTGTCCTCCCCGAGTGTCTCCTATTGCGGGCTGCCGGGGAAATTCGGGGGTTGGGCTGGAAATGCAGGTAGCATCTAGTGCCATCCCCTGGACTTATGAGGTAATAAGGAAACTTCCTCCTGCCAGGGAACACCTGTGACACCAGGCAGCTTCGTGGAGGGCGGACCCAAACCTCCCCCACCCACTCGGCCGCGTTTCGGAATTCTGAGTGTGGCGAGGTTCCTTCCTCTGTCTGCAGCGCCTGGGATCTCCTAGGAGCCCTCCGCTTGTCTTCACCGAGTGTCTACTAGCGCGGGCTGCCGAGGAAATGCGGGGGTTTTGCTGGAAATGCAGGTAGCATCTAGTGCCTCCCCCTGGACAGATGAGGTAATTAGCGGAATTCCCCATGCCAGGGAACACCTGTGACAACAGGCAGATTCGTGGAGGGCGGCCCCAAATCTCCCCCACCCACTCGGCCGCGTTTCGGAATTCTGAGTGTGTCGAGGTTCCGTCCTATGTCTGCAGCGCCTGGGATATATTAGGAGCCCTCCGCGTGACTTCCCCGAGTGTCTCCTAGTGCGGGCTGCCGGGGAAAGGCGGGAGTTGGGCTGGAAATGCAGGTAGCATCTAGTGCCTCCCCCTGGACAGATGAAGTAATTAGCGGACTTCACCCTGCCAGGGAACACCTGTGACACCAGGCAGCTGCGTGGAGGGCGGCCCCAAACCTCCCCCACCCACTCGGACGCGTTTCGGAATTCTGAGTGTGGCGAGGTTCCGTCCTCTGTCTGCAGCGCCCGGGATAACTTAGGAGCCCTCCACGTGTCTTCCCCGAGTGTCTCCTAGTGCGGGCTGCCGGGGACAGTTGGGGGTGGACTGGAAATGCAGGAAGCATCTAGTGCCTCCCCCTGTATAGATGAGGTAATTAGCGGACTTCCCCCTGCCAGGGAACACCTGTGACACCAGGCAGCTGCGAGGAGGGTGGCCCCAAACCTCCCCCAACCACTCGGCCGCGTTTCGGAATTCTGAGTGTGGCGAGGATCCGTCCTCTGTCTGCAGGGCCTGGGATCTCCTTGGAGCACTCTGCGTGTCTTCCCCGAGTGTCTCCTAGTGCGGGCTGACGGGGAAATGCGGGGCGAGGGCTGGAAATGCCGGTAGCATCTAGTGCCTCCCCGTGTACAGATGAGGTAATTAGCGGACTTCCCCCTGGCAGGGAACACCTGTGACACCAGGCAGATGCGTGGAGTGCGGCCCCAAACGTCCCCCAACGACTCGGCCGCGTTTCGGAATTCTGAGTGTGGCGAGGTTCCGTCCTCTGTCTGCAGCGCTTGGGATCTCCTAGGAGCCCTCCACGTGACTTCCCCGAGTGTATCCTAGTGCGGGCTACCGAGGAAAGGCGGGGGTTGGGCTGGAAATGCAGGTAGCATCTAGTGCCTCCCCCTGGACAGATGAGGTAATTAGCGGACTTCCCCCTGCCAGGGAACACCTGTGACACCAGGCAGCTGCGAGGAGGGCGGCCCCAAACCTCCCCCACCCACTCGGCCGCGTTTCGAAATTCTGAGTGTGGCGAGGTCCGTCCTCTGTCTGCAGCGCCTGGGATCTCCTAGGAGCCCTCCGTGTGTCTTCCCCGAGTGTCTCCTAGTGCGGGATGCCGGGGAAATGCGGGGGTTGGGCTGGAAATGCAGGTAGCATCTAGTGCCTCCCCCTGTATAGATGAGGTAATTAGCGGACTTCCCCCTGCCAGGGAACACCTGTGACACCAGGCAGATGCGAGGATGGCGGTCCCAAAACTCCCCCACCCACTCGGCCGCGTTCCGGAATTCTGAGGGTGGCGAGGTTCCGTCTTCTGTCTGCAGCGCCTGGGATCTCCTGGGAGCCTTCCGCGTGTCTTCCCCGAGTGTCTCCTTGTGCGGGATGCCGGGGAAAGGCGGGTGTTGGGCTGGAAATTCAGGTAGCATCTAGTGCCTCCCCCTTGACAGATCATGTAATTAGCGGTCTTCCCCCTGCCAAGGAACAACTGTGACACCAGGCAGCTGTGAGGAGGGCGGCACCAAACCTCCAACCACCCACTCGGCCCGTTCCGGAATTCTGAGTGTGGCGAGTATCCGTCTTCTGTCTGCAGAGCCTGGGATCTTAAAGGGGCCCTCCGCGTGTCTTCCCCGAGTGTCTCCTAGTGCGGGCTGACGGGATAGGCGGGGGTTGTGCTGGAAACACAGGTAGCATCTAGTGCCTCCCCCTGGACAGATGAGGTAATTAGCGGACTTCCCCCTGCCAGGGAACACCTGTGACACCAGGCAGCTGCGAGGAGGGCGGCCCCAAACCTCCCCCACCCACTCGGGCGCGTTTCGGAATTCTGAGTGTGGCGAGGTTCCGTCCTCTGTCTGCAGCGCCTGGGATCTCCTAGGAGCCCTCCGCGTGTCTTCCCCGAGTGTCTCCTAGTGCGGGATGCCGGGGAAATGCGGGGGTTGGGCTGGAAATGCAGGTAGCATCTAGTGCCTCCCCCTGTATAGATGAGGAAATTAGCGGAATTCCCCCTGCCACGGAACACCTGTGAAACCAGGCAGCTGCGTGGTATGCGGCCAAAAACCTCCCCCACCCACTCGGCCACGTTTCGGAATTCTGAGTGTGGCGAGGTTCCGTCCTCTGTCTGCAGCGCCTGGGATCTCCTAGGAGCACTCCGCGTGTCTTCCCCGAGTGTCTCCTAGTGCGGGCTGCCAGGGAAAGTCGGCGGTTGGGCTGGAAATGCAGGTAGAATCTAGTGCCTCCCCCTGGACAGATGAGGTAATTAGCGGATTTCCCCCTGCCAGGGAACACCTGTGACACCAGGCAGATGCGAGGATGGCGGTCCCAAAACTCCCCCACCCACTCGGCCGCGTTCCGGAATTCTGAGGTTGGCGAGTTTCCGTCTTCTGTCTGCAGCGCCTGGGATCTCCTAGGAGCCCTCCCCGTGACTTCCGCGAGTGTCTCTTAGTGCGGGCTTCCGGGGAAGGCGGGGGATGGGCAGGAAATGCAGGTAGCATCTAGTGCCTCCCCCTGTATAGATGAGGAAATTAGCGGAATTCCCCCTGCCACGGAACACCTGTGAAACCAGGCAGCTGCGTGGAATGCGGCCGCAAACCTCCCCCACCCACTCGGCCACGTTTCGGAATTCTGAGTGTGGCGAGGTTCCGTCCTCTGTCTGCAGCGCCTGGGATCTCCTAGGAGCCCTCCGCGTGTCTTCCCCGAGTGTCTCCTAGAGCGGGATGCCGAGGAAATGTGGGGGTTTTGCTGGAAATGCATGTAGCATCTAGTGCCTCCCCCTGGACAGATGAGGTAATTAGCGGAATTCCCCCTGCCAGTGAACACCTGTGACACCAGGCAGCTTCGTGGTAGGCGGCCCCAAACCTCCCCCAACCATTCGGCCGCGTTTCGGAATTCTGAGTGTGGCGAGGTTCCGTCCTCTGTCTGCAGCGCCTGGGATCTCCTAGGATCCATCCGCGTGTCTTCCCCGAGTGTCTCCTAGTGCGGGATGCCGGGGAAATGCGGGGGTTGGGCTGGAAATGCAGGTAGCATCTAGTGCCTCCCCCTGGACAGATGAGGTAATTAGCGGACTTCCTCCTGCCAGGGAACACCTGTGACACCAGGCAGCTGCGTGGAGGGCGGACCCAAACCTCCCCCACCCACTCGGCCGCGTTTCGGAATTCTGAGTGTGGCGAGGTTCCTTCCTCTGTCTGCAGCGCCTGGGATAACTTAGGAGCCCTCCACGTGTCCTCCCCGAGTGTCTCCTATTGCGGGCTGCCGGGGAAATTCGGGGGTTGGGCTGGAAATGCAGGTAGCATCTAGTGCCATCCCCTGGACTTATGAGGTAATAAGGAAACTTCCTCCTGCCAGGGAACACCTGTGACACCAGGCAGCTTCGTGGAGGGCCGTCCCAAACCTCCCCCAACCACTCGCCCGCGTTTCGGAATTCTGAGTGTGGCGAGGTTCCGTCCTCTGACTGCAGCGCCTGGGATCCCCTAGGAGCCCTCCGCGTGTTTTCCTCGAGTGTCTCCTAGTGCGGGCTGCCGGGGAAAGGCGGGGGTTGTGCTGGAAATGCAGGTAGCATCTAGTGCCATCCCCTGGACAGATGAGGTAATTAGCGGACATCCCCCTGCCAGGGAACTCCTGTGACACCAGGCAGCTGCGTGGAGGGCGGCCCCAAACCTCCCCGCCCACTCGGACGCGTTTCGGAATTCTGAGTGTGGCGAGGTTCCGTCCTCTGTCTGCAGCGCCTGGGATCTCCTAGGATCCCTCCGCGTGTCTTCCCCGAGTGTCTCCTAGTGAGGGATGCCGGGGAAATTCGGGGGTTGGGCTGGTAATGCAGGTAGAATCTAGTGCCTCCCCCTGGACAGATGAGGTAATTAGCGGAATTCCCACTGCCAGGGAACACCTGTGACACCAGGCAGCTGCGTGGAGGGCGGCCCCAATACTCCCCCACCCACTCGGCCGCGTTTCGGAATTCTGAGTGTGGCGAGGTTCCGTCCTCTGTCTGCAGCGCCTGGGATCTCCTCGGAGCCCTCCACGTGTCTTCCCCGAGTTTCTCCTTGTGCGGGCTGCAGGGGAAAGGCGGGGGTAGGGCTGCAAATGCAGGTAGAATCTAGTGCCTCCCCCTGGACAGATGAGGTAATTAGCGGAATTCCCCCTGCCAGGGAACACCTGTGACACCAGTCAGCTGCGTGGGGGTAGGCCCCAAACCTCACCCACCCACTCGGCCGCGTTTCGGAATTCTGAGTGTGGCGAGGTTCCGTCCTCTGTCTGCAGCGCCTGGGATCTCCTAGGAGCCCTCCGCATGTCTTCCCCGAGTGTCTCCTAGAGCGGGCTGCCGAGGAAATGTGGGGGTTTTGCTGGAAATGCTTGTAGCATCTAGTGCCTCCCCCTGGACAGATGAGGTAATTAGCGGAATTCCCCCTGCCAGGGAACACCTGTGACACCAGGCAGCTTCGTGGTAGGCGGCCCCAAATCTCCCCCAACCACTCGGCCGCGTTTCGGAATTCTGAGTGTGGCGAGGTTCCGTCCTCTGTCTGCAGCGCCTGGGATCTCCTAGGATCCATCCGCGTGTCTTCCACGAGTGTCTCCTAGTGCGGGATGCCGGGGAAATTCGGGCGTTGGGCTGGAAATGCAGGTAGCATCTAGTGCCTCCCCCTGGACAGATGAGGTAATTAGCGGACTTCCCCCTGGCAGGGAACACCTGTGACACCAGGCAGTTCCGTGGGGGTCGGACCCAAACCTCCCCCACCCACTCGGACGCGTTTCGGAATTCTGAGTGTGGTGAGGTTCCGTCCTCTGTCTGCAGCGCCTGGGATAACTTAGGAGCCCTCCACGTGTCTTCCCCGAGTGTTTCCTAGTGCGGTCTGCCGGGGACAGTTGGGGGTTGGGCTGGAAATGCAGGTAGCATCTAGTGCCTCCCCCTGGACAGATGAGGTAATTAGCGGAGTTCCCCCTGCCAGGGAACACATGTGACACCAGGCAGCTGCGTGGATGGCGGCCCCAAACCTCCCTCACCCACTCGGCCGCGTTTCAGAATTCTGAGTGTGGCGAGGTTCCTTCCTCTGTCTGCAGCGCCTGAGATATCTTAGGAGCCCTCCGCGTGACTTCCCCGAATGTCTCCTAGTGCGGGCTGACGGGGAAATGCGGGGGTTGTGCTGGAAATGCAGGTAGCATCTAGTGCCTCCCCCTGGACAGATGAGGTATTTAGCGGAATTCCCCAGCCAGTGAACACCTGTGAAATTCAGGCAGTTCCGTGGGGGTCGGCCCCAAACCTGCCCCACCCACTCGGACGCGTTTCGGAATTCTGAGTATGGTGAGGTTCCGTCCTCTGTCTGCAGCGCCTGGGATAACTTAGGAGCCCTCCACGTGTCTTCCCCGAGTGTCTCCTAGTGCGGGCTGCCTGGGAATGTCGGGGGTTGGGCTGGAAATGCAGGTAGCATCTAGTGCCATCCCCTGGACAGATGAGGTAATTAGCGGACTTCCCCCTGCCAGGGAACACCTGTGACACCAGGCAGCTGCGTGGAGGGCGGCCCCAAACCTCCCCCACCCACTCGGCCGCGTTTCGGAATTCTGAGTGTGGCGAGGTTCCATCCTCTGTCTGCAGCGCCTGGGATAACTTAGGAGCCCTTCGCGTGACTTCCCCGAGTGTCTCCTAGTGCGGGCTGCCTGGGAATGTCGGGGGTTGGGCTGGAAATGCAGGTAGCATCTAGTGCCTCCCCCTGGACAGATGAGGTAATTAGCGGACTTCCCCCTGCCAGGGAACACCTGTGACACCAGGCAGCTGCGAGGAGGGCGGCCCCAAACCTCCCCCACCCACTCGGCCGCGTTTCGGAATTCTGAGTGTGGCGAGGTCCGTCCTCTGTCTGCAGCGCCTGGGATCTCCTAGGAGCCCTCCGTGTGTCTTCCCCGAGTGTCTCCTAGGGCGGGATGCCGGGGAAATGCGGGGGTTGGGCTGGAAATGCAGGTAGCATCTAGTGCCTCCCCCTGTATAGATGAGGTAATTAGCGGACTTCCCCCTGCCAGGGAACACCTGTGACACCAGGCAGATGCGAGGATGGCGGTCCCAAAACTCCCCCACCCACTCGGCCGCGTTCCGGAATTCTGAGGGTGGCGAGGTTCCGTCTTCTGTCTGCAGCGCCTGGGATCTCCTGGGAGCCTTCCGCGTGTCTTCCCCGAGTGTCTCCTTGTGCGGGATGCCGGGGAAAGGCGGGTGTTGGGCTGGAAATTCAGGTAGCATCTAGTGCCTCCCCCTTGACAGATCATGTAATTAGCGGTCTTCCCCCTGCCAAGGAACAACTGTGACACCAGGCAGCTGTGAGGAGGGCGGCACCAAACCTCCAACCACCCACTCGGCCCGTTCCGGAATTCTGAGTGTGGCGAGTATCCGTCTTCTGTCTGCAGAGCCTGGGATCTTAAAGGGGCCCTCCGCGTGTCTTCCCCGAGTGTCTCCTAGTGCGGGCTGACGGGATAGGCGGGGGTTGTGCTGGAAACGCAGGTAGCATCTAGTGCCTCCCCCTGGACAGATGAGGTAATTAGCGGACTTCCCCCTGCCAGGGAACACCTGTGACACCAGGCAGCTGCGAGGAGGGCGGCCCCAAACCTCCCCCACCCACTCGGCCACGTTTCGGAATTCTGAGTGTGGCGAGGTTCCGTCCTCTGTCTGCAGCGCCTGGGATCTCCTAGGAGCACTCCGCGTGTCTTCCCCGAGTGTCTCCTAGTGCGGGCTGCCAGGGAAAGTCGGCGGTTGGGCTGGAAATGCAGGTAGAATCTAGTGCCTCCCCCTGGACAGATGAGGTAATTAGCGGATTTCCCCCTGCCAGGGAACACCTGTGACACCAGGCAGATGCGAGGATGGCGGTCCCAAAACTCCCCCACCCACTCGGCCGCGTTCCGGAATTCTGAGGTTGGCGAGTTTCCGTCTTCTGTCTGCAGCGCCTGGGATCTCCTAGGAGCCCTCCCCGTGACTTCCGCGAGTGTCTCTTAGTGCGGGCTTCCGGGGAAGGCGGGGGATGGGCAGGAAATGCAGGTAGCATCTAGTGCCTCCCCCTGTATAGATGAGGAAATTAGCGGAATTCCCCCTGCCACGGAACACCTGTGAAACCAGGCAGCTGCGTGGAATGCGGCCCCAAACCTCCCCCACACACTCGGCCACGTTTCGGAATTCTGAGTGTGGCGAGGTTCCGTCCTCTGTCTGCAGCGCCTGGGATCTCCTAGGAGCACTCCGCGTGTCTTCCCCGAGTGTCTCCTAGAGCGGGATGCCGAGGAAATGTGGGGGTTTTGCTGGAAATGCATGTAGCATCTAGTGCCTCCCCCTGGACAGATGAGGTAATTAGCGGAATTCCCCCTGCCAGTGAACACCTGTGACACCAGGCAGCTTCGTGGTAGGCGGCCCCAAACCTCCCCCAACCATTCGGCCGCGTTTCGGAATTCTGAGTGTGGCGAGGTTCCGTCCTCTGTCTGCAGCGCCTGGGATCTCCTAGGATCCATCCGCGTGTCTTCCCCGAGTGTCTCCTAGTGCGGGATGCCGGGGAAATGCGGGGGTTGGGCTGGAAATGCAGGTAGCATCTAGTGCCTCCCCCTGGACAGATGAGGTAATTAGCGGACTTCCTCCTGCCAGGGAACACCTGTGACACCAGGCAGCTGCGTGGAGGGCGGACCCAAACCTCCCCCACCCACTCGGCCGCGTTTCGGAATTCTGAGTGTGGCGAGGTTCCTTCCTCTGTCTGCAGCGCCTGGGATAACTTAGGAGCCCTCCACGTGTCCTCCCCGAGTGTCTCCTATTGCGGGCTGCCGGGGAAATTCGGGGGTTGGGCTGGAAATGCAGGTAGCATCTAGTGCCATCCCCTGGACTTATGAGGTAATAAGGAAACTTCCTCCTGCCAGGGAACACCTGTGACACCAGGCAGCTTCGTGGAGGGCCGTCCCAAACCTCCCCCAACCACTCGCCCGCGTTTCGGAATTCTGAGTGTGGCGAGGTTCCGTCCTCTGACTGCAGCGCCTGGGATCCCCTAGGAGCCCTCCGCGTGTTTTCCTCGAGTGTCTCCTAGTGCGGGCTGCCGGGGAAAGGCGGGGGTTGGGCTGGAAATGCAGGTAGCATCTAGTGCCATCCCCTGGACAGATGAGGTAATTAGCGGACATCCCCCTGCCAGGGAACACCTGTGACACCAGGCAGCTGCGTGGAGGGCTGCCCCAAACCTCCCCGCCCACTCGGACGCGTTTCGGAATTCTGAGTGTGGCGAGGTTCCGTCCTCTGTCTGCAGCGCCTGGGATCTCCTAGGAGCCCTCCGCTTGTCTTCACCGAGTGTCTACTAGCGCGGGCTGCCGAGGAAATGCGGGGGTTTTGCTGGAAATGCAGGTAGCATCTAGTGCCTCCCCCTGGACAGATGAGGTAATTAGCGGAATTCCCCATGCCAGGGAACACCTGTGACAACAGGCAGATTCGTGGAGGGCGGCCCCAAATCTCCCCCACCCACTCGGCCGCGTTTCGGAATTCTGAGTGTGTCGAGGTTCCGTCCTATGTCTGCAGCGCCTGGGATATATTAGGAGCCCTCCGCGTGACTTCCCCGAGTGTCTCCTAGTGCGGGCTGCCGGGGAAAGGCGGGAGTTGGGCTGGAAATGCAGGTAGCATCTAGTGCCTCCCCCTGGACAGATGAAGTAATTAGCGGACTTCCCCCTGCCAGGGAACACCTGTGACACCAGGCAGCTGCGTGGAGGGCGGCCCCAAACCTCCCCCACCCACTCGGACGCGTTTCGGAATTCTGAGTGTGGCGAGGTTCCGTCCTCTGTCTGCAGCGCCCGGGATAACTTAGGAGCCCTCCACGTGTCTTCCCCGAGTGTCTCCTAGTGCGGGCTGCCGGGGACAGTTGGGGGTGGACTGGAAATGCAGGAAGCATCTAGTGCCTCCCCCTGTATAGATGAGGTAATTAGCGGACTTCCCCCTGCCAGGGAACACCTGTGACACCAGGCAGCTGCGAGGAGGGTGGCCCCAAACCTCCCCCAACCACTCGGACGCGTTTCGGAATTCTGAGTGTGGCGAGGATCCGTCCTCTGTCTGCAGGGCCTGGGATCTCCTTGGAGCACTCTGCGTGTCTTCCCCGAGTGTCTCCTAGTGCGGGCTGACGGGGAAATGCGGGGCGAGGGCTGGAAATGCCGGTAGCATCTAGTGCCTCCCCGTGTACAGATGAGGTAATTAGCGGACTTCCCCCTGCCAGGGAACACCTGTGACACCAGGCAGCTGCGAGGAGGGCGGCCCCAAACCTCCCCCACCCACTCGGCCGCGTTTCGGAATTCTGAGTGTGGCGAGGTCCGTCCTCTGTCTGCAGCGCCTGGGATCTCCTAGGAGCCCTCCGTGTGTCTTCCCCGAGTGTCTCCTAGTGCGGGATGCCGGGGAAATGCGGGGGTTGGGCTGGAAATGCAGGTAGCATCTAGTGCCTCCCCCTGTATAGATGAGGTAATTAGCGGACTTCCCCCTGCCAGGGAACACCTGTGACACCAGGCAGATGCGAGGATGGCGGTCCCAAAACTCCCCCACCCACTCGGCCGCGTTCCGGAATTCTGAGGGTGGCGAGGTTCCGTCTTCTGTCTGCAGCGCCTGGGATCTCCTGGGAGCCTTCCGCGTGTCTTCCCCGAGTGTCTCCTTGTGCGGGATGCCGGGGAAAGGCGGGTGTTGGGCTGGAAATTCAGGTAGCATCTAGTGCCTCCCCCTTGACAGATCATGTAATTAGCGGTCTTCCCCCTGCCAAGGAACAACTGTGACACCAGGCAGCTGTGAGGAGGGCGGCACCAAACCTCCAACCACCCACTCGGCCCGTTCCGGAATTCTGAGTGTGGCGAGTATCCGTCTTCTGTCTGCAGAGCCTGGGATCTTAAAGGGGCCCTCCGCGTGTCTTCCCCGAGTGTCTCCTAGTGCGGGCTGACGGGATAGGCGGGGGTTGTGCTGGAAACACAGGTAGCATCTAGTGCCTCCCCCTGGACAGATGAGGTAATTAGCGGACTTCCCCCTGCCAGGGAACACCTGTGACACCAGGCAGCTGCGAGGAGGGCGGCCCCAAATCTCCCCCACCCACTCGGCCGCGTTTCGGAATTCTGAGTGTGGCGAGGTTCCGTCCTCTGTCTGCAGCGCCTGGGATCTCCTAGGAGCCCTCCGCGTGTCTTCCCCGAGTGTCTCCTAGTGCGGGATGCCGGGGAAATGCGGGGGTTGGGCTGGAAATGCAGGTAGCATCTAGTGCCTCCCCCTGTATAGATGAGGAAATTAGCGGAATTCCCCCTGCCACGGAACACCTGTGAAACCAGGCAGCTGCGTGGTATGCGGCCCCAAACCTCCCCCACCCACTCGGCCACGTTTCGGAATTCTGAGTGTGGCGAGGTTCCGTCCTCTGTCTGCAGCGCCTGGGATCTCCTAGGAGCACTCCGCGTGTCTTCCCCGAGTGTCTCCTAGTGCGGGCTGCCAGGGAAAGTCGGCGGTTGGCCTGGAAATGCAGGTAGAATCTAGTGCCTCCCCCTGGACAGATGAGGTAATAAGCGGATTTCCCCCTGCCAGGGAACACCTGTGACACCAGGCAGATGCGAGGATGGCGGTCCCAAAACTCCCCCACCCACTCGGCCGCGTTCCGGAATTCTGAGGTTGGCGAGTTTCCGTCTTCTGTCTGCAGCGCCTGGGATCTCCCAGGAGCCCTCCCCGTGACTTCCGCGAGTGTCTCTTAGTGCGGGCTTCCGGGGAAGGCGGGGGATGGGCAGGAAATGCAGGTAGCATCTAGTGCCTCCCCCTGTATAGATGAGGAAATTAGCGGAATTCCCCCTGCCACGGAACACCTGTGAAACCAGGCAGATGCGTGGAATGCGGCCCCAAACCTCCCCCACCCACTCGGCCACGTTTCGGAATTCTGAGTGTGGCGAGGTTCCGTCCTCTGTCTGCAGCGCCTCGGATCTCCTAGGAGCCCTCCGCGTGTCTTCCCCGAGTGTCTCCTAGAGCGGGATGCCGAGGAAATGTGGGGGTTTTGCTGGAAATGCATGTAGCATCTAGTGCCTCCCCCTGGACAGATGAGGTAATTAGCGGAATTCCCCCTGCCAGTGAACACCTGTGACACCAGGCAGCTTCGTGGTAGGCGGCCCCAAACCTCCCCCAACCATTCGGCCGCGTTTCGGAATTCTGAGTGTGGCGAGGTTCCGTCCTCTGTCTGCAGCGCCTGGGATCTCCTAGGATCCATCCGCGTGTCTTCCCCGAGTGTCTCCTAGTGCGGGATGCCGGGGAAATGCGGGGGTTGGGCTGGAAATGCAGGTAGCATCTAGTGCCTCCCCCTGGACAGATGAGGTAATTAGCGGACTTCCTCCTGCCAGGGAACACCTGTGACACCAGGCAGCTGCGTGGAGGGCGGACCCAAACCTCCCCCACCCACTCGGCCGCGTTTCGGAATTCTGAGTGTGGCGAGGTTCCTTCCTCTGTCTGCAGCGCCTGGGATAACTTAGGAGCCCTCCACGTGTCCTCCCCGAGTGTCTCCTATTGCGGGCTGCCGGGGAAATTCGGGGGTTGGGCTGGAAATGCAGGTAGCATCTAGTGCCATCCCCTGGACTTATGAGGTAATAAGGAAACTTCCTCCTGCCAGGGAACACCTGTGACACCAGGCAGCTTCGTGGAGGGCCGTCCCAAACCTCCCCCAACCACTCGCCCGCGTTTCGGAATTCTGAGTGTGGCGAGGTTCCGTCCTCTGACTGCAGCGCCTGGGATCCCCTAGGAGCCCTCCGCGTGTTTTCCTCGAGTGTCTCCTAGTGCGGGCTGCCGGGGAAAGGCGGGGGTTGGGCTGGAAATGCAGGTAGCATCTAGTGCCATCCCCTGGACAGATGAGGTAATTAGCGGACATCCCCCTGCCAGGGAACACCTGTGACACCAGGCAGCTGCGTGGAGGGCGGCCCCAAACCTCCCCGCCCACTCGGACGCGTTTCGGAATTCTGAGTGTGGCGAGGTTCCGTCCTCTGTCTGCAGCGCCTGGGATCTCCTAGGATCCCTCCGCGTGTCTTCCCCGAGTGTCTCCTAGTGAGGGATGCCGGGGAAATTCGGGGGTTGGGCTGGTAATGCAGGTAGAATCTAGTGCCTCCCCCTGGACAGATGAGGTAATTAGCGGAATTCCCACTGCCAGGGAACACCTGTGACACCAGGCAGCTGCGTGGAGGGCGGCCCCAATACTCCCCCACCCACTCGGCCGCGTTTCGGAATTCTGAGTGTGGCGAGGTTCCGTCCTCTGTCTGCAGCGCCTGGGATCTCCTCGGAGCCCTCCACGTGTCTTCCCCGAGTTTCTCCTTGTGCGGGCTGCAGGGGAAAGGCGGGGGTAGGGCTGCAAATGCAGGTAGAATCTAGTGCCTCCCCCTGGACAGATGAGGTAATTAGCGGAATTCCCCCTGCCAGGGAACACCTGTGACACCACTCAGCTGCGTGGGGGTAGGCCCCAAACCTCACCCACCCACTCGGCCGCGTTTCGGAATTCTGAGTGTGGCGAGGTTCCGTCCTCTGTCTGCAGCGCCTGGGATCTCCTAGGAGCCCTCCGCATGTCTTCCCCGAGTGTCTCCTAGAGCGGGCTGCCGAGGAAATGTGGGGGTTTTGCTGGAAATGCTTGTAGCATCTAGTGCCTCCCCCTGGACAGATGAGGTATTTAGCGGAATTCCCCAGCCAGTGAACACCTGTGAAATTCAGGCAGTTCCGTGGGGGTCGGCCCCAAACCTGCCCCACCCACTCGGACGCGTTTCGGAATTCTGAGTATGGTGAGGTTCCGTCCTCTGTCTGCAGCGCCTGGGATAACTTAGGAGCCCTCCACGTGTCTTCCCCGAGTGTCTCCTAGTGCGGGCTGCCTGGGAATGTCGGGGGTTGGGCTGGAAATGCAGGTAGCATCTAGTGCCATCCCCTGGACAGATGAGGTAATTAGCGGACTTCCCCCTGCCAGGGAACACCTGTGACACCAGGCAGCTGCGTGGAGGGCGGCCCCAAACCTCCCCCACCCACTCGGCCGCGTTTCGGAATTCTGAGTGTGGCGAGGTTCCATCCTCTGTCTGCAGCGCCTGGGATAACTTAGGAGCCCTTCGCGTGACTTCCCCGAGTGTCTCCTAGTGCGGGCTGCCTGGGAATGTCGGGGGTTGGGCTGGAAATGCAGGTAGCATCTAGTGCCTCCCCCTGGACAGATGAGGTAATTAGCGGAATTCCCCCTGCAAGGGAACACCTGTGACAACAGGCAGCTGCGTGGAGGGCAGCCCGAAACCTCCCCAACCCACTCGGCTACGTTCCGGAATTCTCAGTGTGGCGAGGTTCCGTCCTCTGTCTGCAGCGCCTGGGATCTACTAGGAGCCCTCCGCATGTCTTCCCCGAGTGTATCCTAGTGCGGGCTGACGGGGAAATGCGGGGGTTGGCTGGAAATGCAGGTAGCATCTAGTGCCTCCCCCTGGACAGATGAGGTATTTAGCGGAATTTCCCAGCCAGTGAACACCTGTGAAAATCAGGCAGTTGCTTGGGGGTCGGCCCCAAACCTCCCCCACCCACTCGGACGCGTTTCGGAATTCTGAGTGTGGCGAGGTTCCGTCCTCCGTCTGCAGCGCCTGGGAGCTCCTAGGAGCCTTCTGCGTGTCTTCCCCGAGAGTCTCCTTGTGCGGGCTGACGGGTAAATGCGGGGGTTGGGCTGGAATTGCAGGTAGCATCTAGTGACTCCCTCTTGACAGATCAGGTAATTAGCGGAGTTCCCCCTGCCAGGGAACACCTGTGACACCAGGCAGCTGTGAGGAGGGCGGCACCAAACCTCCACCAACCCCCTCGGCCGCGTTCCGGAATTCTGAGTCTTGCGAGGTTCTGTCCTCTGTCTGCAGCGCCTGGGATCTCCTAGGAACCCTCCGCGTGTCTTCCCCGAGTGTCTCCTAGTGCGGGCTGACGGGGAAAGGCGGGGGTTGGGCTGGAATTGCAGGTAGTATCTAGAGCCTCCCCCTTTAAAGATGAGGTAATTAGCGGAATTCCCGCTGCCAGGGAAAACCAGTGACACCAGGCAGCTGCGTGGTTGGCGGCCACAAACCTCCCCAAACCACTCGGCCGCGTTTCGGAATTCTGAGTGTGGCGAGATTCCGTCCTCGGTCTGCAGCGCCTGGGATCTCGTAGGAGCCCTCCGTGTGTCTTCCCCGTGTGTCTCCTAGTGCGGGCTGTCGGGGAAAGGCGGGGGTTTTGCTGGAAATGCAGGTAGCATCTAGAGCCTCCCCCTGGACAGATGAGGTAATTAGCGGAATTCCACCTGCAAGGGAACACCTGTGACACCAGGCAGCTGCGTGGAGGGCGGCCCCAAACCTCCCCCACCCACTCGGACGCGTTTCGGAATTCTGAGTGTGGCGAGGTTCCGTCCTCTGTCTGCAGCGCCCGGGATAACTTAGGAGCTCTCCACGTGTCTTCCCCGAGTGTCTCCTAGTGCGGGCTGCCGGGGACAGTTGGGGGTGGACAGGAAATGCAGGAAGCATCTAGTGCCTCCCCCTGTATAGATGAGGTAATTAGCGGACTTCCCCCTGCCAGGGAACACCTGTGACACCAGGCAGCTTCGAGGAGGGTGGCCCCAAACCTCCCCCAACCACTTGGCCGCGTTTCGGAATTCTGAGTGTGGCGAGGTTCCGTCCTGTGTCTGCAGCGCCTGGGATCTCCTAGGAGCCCTCCGCGTGTCTTCCCCGAGTTTCTCCTAGTGCGGGATGCCGGGGAAATGCGGGGGTTGAGCTGGAAATGCAGGTAGCATCTAGTGCCTCCCCCTGTATAGATGAGGTATTTAGCGGAATTCCCCCTGCCAGGGAACACCTGTGAAACCAGGCAGCTGCGTGGAATGCGGCCCCAAACCTCCCCCACCCACTCGGCCGCGTTTCGGAATTCTGAGTGTGGCGAGGTCCGTCCTCTGTCTGCAGGGCCTGGGATCTCCTTGGAGCACTCTGCGTGTCTTCCCCGAGTGTCTCCTAGTGCGGGCTGACGGGGAAATGCGGGGCGAGGGCTGGAAATGCCGGTAGCATCTAGTGCCTCCCCGTGTACAGATGAGGTAATTAGCGGACTTCCCCCTGGCAGGGAACACCTGTGACACCAGGCAGATGCGTGGAGTGCGGCCCCAAACGTCCCCCAACGACTCGGCCGCGTTTCGGAATTCTGAGTGTGGCGAGGTTCCGTCCTCTGTCTGCAGTGCTTTGGATCTCCTAGGAGCCCTCCACGTGACTTCCCCGAGTGTATCCTAGTGCGGGCTACCGAGGAAAGGCGGGGGTTGGGCTGGAAATACAGGTAGCATCTAGTGCCTCCCCCTGGACAGATGAGGTAATTAGCGGACTTCCCCCTGCCAGGGAACACCTGTGACACCAGGCAGCTGCTAGGAGGGCGGCCCCAAACCTCCCCCACCCACTCGGCCGCGTTTCGGAATTCTGAGTGTGGCGAGGTCCGTCCTCTGTCTGCAGCGCCTGGGATCTCCTAGGAGCCCTCCGCGTGTCTTCCCCGAGTGTCTCCTAGTGCGGGATGCCGGGGAAATGCGGGGGTTGGGCTGGAAATGCAGGTAGCATCTAGTGCCTCCCTCTGTATAGATGAGGTAATTAGCGGACTTCCCCCTGCCAGGGAACACCTGTGACACCAGGCAGATGCGAGGATGGCGGTCCCAAAACTCCCCCACCCACTCGGCCGCGTTCCGGAATTCTGAGGGTGGCGAGGTTCCGTCTTCTGTCTGTAGCGCCTGGGATCTCCTGGGAGCCTTCCGCGTGTCTTCCCCGAGTGTCTCCTTGTGCGGGATGCCGGGGAAAGGCGGGTGTTGGGCTGGAAATTCAGGTAGCATCTAGTGCCTCCCCCTTGACAGATCATGTAATTAGCGGTCTTCCCCCTGCCAAGGAACAACTGTGACACCAGGCAGCTGTGAGGAGGGCGGCACCAAACCTCCAACCACCCACTCGGCCCGTTTCGGAATTCTGAGTGTGGCGAGGTTCCGTCCTCTGTCTGCAGCGCCTGGGATCTCCTAGGAGCCCTCCGCGTGTCTTCCCCGAGTGTCTCCTAGTGCGGGATGCCGGGGAAATGCGCGGGTTGGGCTGGAAATGCAGGTAGCATCTAGTGCCTACCCCTGTATAGATGAGGAAATTAGCGGAATTCCCCCTGCTACGGAACACCTGTGAAACCAGGCAGCTGCGTGGAATGCGGCCCCAAACCTCCCCCACCCACTCGGCCACGTTTCGGAATTCTGAGTGTGGCGAGGTTCCGTCCTCTGTCTGCAGCGCCTGGGATCTCCTAGGAGCCCTCCGCGTGTCTTCCCCTAGTGTCTCCTAGAGCGGGATGCCGAGGAAATGTGGGGGTTTTGCTGGAAATGCATGTAGCATCTAGTGCCTCCCCCTGGACAGATGAGGTAATTAGCGGAATTCCCCCTGCCAGTGAACACCTGTGACACCAGGCAGCTTCGTGGTAGGCGGCCCCAAACCTCCCCCACCCACTCGGCCGCGTTTCGGAATTCTGAGTGTGGCGAGGTTCCTTCCTCTGTCTGCAGCGCCTGGGATAACTTAGGAGCCCTCCACGTGTCCTCCCCGAGTGTCTCCTATTGCGGACTGCCGGGGAAATTCGGGGGTTGGGCTGGAAATGCAGGTAGCATCTAGTGACATCCCCTGGACTTATGAGGTAATTAGGAAACTTCCTCCTGCCAGGGAACACCTGTGACACCAGGCAGCTTCGTGGAGGGCCGTCCCAAACTTCCCCCAACCACTCGCCCGCGTTTCGGAATTCTGAGTGTGGCGAGGTTCCGTCCTCTGACTGCAGCGCCTGGGATCCCCTAGGAGCCCTCCGCGTGTTTTCCTCGAGTGTCTCCTAGTGCGGGCAGCCGGGGAAAGGCGGGGGTTGGGCTGGAAATGCAGGTAGCATCTAGTGCCATCCCCTGGACAGATGAGGTAATTAGCGGACATCCCCCTGCCAGGGAACACCTGTGACACCAGGCAGCTGCGTGGAGGGCGGCCCCAAACCTCCCCGCCCACTCGGCCGCGTTTCGGAATTCTGAGTGTGGCGAGGTTCCGTCCTCTGTGTGCAGCGCTTTGGATCTCCTAGGAGCCCTCCGCGTGTCTTCCCCGAGTGTCTCCTAGTGAGGGATGCCGGGGAAATTCGGGGGTTGGGCTGGTAATGCAGGTAGAATCTAGTGCCTCCCCCTGGACAGATGAGGTAATTAGCAGAATTCCCACTGCCAGGGAACACCTGTGACACCAGGCAGCTGCGTGGAGGGCGGCCCCAATACTCCCCCACCCACTCGGCCGCGTTTCGGAATTCTGAGTGTGGCGAGGTTCCGTCCTCTGTCTGCAGCGCCTGGGATCTCCTCGGAGCCCTCCACGTGTCTTCCCCGAGTTTCTCCTTGTGCGGGCTGCAGGGGAAAGACGGGGGTAGGGCTGCAAATGCAGGTAGAATCTAGTGCCTCCCCCTGGACAGATGAGGTAATTAGCGGAATTCCCCCTGCCAGGGAACACCTGTGACACCAGTCAGCTGCGTGGGGGTAGGCCCCAAACCTCCCCCACCCACTCGGCCGCGTTTCGGAATTCTGAGTGTGGCGAGGTTCCGTCCTCTGTCTGCAGCGCCTGGGATCTCCTAGGAGCCCTCCGCGTGTCTTCCCCGAGTGTCTCCTAGAGCGGGCTGCCGAGGAAATGTGGGGGTTTTGCTGGAAATGCATGTAGCATCTAGTGCCTCCCCCTGGACAGATGAGGTAATTAGCGGACTTCCCCCTGGCAGGGAACACCTGTGACACCAGGCAGTTCCGTGGGGGTCGGACCCAAACCTCCCCCACCCACTCGGACGCGTTTCGGAATTCTGAGTGTGGTGAGGTTCCGTCCTCTGTCTGCAGCGCCTGGGATAACTTAGGAGCCCTCCACGTGTCTTCCCCGAGTATCTCCTAGTGCGGGCTGCCGGGGACAGTTGGGGGTTGGGCTGGAAATGCAGGTAGCATCTAGTGCCTCCCCCTGGACAGATGAGGTAATTAGCGGAGTTCCCCCTGCCAGGGAACACATGTGACACCAGGCAGCTGCGTGGATGGCGGCCCCAAACCTCCCTCACCCACTCGGCCGCGTTTCAGAATTCTGAGTGTGGCGAGGTTCCTTCCTCTGTCTGCAGCGCCTGAGATATCTTAGGAGCCCTCCGCGTGACTTCCCCGAGTGTCTCCTAGTGCGGGCTGACGGGGAAATGCGGGGGTTGTGCTGGAAATGCAGGTAGCATCTAGTGCCTCCCCGTGGACAGATGAGGTATTTAGCGGAATTCCCCAGCCAGTGAACACCTGTGAAATTCAGGCAGTTCCGTGGGGGTCGGCCCCAAACCTCCCCCACCCACTCGGACGCGTTTCGGAATTCTGAGTATGGTGAGGTTCCGTCCTCTGTCTGCAGCGCCTGGGATAACTTAGGAGCCCTCCACGTGTCTTCCCCGAGTGTCTCCTAGTGCGGGCTGCCTGGGAATGTCGGGGGTTGGGCTGGAAATGCAGGTAGCATCTAGTGCCATCCCCTGGACAGATGAGGTAATTAGCGGACTTCCCCCTGCCAGGGAACACCTGTGACACCAGGCAGCTGCGTGGAGGGCGGCCCCAAACCTCCCCCACCCACTCGGCCGCGTTTCGGAATTCTGAGTGTGGCGAGGTTCCGTCCTCTGTCTGCAGCGCCTGGGATATCTTAGGAGCCCTTCGCGTGACTTCCCCGAGTGTCTCCTAGTGCGGGCTGCCTGGGAATGTCGGGGGTTGGGCTGGAAATGCAGGTAGCATCTAGTGCCTCCCCCTGGACAGATGAGGTAATTAGCGGAATTCCCCCTGCAAGGGAACACCTGTGACAACAGGCAGCTGCGTGGAGGGCAGCCCGAAACCTCCCCAACCCACTCGGCTACGTTCCGGAATTCTCAGTGTGGCGAGGTTCCGTCCTCTGTCTGCAGCGCCTGGGATCTACTAGGAGCCCTCCGCATGTCTTCCCCGAGTGTCTCCTAGTGCGGGCTGACGGGGAAATGCGGGGGTTGGCTGGAAATGCAGGTAGCATCTAGTGCCTCCCCCTGGACAGATGAGGTATTTAGCGGAATTTCCCAGCCAGTGAACACCTGTGAAAATCAGGCAGTTGCGTGGGGGTCGGCCCCAAACCTCCCCCACCCACTCGGACGCGTTTCGGAATTCTGAGTGTGGCGAGGTTCCGTCCTCTGTCTGCAGCGCCTGGGATCTCCTAGGAGCCTTCTGCGTGTCTTCCCCGAGAGTCTCCTAGTGCGGGCTGACGGGTAAATGCGGGGGTTGGGCTGGAATTGCAGGTAGCATCTAGTGCCTCCCTCTTGACAGATCAGGTAATTAGCGGAGTTCCCCCTGCCAGGGAACACCTGTGACACCAGGCAGCTGCGTGGTTGGCGGTCACAAACCTCCCCAAACCACTCGGCCGCGTTTCGGAATTCTGAGTGTGGCGAGATTCCGTCCTCGGTCTGCAGCGCCTGGGATCTCTTAGTAGCCCTCCGTGTGTCTTCCCCGTGTGTCTCCTAGTGCGGGCTGTCGGGGAAAGGCGGGGGTTTTGCTGGAAATGCAGGTAGCATCTAGAGCCTCCCCCTGGACAGATGAGGTAATTAGCGGATTTCCCCCTGCCAGGGAACACCTGTGACACCAGGCAGATGCGAGGATGGCGGTCCCAAAACTCCCCCACCCACTCGGCCGCGTTCCGGAATTCTGAGGTTGGCGAGTTTCCGTCTTCTGTCTGCAGCGCCTGGGATCTCCTAGGAGCCCTCCCCGTGACTTCCGCGAGTGTCTCTTAGTGCGGGCTTCCGGGGAAGGCGGGGGATGGGCAGGAAATGCAGGTAGCATCTAGTGCCTCCCCCTGTATAGATGAGGAAATTAGCGGAATTCCCCCTGCCACGGAACACCTGTGAAACCAGGCAGCTGCGTGGATTGCGGCCCCAAACCTCCCCCACCCACTCGGCCACGTTTCGGAATTCTGAGTGTGGCGAGGTTCCGTCCTCTGTCTGCAGCGCCTGGGATCTCCTAGGAGCCCTCCGCGTGTCTTCCCCGAGTGTCTCCTAGAGCGGGATGCCGAGGAAATGTGGGGGTTTTGCTGGAAATGCATGTAGCATCTAGTGCCTCCCCCTGGACAGATGAGGTAATTAGCGGAATTCCCCCTGCCAGTGAACACCTGTGACACCAGGCAGCTTCGTGGTAGGCGGCCCCAAACCTCCCCCAACCATTCGGCCGCGTTTCGGAATTCTGAGTGTGGCGAGGTTCCGTCCTCTGTCTGCAGCGCCTGGGATCTCCTAGGATCCATCCGCGTGTCTTCCCCGAGTGTCTCCTAGTGCGGGATGCCGGGGAAATGCGGGGGTTGGGCTGGAAATGCAGGTAGCATCTAGTGCCTCCCCCTGGACAGATGAGGTAATTAGCGGACTTCCTCCTGCCAGGGAACACCTGTGACACCAGGCAGCTGCGTGGAGGGCGGACCCAAACCTCCCCCACCCACTCGGCCGCGTTTCGGAATTCTGAGTGTGGCGAGGTTCCTTCCTCTGTCTGCAGCGCCTGGGATAACTTAGGAGCCCTCCACGTGTCCTCCCCGAGTGTCTCCTATTGCGGGCTGCCGGGGAAATTCGGGGGTTGGGCTGGAAATGCAGGTAGCATCTAGTGCCATCCCCTGGACTTATGAGGTAATAAGGAAACTTCCTCCTGCCAGGGAACACCTGTGACACCAGGCAGCTTCGTGGAGGGCCGTCCCAAACCTCCCCCAACCACTCGCCCGCGTTTCGGAATTCTGAGTGTGGCGAGGTTCCGTCCTCTGACTGCAGCGCCTGGGATCCCCTAGGAGCCCTCCGCGTGTTTTCCTCGAGTGTCTCCTAGTGCGGGCTGCCGGGGAAAGGCGGGGGTTGGGCTGGAAATGCAGGTAGCATCTAGTGCCATCCCCTGGACAGATGAGGTAATTAGCGGACATCCCCCTGCCAGGGAACACCTGTGACACCAGGCAGCTGCGTGGAGGGCGGCCCCAAACCTCCCCGCCCACTCGGACGCGTTTCGGAATTCTGAGTGAGGCGAGGTTCCGTCCTCTGTCTGCAGCGACTGGGATCTCCTCGGAGCCCTCCACGTGTCTTCCCCGAGTTTCTCCTTGTGCGGGCTGCAGGGGAAATGCGGGGGTAGGGCTGCAAATGCAGGTAGAATCTAGTGCCTCCCCCTGGACAGATGAGGTAATTAGCGGAATTCCCCCTGCCAGGGAACACCTGTGACACCAGTCAGCTGCGTGGGGGTAGGCCCCAAACCTCACCCACCCACTCGGCCGCGTTTCGGAATTCTGAGTGTGGCGAGGTTCCGTCCTCTGTCTGCAGCGCCTGGGATCTCCTAGGAGCCCTCCGCATGTCTTCCCCGAGTGTCTCCTAGAGCGGGCTGCCGAGGAAATGTGGGGGTTTTGCTGGAAATGCTTGTAGCATCTAGTGCCTCCCCCTGGACAGATGAGGTAATTAGCGGAATTCCCCCTGCCAGGGAACACCTGTGACACCAGGCAGCTTCGTGGTAGGCGGCCCCAAATCTCCCCCAACCACTCGGCCGCGTTTCGGAATTCTGAGTGTGGCGAGGTTCCGTCCTCTGTCTGCAGCGCCTGGGATCTCCTAGGATCCATCCGCGTGTCTTCCACGAGTGTCTCCTAGTGCGGGATGCCGGGGAAAGTCGGGGGTTGGGCTGGAAATGCAGGTAGCATCTAGTGCCTCCCCCTGGACAGATGAGGTAATTAGCGGACTTCCCCCTGGCAGGGAACACCTGTGACACCAGGCAGTTCCGTGGGGGTCGGACCCAAACCTCCCCCACCCACTCGGACGCGTTTCGGAATTCTGAGTGTGGTGAGGTTCCGTCCTCTGTCTGCAGCGCCTGGGATAACTTAGGAGCCCTCCACGTGTCTTCCCCGAGTGTTTCCTAGTGCGGTCTGCCGGGGACAGTTGGGGGTTGGGCTGGAAATGCAGGTAGCATCTAGTGCCTCCCCCTGGACAGATGAGGTAATTAGCGGAGTTCCCCCTGCCAGGGAACACATGTGACACCAGGCAGCTGCGTGGATGGCGGCCCCAAACCTCCCTCACCCACTCGGCCGCGTTTCAGAATTCTGAGTGTGGCGAGGTTCCTTCCTCTGTCTGCAGCGCCTGAGATATCTTAGGAGCCCTCCGCGTGACTTCCCCGAGTGTCTCCTAGTGCGGGCTGACGGGGAAATGCGGGGGTTGTGCTGGAAATGCAGGTAGCATCTAGTGCCTCCCCCTGGACAGATGAGGTATTTAGCGGAATTCCCCAGCCAGTGAACACCTGTGAAATTCAGGCAGTTCCGTGGGGGTCGGCCCCAAACCTGCCCCACCCACTCGGACGCGTTTCGGAATTCTGAGTATGGTGAGGTTCCGTCCTCTGTCTGCAGCGCCTGGGATAACTTAGGAGCCCTCCACGTGTCTTCCCCGAGTGTCTCCTAGTGCGGGCTGCCTGGGAATGTCGGGGGTTGGGCTGGAAATGCAGGTAGCATCTAGTGCCATCCCCTGGACAGATGAGGTAATTAGCGGACTTCCCCCTGCCAGGGAACACCTGTGACACCAGGCAGCTGCGTGGAGGGCGGCCCCAAACCTCCCCCACCCACTCGGCCGCGTTTCGGAATTCTGAGTGTGGCGAGGTTCCATCCTCTGTCTGCAGCGCCTGGGATAACTTAGGAGCCCTTCGCGTGACTTCCCCGAGTGTCTCCTAGTGCGGGCTGCCTGGGAATGTCGGGGGTTGGGCTGGAAATGCAGGTAGCATCTAGTGCCTCCCCCTGGACAGATGAGGTAATTAGCGGAATTCCCCCTGCAAGGGAACACCTGTGACAACAGGCAGCTGCGTGGAGGGCAGCCCGAAACCTCCCCAACCCACTCGGCTACGTTCCGGAATTCTCAGTGTGGCGAGGTTCCGTCCTCTGTCTGCAGCGCCTGGGATCTACTAGGAGCCCTCCGCATGTCTTCCCCGAGTGTATCCTAGTGCGGGCTGACGGGGAAATGCGGGGGTTGGCTGGAAATGCAGGTAGCATCTAGTGCCTCCCCCTGGACAGATGAGGTATTTAGCGGAATTTCCCAGCCAGTGAACACCTGTGAAAATCAGGCAGTTGCTTGGGGGTCGGCCCCAAACCTCCCCCACCCACTCGGACGCGTTTCGGAATTCTGAGTGTGGCGAGGTTCCGTCCTCTGTCTGCAGCGCCTGGGATCTCCTAGGAGCCTTCTGCGTGTCTTCCCCGAGAGTCTCCTTGTGCGGGCTGACGGGTAAATGCGGGGGTTGGGCTGGAATTGCAGGTAGCATCTAGTGACTCCCTCTTGACAGATCAGGTAATTAGCGGAGTTCCCCCTGCCAGGGAACACCTGTGACACCAGGCAGCTGTGAGGAGGGCGGCACCAAACCTCCACCAACCCCCTCGGCCGCGTTCCGGAATTCTGAGTCTTGCGAGGTTCTGTCCTCTGTCTGCAGCGCCTGGGATCTCCTAGGAACCCTCCGCGTGTCTTCCCCGAGTGTCTCTTAGTGCGGGCTGACGGGGAAAGGCGGGGGTTGGGCTGGAATTGCAGGTAGTATCTAGAGCCTCCCCCTTTAAAGATGAGGTAATTAGCGGAATTCCCGCTGCCAGGGAAAACCAGTGACACCAGGCAGCTGCGTGGTTGGCGGCCACAAACCTCCCCAAACCACTCGGCCGCGTTTCGGAATTCTGAGTGTGGCGAGATTCCGTCCTCGGTCTGCAGCGCCTGGGATCTCGTAGGAGCCCTCCGTGTGTCTTCCCCGTGTGTCTCCTAGTGCGGGCTGTCGGGGAAAGGCGGGGGTTTTGCTGGAAATGCAGGTAGCATCTAGAGCCTCCCCCTGGACAGATGAGGTAATTAGCGGAATTCCACCTGCAAGGGAACACCTGTGACACCAGGCAGCTGCGTGGAGGGCGGCCCCAAACCTCCCCCACCCACTCGGACGCGTTTCGGAATTCTGAGTGTGGCGAGGTTCCGTCCTCTGTCTGCAGCGCCCGGGATAACTTAGGAGCCCTCCACGTGTCTTCCCCGAGTGTCTCCTAGTGCGGGCTGCCGGGGATAGTTGGGGGTGGACTGGAAATGCAGGAAGCATCTAGTGCCTCCCCCTGTATAGATGAGGTAATTAGCGGACTTCCCCCTGCCAGGGAACACCTGTGACACCAGGCAGCTTCGAGGAGGGTGGCCCCAAACCTCCCCCAACCACTTGGCCGCGTTTCGGAATTCTGAGTGTGGCGAGGTTCCGTCCTGTGTCTGCAGCGCCTGGGATCTCCTAGGAGCCCTCCGCGTGTCTTCCCCGAGTTTCTCCTAGTGCGGGATGCCGGGGAAATGCGGGGGTTGAGCTGGAAATGCAGGTAGCATCTAGTGCCTCCCCCTGTATAGATGAGGTATTTAGCGGAATTCCCCCTGCCAGGGAACACCTGTGAAACCAGGCAGCTGCGTGGAATGCGGCCCCAAACCTCCCCCACCCACTCGGCCGCGTTTCGGAATTCTGAGTGTGGCGAGGATCCGTCCTCTGTCTGCAGGGCCTGGGATCTCCTTAGAGCACTCTGCGTGTCTTCCCCGAGTGTCTCCTAGTGCGGGCTGACGGGGAAATGCGGGGCGAGGGCTGGAAATGCCGGTAGCATCTAGTGCCTCCCCGTGTACAGATGAGGTAATTAGCGGACTTCCCCCTGGCAGGGAACACCTGTGACACCAGGCAGATGCGTGGAGTGCGGCCCCAAACGTCCCCCAACGACTCGGCCGCGTTTCGGAATTCTGAGTGTGGCGAGGTTCCGTCCTCTGTCTGCAGCGCTTTGGATCTCCTAGGAGCCCTCCACGTGACTTCCCCGAGTGTATCCTAGTGCGGGCTACCGAGGAAAGGCGGGGGTTGGGCTGGAAATACAGGTAGCATCTAGTGCCTCCCCCTGGACAGATGAGGTAATTAGCGGACTTCCCCCTGCCAGGGAACACCTGTGACACCAGGCAGCTGCTAGGAGGGCGGCCCCAAACCTCCCCCACCCACTCGGCCGCGTTTCGGAATTCTGAGTGTGGCGAGGTCCGTCCTCTGTCTGCAGCGCCTGGGATCTCCTAGGAGCCCTCCGCGTGTCTTCCCCGAGTGTCTCCTAGTGCGGGATGCCGGGGAAATGCGGGGGTTGGGCTGGAAATGCAGGTAGCATCTAGTGCCTCCCTCTGTATAGATGAGGTAATTAGCGGACTTCCCCCTGCCAGGGAACACCTGTGACACCAGGCAGATGCGAGGATGGCGGTCCCAAAACTCCCCCACCCACTCGGCCGCGTTCCGGAATTCTGAGGGTGGCGAGGTTCCGTCTTCTGTCTGTAGCGCCTGGGATCTCCTGGGAGCCTTCCGCGTGTCTTCCCCGAGTGTCTCCTTGTGCGGGATGCCGGGGAAAGGCGGGTGTTGGGCTGGAAATTCAGGTAGCATCTAGTGCCTCCCCCTTGACAGATCATGTAATTAGCGGTCTTCCCCCTGCCAAGGAACAACTGTGACACCAGGCAGCTGTGAGGAGGGCGGCACCAAACCTCCAACCACCCACTCGGCCCGTTCCGGAATTCTGAGTGTGGTGAGTATCCGTCTTCTGTCTGCAGAGCCTGGGATCTTAAAGGGGCCCTCCGCGTGTCTTCCCCGAGTGTCTCCTAGTGCGGGCTGACGGGATAGGCGGGGGTTGTGCTGGAAACGCAGGTAGCATCTAGTGCCTCCCCCTGGACAGATGAGGTAATTAGCGGACTTCCCCCTGCCAGGGAACACCTGTGACACCAGGCAGCTGCGAGGAGGGCGGCCCCAAACCTCCCCCACACACTCGGCCGCGTTTCAGAATTCTGAGTGTGGCGAGGTTCCGTCCTCTGTCTGCAGCGCCTGGGATCTCCTAGGAGCCCTCCGCGTGTCTTCCCCGAGTGTCTCCTAGTGCGGGATGCCGGGGAAATGCGGGGGTTGGGCTGGAAATGCAGGTAGCATCTAGTGCCTACCCCTGTATAGATGAGGAAATTAGCGGAATTCCCCCTGCTACGGAACACCTGTGAAACCAGGCAGCTGCGTGGAATGCGGCCCCAAACCTCCCCCACCCACTCGGCCACGTTTCGGAATTCTGAGTGTGGCGAGGTTCCGTCCTCTGTCTGCAGCGCCTGGGATCTCCTAGGAGCCCTCCGCGTGTCTTCCCCTAGTGTCTCCTAGAGCGGGATGCCGAGGAAATGTGGGGGTTTTGCTGGAAATGCATGTAGCATCTAGTGCCTCCCCCTGGACAGATGAGGTAATTAGCGGAATTCCCCCTGCCAGTGAACACCTGTGACACCAGGCAGCTTCGTGGTAGGCGGCCCCAAACCTCCCCCACCCACTCGGCCGCGTTTCGGAATTCTGAGTGTGGCGAGGTTCCATCCTCTGTCTGCAGCGCCTGGGATAACTTAGGAGCCCTCCACGTGTCCTCCCCGAGTGTCTCCTATTGCGGACTGCCGGGGAAATTCGGGGGTTGGGCTGGAAATGCAGGTAGCATCTAGTGACATCCCCTGGACTTATGAGGTAATTAGGAAACTTCCTCCTGCCAGGGAACACCTGTGACACCAGGCAGCTTCGTGGAGGGCCGTCCCAAACTTCCCCCAACCACTCGCCCGCGTTTCGGAATTCTGAGTGTGGCGAGGTTCCGTCCTCTGACTGCAGCGCCTGGGATCCCCTAGGAGCCCTCCGCGTGTTTTCCTCGAGTGTCTCCTAGTGCGGGCAGCCGGGGAAAGGCGGGGGTTGGGCTGGAAATGCAGGTAGCATCTAGTGCCATCCCCTGGACAGATGAGGTAATTAGCGGACATCCCCCTGCCAGGGAACACCTGTGACACCAGGCAGCTGCGTGGAGGGCGGCCCCAAACCTCCCCGCCCACTCGGCCGCGTTTCGGAATTCTGAGTGTGGCGAGGTTCCGTCCTCTGTGTGCAGCGCTTTGGATCTCCTAGGAGCCCTCCGCGTGTCTTCCCCGAGTGTCTCCTAGTGAGGGATGCCGGGGAAATTCGGGGGTTGGGCTGGTAATGCAGGTAGAATCTAGTGCCTCCCCCTGGACAGATGAGGTAATTAGCAGAATTCCCACTGCCAGGGAACACCTGTGACACCAGGCAGCTGCGTGGAGGGCGGCCCCAATACTCCCCCACCCACTCGGCCGCGTTTCGGAATTCTGAGTGTGGCGAGGTTCCGTCCTCTGTCTGCAGCGCCTGGGATCTCCTCGGAGCCCTCCACGTGTCTTCCCCGAGTTTCTCCTTGTGCGGGCTGCAGGGGAAAGGCGGGGGTAGGGCTGCAAATGCAGGTAGAATCTAGTGCCTCCCCCTGGACAGATGAGGTAATTAGCGGAATTCCCCCTGCCAGGGAACACCTGTGACACCAGTCAGCTGCGTGGGGGTAGGCCCCAAACCTCCCCCACCCACTCGGCCGCGTTTCGGTATTCTGAGTGTGGCGAGGTTCCGTCCTCTGTCTGCAGCGCCTGGGATCTCCTAGGAGCCCTCCGCGTGTCTTCCCCGAGTGTCTCCTAGAGCGGGCTGCCGAGGAAATGTGGGGGTTTTGCTGGAAATGCATGTGGCATCTAGTGCCTCCCCCTGGACAGATGAGGTAATTAGCGGAATTCCCCCTGCCAGGGAACACCTGTGACACCAGGCAGCTTCGTGGTAGGCGGCCCCAAACCTCCCCCAACCACTCGGCCGCGTTTCGGAATTCTGAGTGTGGCGAGGTTCCGTCCTCTGTCTGCAGCGCCTGGGATCTCCTAGGATCCATCCGCGTGTCTTCCCCGAGTGTCTCCTAGTGCGGGATGCCGGGGAAAGTCGGGGGTTGGGCTGGAAATGCAGGTAGCATCTAGTGCCTCCCCCTGGACAGATGAGGTAATTAGCGGACTTCCCCCTGGCAGGGAACACCTGTGACACCAGGCAGTTCCGTGGGGGTCGGACCCAAACCTCCCCCACCCACTCGGACGCGTTTCGGAATTCTGAGTGTGGTGAGGTTCCGTCCTCTGTCTGCAGCGCCTGGGATAACTTAGGAGCCCTCCACGTGTCTTCCCCGAGTATCTCCTAGTGCGGGCTGCCGGGGACAGTTGGGGGTTGGGCTGGAAATGCAGGTAGCATCTAGTGCCTCCCCCTGGACAGATGAGGTAATTAGCGGAGTTCCCCCTGCCAGGGAACACATGTGACACCAGGCAGCTGCGTGGATGGCGGCCCCAAACCTCCCTCACCCACTCGGCCGCGTTTCAGAATTCTGAGTGTGGCGAGGTTCCTTCCTCTGTCTGCAGCGCCTGAGATATCTTAGGAGCCCTCCGCGTGACTTCCCCGAGTGTCTCCTAGTGCGGGCTGACGGGGAAATGCGGGGGTTGTGCTGGAAATGCAGGTAGCATCTAGTGCCTCCCCGTGGACAGATGAGGTATTTAGCGGAATTCCCCAGCCAGTGAACACCTGTGAAATTCAGGCAGTTCCGTGGGGGTCGGCCCCAAACCTCCCCCACCCACTCGGACGCGTTTCGGAATTCTGAGTATGGTGAGGTTCCGTCCTCTGTCTGCAGCGCCTGGGATAACTTAGGAGCCCTCCACGTGTCTTCCCCGAGTGTCTCCTAGTGCGGGCTGCCTGGGAATGTCGGGGGTTGGGCTGGAAATGCAGGTAGCATCTAGTGCCATCCCCTGGAGAGATGAGGTAATTAGCGGACTTCCCCCTGCCAGGGAACACCTGTGACACCAGGCAGCTGCGTGGAGGGCGGCCCCAAACCTCCCCCACCCACTCGGCCGCGTTTCGGAATTCTGAGTGTGGCGAGGTTCCGTCCTCTGTCTGCAGCGCCTGGGATATCTTAGGAGCCCTTCGCGTGACTTCCCCGAGTGTCTCCTAGTGCGGGCTGCCTGGGAATGTCGGGGGTTGGGCTGGAAATGCAGGTAGCATCTAGTGCCTCCCCCTGGACAGATGAGGTAATTAGCGGAATTCCCCCTGCAAGGGAACACCTGTGACAACAGGCAGCTGCGTGGAGGGCAGCCCGAAACCTCCCCAACCCACTCGGCTACGTTCCGGAATTCTCAGTGTGGCGAGGTTCCGTCCTCTGTCTGCAGCGCCTGGGATCTACTAGGAGCCCTCCGCATGTCTTCCCCGAGTGTCTCCTAGTGCGGGCTGACGGGGAAATGCGGGGGTTGGCTGGAAATGCAGGTAGCATCTAGTGCCTCCCCCTGGACAGATGAGGTATTTAGCGGAATTTCCCAGCCAGTGAACACCTGTGAAAATCAGGCAGTTGCGTGGGGGTCGGCCCCAAACCTCCCCCACCCACTCGGACGCGTTTCGGAATTCTGAGTGTGGCGAGGTTCCGTCCTCTGTCTGCAGCGCCTGGGATCTCCTAGGAGCCTTCTGCGTGTCTTCCCCGAGAGTCTCCTAGTGCGGGCTGACGGGTAAATGCGGGGGTTGGGCTGGAATTGCAGGTAGCATCTAGTGCCTCCCTCTTGACAGATCAGGTAATTAGCGGAGTTCCCCCTGCCAGGGAACACCTGTGACACCAGGCAGCTGCGTGGTTGGCGGTCACAAACCTCCCCAAACCACTCGGCCGCGTTTCGGAATTCTGAGTGTGGCGAGGTTCCGTCCTCTGTCTGCAGCGCCTGGGATCTACTAGGAGCCCTCCGCATGTCTTCCCCGAGTGTCTCCTAGTGCGGGCTGTCGGGGAAAGGCGGGGGTTTTGCTGGAAATGCAGGTAGCATCTAGAGCCTCCCCCTGGACAGATGAGGTAATTAGCGGAATTCCCCTTGCCAGGGAACACCTGTGACACCAGGCAGCTCCGTGGAGTGCGGCCCCAAACTTCCCCCACCCACTCGGCCGCGTTTCGGAATTCTGAGTGTGGCGAGGTTCCGTCCTCTGTCTGCAGCGCCTGGGATCTCCTAGGAGCCCTCCGCGTGTCTTCCCCGAGTGTGTTCTAGTGCGGGCTGTCGGGGAAAGGCGGGGGTTGGGCTGGAAATGCAGGTAGAATCTAATGCCTCCCCCTGGACAAATAAGGTAATTAGCGGACTTCGCCTTGCCAGTGAACACCTGTGACAACAGGCAGCTGCGTGGGGGTAGGCCCCAAACCTCCCCCACCCACTCGGACGCGTTTCGGAATTCTGAGTGTGGCGAGGTTCCGTCCTCTGTCTGCAGCGCCCGGGATAACTTAGGAGCAATCCACGTGTCTTCCCCGAGTGTCTCCTAGTGCGGGCTGCCGGGGACAGTTGGGGGTGGACTGGAAATGCAGGAAGCATCTAGTGCCTCCCCCTGGACAGATGAAGTAATTAGCGGAATTCCCCCTGCCAGGGAACACCTGTGACACCAGGCAGCTGCGAGGAGGGTGGCCCCAAACCTCCCCCAACCACTCGGCCGCGTTTCGGAATTCTTAGTGTGGCGAGGTTCCGTCCTGTGTCTGCAGCGCCTGGGATCTCCTAGGAGCCCTCCGCGTGTCTTCCCCGAGTTTCTCCTAGTGCGGGATGCCGGGGAAAGGCGGGTGTTGGGCTGGAAATTCAGGTAGCATCTAGTGCCTCCCCCTTGACAGATCATGTAATTAGCGGTCTTCCCCCTGCCAAGGAATAACTGTGACACCAGGCAGCTGTGAGGAGGGCGGCACCAAACCTCCAACCACCCACTCGGCCCGTTCCGGAATTCTGAGTGTGGCGAGTATCCGTCTTCTGTCTGCAGAGCCTGGGATCTTAAAGGGGCCCTCCGCGTGTCTTCCCCGAGTGTCTCCTAGTGCGGGCTGCCGGGGATAGGCGGGGGTTGTGCTGGAAACGCAGGTAGCATCTAGTGCCTCCCCCTGGACAGATGAGGTAATTAGCGGACTTCCCCCTGCCAGGGAACCCCTGTGACTCCAGGCAGCTGCGAGGAGGGCGGCCCCAAACCTCCCCCACCCACTGGGCCGCGTTTCGGAATTCTGAGTGTGGCGAGGTTCCGTCTTCTGTCTGCAGCGCCTGGGATCTCCTAGGAGCCCTCCGCGTGACTTCCGCGAGTGTCTCTTAGTGCGGGCTGACGGGGAAAGGCGGGGCGAGGGCTGGAAATGCCGGTAGCATCTACTGCCTCCCCCTGTACAGATGAGGTATTTAGCGGACTTCCCCCTGGCAGGGAACATCTGTGACACCAGTCAGCTGCGTGGGGGTAGGCCCCAAACCTCTCCCAACCACTCGGCCGCGTTTCGGAATTCTGAGTGTGGCGAGGTTCCGTCCTCTGCAGCGCCTGGGATCTCCTAGGAGCCTTCCGCGTATCTTCCCCGAGTGTCTCCTAGAGCGGGATGCCGAGGAAATGTGGGGGTTTTGCTGGAAATGCATGTAGCATCTAGTGCCTCCCCCTGGACAGATGAGGTAATTAGCGGAATTCCCCCTGCCAGTGAACACCTGTGACACCAGGCAGCTTCGTGGTAGGCGGCCCCAAACCTCCCCCAACCACTCGGCCGCGTTTCGGAATTCTGAGTGTGGCGAGGTTCCGTCCTCTGTCTGCAGCGCCTGGGATCTCCTAGGATCCATCCGCGTGTCTTCCCCGAGTGTCTCCTAGTGCGGGATGCCGGGGAAATGCGGGAGTTGGGCTGGAAATGCAGGTAGCATCTAGTGCCTCCCCCTGGACAGATGAGGTAATTAGCGGACTTCCTCCTGCCAGGGAACACCTGTGACACCAGGCAGCTGCGTGGAGGGCGGACCCAAACCTCCCCCACCCACTCTGCCGCGTTTCGGAATTCTGAGTGTGGCGAGGTTCCTTCCTCTGTCTGCAGCGCCTGGGATAACTTAGGAGCCCTCCACGTGTCCTCCCCGAGTGTCTCCTATTGCGGGCTGCCGGGGAAAGTCGGGGGTTGGGCTGGAAATGCAGGTAGCATCTAGTGCCATCCCCTGGACATATGAGGTAATTAGGAAACTTCCTCCTGCCAGGGAACACCTTTGACACCAGGCAGCTTCGTGGAGGGCCGTCCCAAACCTCCCCCAACCACTCGCCCGCATTTCGGAATTCTGAGTGTGGCGAGGTTCCGTCCTCTGTCTGCAGCGCCTGGGATCTCCTAGGATCCCTCCGCGTGTTTTCCTCGAGTGTCTCCTAGTGAGGGATGCCGGGGAAATTCGGGGGTTGGGCTGGTAATGCAGGTAGCATCTAGTGCCTCCCCCTGGACAGATGAGGTAATTAGCGGAATTCCCACTGCCAGGGAACACATGTGACACCAGGCAGCTGCGTGGAGGGCGGCCCCAATACTCCCCCACCCACTCGGCCGCGTTTCGGAATTCTGAGTGTGGCGAGGTTCCGTCCTCTGTCTGCAGCGCCTGGGATCTCCTAGGAGCCCTCCACGTGTCTTCCCCGAGTTTCTCCTTGTGCGGGCTGCAGGGGAAAGGCGGGGGTAGGGCTGCAAATGCAGGTAGAATCTAGGGCCTCCCCCTGGACAGATGAGGTAATTAGCGGAATTCCCCCTGCCAGGGAACACCTGTGACACCAGTCAGCTGCGTGGGGGTAGGCCCCAAACCTCCCCCACCCACTCGGCCGCGTTTCGGAATTCTGAGTGTGGCGAGGTTCCGTCCTCTGTCTGCAGCGCCTGGGATCTCCTAGGAGCCCTCCGCGTGTCTTCCCCGAGTGTCTCCTAGAGCGGGCTGCCGAGGAAATGTGGGGGTTTTGCTGGAAATGCATGTAGCATCTAGTGCCTCCCCCTGGACAGATGAGGTAATTAGCGGAATTCCCCATGCCAGGGAACACCTGTGACAACAGGCAGATTCGTGGAGGGCGGCCCCAAATCTCCCCCACCCACTCGGCCGCGTTTCGGAATTCTGAGTGTGTCGAGGTTCCGTCCTATGTCTGCAGCGCCTGGGATATATTAGGAGCCCTCCGCGTGACTTCCCCGAGTGTCTCCTAGTGCGGGCTGCCGGGGAAAGGCGGGAGTTGGGCTGGAAATGCAGGTAGCATCTAGTGCCTCCCCCTGGACAGATGAAGTAATTAGCGGACTTCCCCCTGCCAGGGAACACCTGTGACACCAGGCAGCTGCGTGGAGGGCAGCCCGTAACCTCCACAACCCACTCGGCTACGTTCCGGAATTCTCAGTGTGGCGAGGTTCCGTCCTCTGTCTGCAGCGCCTGGGATCTACTAGGAGCCCTCCGCATGTCTTCCCCGAGTGTCTCCTAGTGCGGGATGCCGGGGAAATGCGGGGGTTGGGCTGGAAATGCAGGTAGCATCTAGTGCCTCCCCCTGGACAGATGAGGTAATTAGCGGACTTCCTCCTGCCAGGGAACACCTGTGACACCAGGCAGCTGCGTGGAGGGCGGACCCAAACCTCCCCCACCCACTCGGCCGCGTTTCGGAATTCTGAGTGTGGCGAGGTTCCTTCCTCTGTCTGCAGCGCCTGGGATAACTTAGGAGCCCTCCACGTGTCCTCCCCGAGTGTCTCCTATTGCGGGCTGCCGGGGAAATTCGGGGGTTGGGCTGGAAATGCAGGTAGCATCTAGTGCCATCCCCTGGACTTATGAGGTAATTAGGAAACTTCCTCCTGCCAGGGAACACCTGTGACACCAGGCAGCTTCGTGGAGGGCCGTCCCAAACCTCCCCCAACCACTCGCCCGCGTTTCGGAATTCTGAGTGTGGCGAGGTTCCGTCCTCTGACTGCAGCGCCTGGGATCCCCTAGGAGCCCTCCGCGTGTTTTCCTCGAGTGTCTCCTAGTGCGGGCTGCCGGGGAAAGGCGGGGGTTGGGCTGGAAATGCAGGTAGCATCTAGTGCCATCCCCTGGACAGATGAGGTAATTAGCGGACATCCCCCTGCCAGGGAACACCTGTGACACCAGGCAGCTGCGTGGAGGGCGGCCCCAAACCTCCCCGCCCACTCGGACGCGTTTCGGAATTCTGAGTGTGGCGAGGTTCCGTCCTCTGTCTGCAGCGCAAGGGATAACTTAGGAGCCCTCCACGTGTCTTCCCCGAGTGTCTCCTAGTGCGGGCTGCCGGGGACAGTTGGGGGTTGGGCTGGAAATGCAGGTAGCATCTAGTGCCTCCCCCTGGACAGATGAGGTAATTAGCGGAGTTCCCCCTGCCAGGGAACACATGTGACACCAGGCAGCTGCGTGGATGGCGGCCCCAAACCTCCCTCACCCACTCGGCCGCGTTTCAGAATTCTGAGTGTGGCGAGGTTCCTTCCTCTGTCTGCAGCGCCTGAGATATCTTAGGAGCCCTCCGCGTGACTTCCCCGAGTGTCTCCTAGTGCGGGCTGACGGGGAAATGCGGGGGTTGTGCTGGAAATGCAGGTAGCATCTAGTGCCTCCCCCTGGACAGATGAGGTATTTAGCGGAATTCCCCAGCCAGTGAACACCTGTGAAATTCAGGCAGTTCTGTGGGGGTCGGCCCCAAACCTCCCCCACCCACTCGGACGCGTTTCGGAATTCTGAGTATGGTGAGGTTCCGTCCTCTGTCTGCAGCGCCTGGGATAACTTAGGAGACCTCCACGTGTCTTCCCCGAGTGTCTCCTAGTGCGGGCTGCCTGGGAATGTCGGGGGTTGGGCTGGAAATGCAGGTAGCATCTAGTGCCATCCCCTGGACAGATGAGGTAATTAGCGGACTTCCCCCTGCCAGGGAACACCTGTGACACCAGGCAGCTGCGTGGAGGGCGGCCCCAAACCTCCCCAACCCACTCGGCCGCGTTTCGGAATTCTGAGTGTGGCGAGGTTCCGTCCTCTGTCTGCAGCGCCTGGGATACCTTAGGAGCCCTTCGCGTGACTTCCCCGAGTGTCTCCTAGTGCGGGCTGCCTGGGAATGTCGGGGGTTGGGCTGGAAATGCAGGTTGCATCTAGTGCCTCCCCCTGGACAGATGAGGTAATTAGCGGAATTCCCCCTGCAAGGGAACACCTGTGACAACAGGCAGCTGCGTGGAGGGCAGCCCGTAACCTCCACAACCCACTCGGCTACGTTCCGGAATTCTCAGTGTGGCGAGGTTCCGTCCTCTGTCTGCAGCGCCTGGGATCTACTAGGAGCCCTCCGCATGTCTTCCCCGAGTGTCTCCTAGTGCGGTCTGACGGGGAAATGCGGGCGTTGGCTGGAAATGCAGGGAGCATCTAGTGCCTCCCCCTGGACAGATGAGGTATTTAGCGGAATTCCCCAGCCAGTGAACACCTGTGAAAATCAGGCAGTTGCGTGGGGGTTGGCCCCAAACCTCCCCCACCCACTCGGACGCGTTTCAGAATTCTGAGTGTGGCGAGGTTCCGTCCTCTGTCTACAGCGCCTGGGATATCTTAGGAGCCCTCCGCGTGACTTCCACGAGTGTCTCCTAGTGCGGGCTGCCTGGGAATGTCGGGGGTTGGGCTGGAAATGCAGGTAGCATCTAGTGCCATCCCCTGGAGAGATGAGGTAATTAGTGGATTTCCCCTGCCAGGGAACACCTGTGACACCAGGCAGCTGCGTGGAGGGCAGCCCCAAACCGCCCCCACCCACTCGGCCGCGTTTCGGGATTCTGAGTGTGGCGATATTCCGTCCTCTGTCTGCAGTGCCTGGGATCTCCTAGGAGCCCTCCGGGTGTCTTCCCCGAGTATCACATAGTGTGGGCTGACGGGGAAAGGCGGGGGTTGGGCTGGAAATGCAGGTAGCATCTAGTGCCTCCCTCTTGACAGATCAGGTAATTAGCGGAGTTCCCCCTGCCAGGGAACACCTGTGACAACAGGCAGCTGTGAGGAGGGCGGCACCAAACCTCCACCAACCCCCTCGGCCGCGTTCCGGAATTCTGAGTCTTGCGAGGTTCTGTCCTCTGTCTGCAGCGCCTGGGATCTCCTAGGAACCCTCCGCGTGTCTTCCCCGAGTGTCTCCTAGTGCGGGCTGACGGGGACAGTTGGGGGTTGTGTTGGAAATGCAGGTAGCATCTAGTGCCTCCCTCTTGACAGATCAGGTAATTAGCGGAGTTCCCCCTGCCAGGGAACACCTGTGACACCAGGCAGCTGTGAGGAGGGCGGCACCAAACCTCCACCAACCCCCTCGGCCGCGTTCCGGAATTCTGAGTCTTGCGAGGTTCTGTCCTCTGTCTGCAGCGCCTGGGATCTCCTAGGAACCCTCCGCGTGTCTTCCCCGAGTGTCTCTTAGTGCGGGCTGCCTGGGAATGTCGGGGGTTGGGCTGGAAATGCAGGTAGCATCTAGTGCCATCCCCTGGACAGATGAGGTAATTAGTGGATTTCCCCTGCCAGGGAACCCCTGTGACACCAAGCAGCTGCGTGGAGGGCGGCCCCAAACCTCCCCCACCCACTCGGCCGCGTTTCGGAATTCTGAGTGTGGCGAGGTTCCGTCCTCTCTCTGCAGCGCCTGGGATATCTTAGGAGCCCTTCGCGTGACTTCCCCGAGTGTCTCCTAGTGCGGGCTGCCTGGGAATGTCGGGGGTTGGGCTGGAAATGCAGGTAGCATCTAGTGCCTCCCCCTGGACAGATGAGGTAATTAGCGGAATTCCCCCTGCAAGGGAACACCTGTGACAACAGGCAGCTGCGTGGAAGGCAGCCCGAAACCTCCCCAACCCACTCGGCTACGTTCCGGAATTCTCAGTGTGGCGAGGTTCCGTCCTCTGTCTGCAGCGCCTGGGATCTACTAGGAGCCCTCCGCATGTCTTCCCCGAGTGTCTCCTAGTGCGGGCTGACGGAGAAATGCGGGGGTTGGTCTGGAAATGCAGGTAGCATCTAGTACCTCCCCCTGGACAGATGAGGTATTTAGCGGAATTCCCCAGCCAGTGAACACCTGTGAAAATCAGTCAGTTGCGTGGGGGTCGGCCCCAAACCTCCCCCACCCACTCGGCCGCGTTTCGGAATTCTGAGAGTGGCGAGGTTCCGTCCTCTATCTGCAGCGCCCGGGATAACTTAGGAGCCCTCCACGTGTCTTCCCCGAGTGTCTCCTAGTGCGGGCTGCCGGGGACAGTTGGGGGTGGGCTGGAAATGCATGTAGCATCTAGTGCCTCCCCCTGGACAGATGAGGTAATTAGCGGAGTTCCCCCTGCCAGGGAACACCTGTGACACCAGGCAGCTTCGTGGATGGCGGCCCCAAACCTCCCCCACCCACTCGGCCGCGTTTCGGAATTCTGAGTGTGGCGAGGTTCCGTCCTCTGTCTACAGCGCCTGGGATAACTTAGGAGCCCTCCGCGTGACTTCCACGAGTGTCTCCTAGTGCGGGCTGCCTGGGAATGTCGGGGGTTGGGCTGGAAATGCAGGTAGCATCTAGTGCCATCCCCTGGACAGATGAGGTAATTAGTGGATTTCCCCTGCCAGGGAACACCTGTGACACCAAGCAGCTGCGTGGAGGGCGGCCCCAAACCTCCCCAACCCACTCGGCCGCGTTTCGGAATTCTGAGTGTGGCGAAGTTCCGTCCTCTGTCTACAGCGCCTGGGATACTTTAGGAGCCCTCCGCGTGACTTCCACGAGTGTCTCCTAGTGCGGGCTGCCTGGGAATGTCGGGGGTTGGGCTGGAAATGCAGGTAGCATCTAGTGCCATCCCCTGGACAGATGAGGTAATTAGTGGATTTCCCCTGCCAGGGAACACCTGTGACACCAAGCAGCTGCGTGAAGGCGGCCCCAAACCTCCCCCACCCACTCGGCTGCGTTTCGGAATTCTGAGTGTGGCGAGGTTCCGTCCTCTGTCTGCAGCGCCTGGGATATCTTAGGAGCCCTTCGCGTGACTTCCCCGAGTGTCTCCTAGTGCGGGCTGCCTGGGAATGTCGGGGGTTGGGCTGGAAATGCAGGTAGCATCTAGTGCCTCCCCCTGGACAGATGAGGTAATTAGCGGAATTCCCCCTGCAAGGGAACACCTGTGACAACAGGCAGCTGCGTGGAGGGCAGCCCGAAACCTCCCCAACCCACTCGGCTACGTTCCGGAATTCTCAGTGTGGCGAGGTTCCGTCCTCTGTCTGCAGCGCCTGGGATCTACTAGGAGCCCTCCGCATGTCTTCCCCGAGTGTCTCCTAGTGCGGGCTGACGGGGAAATGCGGGGGTTGGCTGGAAATGCAGGTAGCATCTAGTGCCTCCCCCTGGACAGATGAGGTATTTAGCGGAATTTCCCAGCCAGTGAACACCTGTGAAAATCAGGCAGTTGCGTGGGGGTCGGCCCCAAACCTCCCCCACCCACTCGGACGCGTTTCGGAATTCTGAGTGTGGCGAGGTTCCGTCCTCTGTCTGCAGCACCTGGGATAAATTAGGAGCCCTCCACGTGTCTTCCCCGAGTGTCTCCTAGTGCGGGCTGCCTGGGAATGTCGGGGGTTGGGCTGGAAATGCAGGTAGCATCTAGTGCCTCCCTCTTGACAGATCAGGTAATTAGCGGAGTTCCCCCTGCCAGGGAACACCTGTGACACCAGGCAGCTGTGAGGAGGGCGGCACCAAACCTCCACCAACCCCTTCGGCCGCGTTCCGGAATTCTGAGTCTTGCGAGGTTCTGTCCTCTGTCTGCAGCGCCTGGGATCTCCTAGGAACCCTCCGCGTGTCTTCCCCGAGTGTCTCCTAGTGCGGGCTGACGGGGACAGTTGGGGGTTGTGCTGGAAACGCAGGTAGCATCTAGTGCCTCCCTCTTGACAGATCAGGTAATTAGCGGAGTTCCCCCTGCCAGGGAACACCTGTGACACCAGGCAGCTGTGAGGAGGGCGGCACCAAACCTCCACAAACCCCCTCGGCCGCGTTCCGGAATTCTGAGACTTGCAAGGTTCTGTACTCTGTCTGCAGCGGCTGGGATCTCCTAGGAACCCTCCGCGTGTCTTCCCCGAGTGTTTCTTAGTGCGGGCTGCCGGGGACAGTTGGGGGTTGTGCTGGAAATGCAGGTAGCATCTAGTGCCTCCGCCTGGACAGACGAGGTAAGTAGCGGAGTTCCCCCTGCCAGGGACCACCTTTGACAACAGGCAGCTGCGTGGATGGCGGCCCCAAACCTCCCCCACCCACTCGGCCGCGTTTCGGAATTCTGAGTGTGGCGAGGTTCCGTCCTCTGTCTACAGCGCCTGGGATAACTTAGGAGCCCTCCGCGTGACTTCCACGAGTGTCTCCTAGTGCGGGCTGCCTGGGAATGTCGGGGGTTGGGCTGGAAATGCAGGTAGCATCTAGTGCCATCCCCTGGACAGATGAGGTAATTAGTGGATTTCCCCTGCCAGGGAACACCTGTGACACCAGGCAGCTGCGTGGAGGGCAGCCCCAAACCTCCCCCACCCACTCGGCCGCGTTTCGGAATTCTGAGTGTGGCGATGTTCCGTCCTCTGTCTGCAGTGCCTGGGATCTCCTAGGAGCCCTCCGGGTGTCTTCCCCGAGTATCTCATAGTGTGGGCTGACGGGGAAAGGCGGGGGTTTTGCTGGAAATGCAGGTAGCATCTAGTGCCTCCCTCTTGACAGATCAGGTAATTAGCGGAGTTCCCCCTGCCAGGGAACACCTGTGACACCAGGCAGCTGTGAGGAGGGCGGCACCAAACCTCCACCAACCCCCTCGGCCGCGTTCCGGAATTCTGAGTCTTGCGAGTTTCTGTCCTCTGTCTGCAGCGCCTGGGATCTCCTAGGAACCCTCCGCGTGTCTTCCCCGAGTGTCTCCTAGTGCGGGCTGACGGGGAAAGGCGGGGGTTGGGCTGGAATTGCAGGTAGTATCTAGAGCCTCCCCCTTTAAAGATGAGGTAATTAGCGGAATTCCCGCTGCCAGGGAAAACCAGTGACACCAGGAAGCTGCGTGGATGGCGGCCACAAACCTCCCCAAACCACGCGGCCGCGTTTCAGAATTCTGAGTGTGGCGAGGTTCCGTCCTCTGTCTGCAGCGCCTGGGATCTACTAGGAGCCCTCCGCATGTCTTCCCCGAGTGTCTCCTAGTGCCGGCTGACGGGGAAATGCGGGGGTTGGTCTGGAAATGCAGGTAGCATCTAGTGCCTCCCCCTGGACAGATGAGGTATTTAGCGGAATTCCCCAGCCAGTGAACACCTGTGAAAATCAGTCAGTTGCGTGGGGGTCGGCCCCAAAACTCCCCCACCCACTCGGCCGCGTTTCGGAATTCTGAGAGTGGCGAGGTTCCGTCCTCTGTCTACAGCGCCTGGGATATCTTAGGAGCCCTCCGCGTGACTTCCACGAGTGTCTCCTAGTGCGGGCTGCCTGGGAATGTCGGGGGTTGGGCTGGAAATGCAGGTAGCATCTAGTGCCATCCCCTGGACAGATGAGGTAATTAGTGGATTTCCCCTGCCAGGGAACACCTGTGACACCAAGCAGCTGCGTGGAGGGCGGCCCCAAACCTCCCCCACCCACTCGGCCGCGTTTCGGAATTCTGAGTGTGGCGAGGTTCCGTCCTCTGTCTGCAGCGCCTGGGATATCTTAGGAGCCCTTCGCGTGACTTCCCCGAGTGTCTCCTAGTGCGGGCTGCCTGGGAATGTCGGGGGTTGGGCTGGAAATGCAGGTAGCATCTAGTGCCACCCCCTGGACAGATGAGGTAATTAGCGGAATTCCCCCTGCAAGGGAACACCTGTGACAACAGGCAGCTGCGTGGTGGGCAGCCCGAAACCTCCCCAACCCACTCGGCTACGTTCCGGAATTCTCAGTGTGGCGAGGTTCCGTCCTCTGTCTGCAGCGCCTGGGATCTACTAGGAGCCCTCCGCATGTCTTCCCCGAGTGTCTCCTAGTGCGGGCTGACGGGGAAATGCGGGGGTTGGCTGGAAATGCAGGTAGCATCTAGTGCCTCCCCCTGGACAGATGAGGTATTTAGCGGAATTCCCCAGCCGGTGAACACCTGTGAAAATCAGGCAGTTGCGTGGGGGTCGGCCCCAAACCTCCCCCACCCACTCGGACGCGTTTCGGAATTCTGAGTGTGGCGAGGTTCCCTCCTCTGTCTGCAGCACCTGGGATAACTTAGGAGCCCTCCACGTGTCTTCCCCGAGTGTCTCTTAGTGCGGGCTGCCGGGGACAGTTGGGGGTTGGGCTGGAAATGCAGGTAGCATTTAGTGCCTCCCCCTGGAGAGATGAGGTAAGTAGCGGAGTTCCCCCTGCCAGGGAACACCTGTGACACCAGGCAGCTGCGTGGATGGCGGCCCCAAACCTCCCCCAACCACTCGGCCGCGTTTCGGAATTCTGAGTGTGGCGAGGTTCCGTCCTCAGTCTGCAGCACCCGGGATAATTTAGGAGCCCTCCACGTGTCTTCCCCGAGTGTCTCGTAGTGCGGGCTCCCGGGGACAGTTGGGGGTGTGCTGGAAATGCAGGTAGCATCTAGTGCCTCCCCCTGGACAGATGAGGTAATTAGCGGAGTTCCCCCTGCCAGGGAACACCTGTGACACCAGGCAGCTTCGTGGATTGCGGCCCCAAACCTCCCCCACCCACTCGGCCGCGTTTCGGAATTCTGAGTGTGGCGAGGTTCCGTCCTCTGTCTACAGCGCCTGGGATATCTTAGGAGCCCTCCGCGTGACTTCCACGAGTGTCTCCTAGTGCGGGCTGCCTGGGAATGTCGGGGGTTGGGCTGGAAATGCAGGTAGCATCTAGTGCCATCCCCTGGACAGATGAGGTAATTAGTGGATTTCCCCTGCCAGGGAACACCTGTGACAACAGGCAGCTGCGTGGATGGCAGCCCCAAACCGCCCCCACCCAGTCGGCCGCGTTTCGGAATTCTGAGTGTGGCGAGGTTCCTTCCTCTGTCTGCAGTGCCTGGGATCTCCTAGGAGCCCTCCGGGTGTCTTCCCCGAGTATCTCATAGTGTGGGCTGACGGGGAAAGGCGGGGGTTGGGCTGGAAATGCAGGTAGCATCTAGTGCCTCCCTCTTGACAGATCAGGTAACTATCGGATTTCCCCCTGCCAGGGAACACCTGTGACACCAGGCAGCTGTGAGGAGGGCGGCACCAAACCTCCACCAACCCCCTCGGCCGCGTTCCGGAATTCTGAGTCTTGCGAGGTTCTGTCCTCTGTCTGCAGCGCCTGGGATCTCGTAGGAACCCTCCGCGTGTCTTCCCCGAGTGTCTCCTAGTGCGGGCTGACGGGGAAAGGCGGGGGTTGGGCTGGAATTTCAGGTAGTATCTAGAGCCTCCCCCTTTAAAGATGAGGTAATTAGCGGAATTCCCGCTGCCAGGGAAAACCAGTGACACCAGGCAGCTGCGTGGATGGCGGCCACAAACCTCCCCAAACCACTCGGCCGCGTTTCAGAATTCTGAGTGTGGCGAGGTTCCGTCCTCTGTCTGCAGCGCCTGGGATCTACTAGGAGCCCTCCGCATGTCTTCCCCGAGTGTCTCCTAGTGCGGGCTGACGGAGAAATGCGGGGGTTGGTCTGGAAATGCAGGTAGCATCTAGTGCCTCCCCCTGGACAGATGAGGTATTTAGCGGAATTCCCCAAACAGTGAACACCTGTGAAAATCAGTCAGTTGCGTGGGGGTCGGCCCCAAACCTCCCCCACCCACTCGGCCGCGTTTCGGAATTCTGAGAGTGGCGAGGTTCCGTCCTCTATCTGCAGCGCCCGTGATAACTTAGGAGCCCTCCACGTGTCTTCCCCGAGTGTCTCCTAGTGCGGGCTGCCGGGGACAGTTGGGGGTGGGCTGGAAATGCAGGTAGCATCTAGTGCCTCCCCCTGGACAGATGAGGTAATTAGCGGAGTTCCCCCTGCCAGGGAACACCTGTGACACCAGGCAGCTTCGTGGATTGCGGCCCCAAACCTCCCCCACCCACTCGGCCGCGTTTCGGAATTCTGAGTGTGGCGAGGTTCCGTCCTCTGTCTACAGCGCCTGGGATAACTTAGGAGCCCTCCGCGTGACTTCCACGAGTGTCTCCTAGTGCGGGCTGCCTGGGAATTTCGGGGGTTGGGCTGGAAATCCAGGTAGCATCTAGTGCCATCCCCTGGACAGATGAGGTAATTAGTGGATTTCCCCTGCCAGGGAACACCTGTGACACCAAGCAGCTGCGTGGAGGGCGGCCCCAAACCTCCCCCACCCACTCGGCCGCGTTTCGGAATTCTGAGTGTGGCGAGGTTCCGTCCTCTGTCTACAGCGCCTGGGATAACTTAGGAGCCCTCCGCGTGACTTCCACGAGTGTCTCCTAGTGCGGGCTGCCTGGGAATGTCGGGGGTTGGGCTGGAAATGCAGGTAGCATCTAGTGCCATCCCCTGGACAGATGAGGTAATTAGTGGATTTCCCCTGCCACGGAACACCTGTGACAACAAGCAGCTGCGTGGAGGGCGGCCCCAAACCTCCCCCACCCACTCGGCCGCGTTTCGGAATTCTGAGTGTGGCGAGGTTCCGTCCTCTGTCTGCAGCACCTGGGATATCTTAGGAGCCCTTTGCGTGACTTCCCCGAGTGTCTCCTAGTGCGGGCTGCCTGGGAATGTCGGGGGTTGGGCTGGAAATGCAGGTAGCATCTAGTGCCTCCCGCTATACAGATGAGGTAATTAGCGGACTTCCCCCTGCTATGGAACACCTGTGACACCAAGCAGCTGCGTGGAGGGCGGCCCCAAAATTCCCCCACCCACTTGGCCGCGTTTCGGAATTCTGAGTGTGGCGAGGTTCCGTCCTCTGTCTGCAGCGCCTGGGATCTCCTAGTAGCTTTCTGCGTGTCTTCCCCGAGAGTCTCCTAGTGCGGGCTGACGGGTAAAGGCGGGGGTTGGGCTGGAATTGCAGGTAGCATCTAGTGCCTCCCTCTTGACAGATCAGGTAATTAGCGGAGTTCCCCCTGCCAGGGAACACCTGTGACACCAGGCAGCTGTGAGGAGGGCGGCACCAAACCTCCACCAACCCCCTCGGCCGCGTTCCGGAATTCTGAGTCTTGCGAGGTTCTGTCCTCTGTCTGCAGCGCCTGGGATCTCCTAGGAACCCTCCGCGTGTCATCCCCGAGTGTCTCCTAGTGCGGGCTGACAGGGAAAGGCGGGGGTTGGGCTGGAATTGCAGGTAGTATCTAGAGCCTCCCCCTTTAAAGATGAGGTAATTAGCGGAATTCCCGCTGCCAGGGAAATCCAGTGACACCAGGCAGCTGCGTGGATGGCGGCCACAAACCTCCCCAAACCACTCGGCCGCGTTTCGGAATTCTGAGTGTGGCGAGATTCCGTCCTCGGTCTGCAGCGCCTGGGATCTCTTAGGAGCCCTCCGTGTGTCTTCCCCGTGTGTCTCCTAGTGCGGGCTGTCGGGGAAAGGCGGGGGTTTTGCTGGAAATGCAGGTAGCATCTAGAGCCTCCCCCTGGACAGATGAGGTAATTAGCGGAATTCCCCCTGCCAGGGAACACCTGTGACACCAGGCAGCTCCGTGGAGTGCGGCCCCAAACTTCCCCCACCCACTCGGCCGCGTTTCGGAATTCTGAGTGTGGCGAGGTTCCGTCCTCTGTCTGCAGCGCCTGGGATCTCCTAGGAGTCCTCCGCTTGTCTTCACCGAGTGTCATCTAGTGCGGGCTGCCGAGGAAATGCGGGGGTTTTGCTGGAAATGCAGGTAGCATCTAGTGCCTCCCCCTGGACAGATGAGGTAATTAGCGGAATTCCCCATGCCAGGGAACACCTGTGACAACAGGCAGATTCGTGGAGGGCGGCCCCAAATCTCCCCCACCCACTCGGCCGCGTTTCGGAATTCTGAGTGTGGCGAGGTTCCGTCCTATGTCTGCAGCGCCTGGGATATATTAGGAGCCCTCCGCGTGACTTCCCCGTGTGTCTCCTAGTGCGGGCTGCCGGGGAAAGGCGGGAGTTGGGCTGGAAATGCAGGTAGCATCTAGTGCCTCCCCCTGGACAGATGAAGTAATTAGCGGACTTCCCCCTGCCAGGGAACACCTGTGACACCAGGCACCTGCGTGGAGGGCGGCCCCAAACCTCCCCCACCCACTCGGACGCGTTTCGGAATTCTGAGTGTGGCGAGGTTCCGTCCTCTGTCTGCAGCGCCCGGGATAACTTAGGAGCCCTCCACGTGTCTTCCCCGAGTGTCTCCTAGTGCGGCTGCCGGGGACATTTGGGGGTGGACTGGAAATGCAGGAAGCATCTAGTGCCTCCCCCTGGACAGATGAGGTAATTAGCGGAGTTCCCCCTGCCAGGGAACACCTGTGACACCAGGCAGCTTCGTGGATGGCGGCCCCAAACCTCCCCCACCCACTCGGCCGCGTTTCGGAATTCTGAGTGTGGCGAGGTTCCGTCCTCTGTCTGCAGCGCCTGGGATCTCCTAGGAGCCTTCTGCGTGTCTTCCCCGAGAGTCTCCTAGTGCGGGCTGACGGGTAATGGCGGGGGTTGGGCTGGAATTGCAGGTAGCATCTAGTGCCTCCCTCTTGACATATCAGGTAATTAGCGGAGTTCCCCCTGCCAGGGAACAGCTGTGTCACCAGGCAGCTGTGAGGTGGGCGGCACCAAACCTCCACCAACCCCCTCGGCCGCATTCCGGAATTCTGAGTCTTGCGAGGTTCTGTCCTCTGTCTGCAGCGCCTGGGATCTCCTAGGAACCCTCCGCGTGTCTTCCCCGAGTGTCTCCTAGTGCGGGCTGACGGGGAAAGGCGGGGGTTGGGCTGGAATTGCAGGTAGTATCTAGAGCCTCCCCCTTTAAAGATGAGGTAATTAGCGGAATTCCCGCTGCCAGGGAAAACCAGTGACACCAGGCAGCTGCGTGGATGGCGGCCACAAACCTCCACAAACCACTCGGCCGCGTTTCGGAATTCTGAGTGTGGCGAGATTCCGTCCTCGGTCTGCAGCGCCTGGGATCTCTTAGGAGCCCTCCGTGTGTCTTCCCCGTGTGTCTCCTAGTGCGGGCTGTCGGGGAAAGGCGGGGGTTTTGCTGGAAATGCAGGTAGCATCTAGAGCCTCCCCCTGGACAGATGAGGTAATTAGCGGAATTCCCCCTGCCAGGGAACACCTGTGACACCAGGCAGCTCCGTGGAGTGCGGCCCAAAACTTCCCCCACCCACTCGGCCGCGTTTCGGAATTCTGAGTGTGGCGAGGTTCCGTCCTCTGTCTGCAGCGCCTGGAATCTCCTAGGAGCCCTCCGCGTGTCTTCCCCGAGTGTCTTCTAGTGCGGGCTGTCGGGGAAAGCCGGGGGTTGGGCTGGAAATGCAGGTAGCATCTAATGCCTCCCCCTGGACAAATAAGGTAATTAGCGGACTTCGCCTTGCCAGTGAACACCTGTGACAACAGGCAGCTGCGTGGGGGTAGGCCCCAAACCTACCACACCCATTCGGCCGCGTTTTGGAATTCTGAGTGTGGCGAGGTTCCGTCATCTATCTGCAGCGCCTGGGATATCTTAGGAGCCCTTCGCGTGACTTCCCCGAGTGTCTCCTAGTGCGGGCTGCCTGGGAATGTCGGGGGTTGGGCTGGAAATGCAGGTTGCTTCTAGTGCCTCCCCCTGGACAGATGAGGTAATTAGCGGAATTCCCCCTGCAAGGGAACACCTGTGACAACAGGCAGCTGCGTGGAGGGCAGCCCGAAACCTCCACAACCCACTCGGCTACGTTCCGGAATTCTCAGTGTGGCGAGGTTCCGTCCTCTGTCTGCAGCGCCTGGGATCTACTAGGAGCCCTCCGCGTGACTTCCCCGAGTGTCTTTAGTGCGGGCTGACGGGGACAGTTGGGGGTTGTGCTGGAAATGCAGGTAGCATCTAGTGCCTCCCTCTTGACAGATCAGGTAATTAGCGGAGTTCCCCCTGCCAGGGAACACCTGTGACACCAGGCAGCTGTGAGGAGGGCGGCACCAAACCTCCACCAACCCCCTCTGCCGCGTTCCGGAATTCTGAGTCTTGCGAGGTTCTGTCCTCTGTCTGCAGCACCTGGGATCTCCTAGGAACCCTCCGCGTGTCTTCCCCGAGTGTCTCTTAGTGCGGGCTGCCTGGGAATGTCGGGGGTTGGGCTCGAAATGCAGGTAGCATCTAGTGCCATCCCCTGGACAGATGAGGTAATTAGTGGATTTCCCCTGCCAGGGAACACCTGTGACACCAAGCAGCTGCGTGGAGGGCGGCCCCAAACCTCCCCCACCCACTCGGCCTCGTTTCGGAATTCTGAGTGTGGCGAGGTTCCGTCCTCTGTCTGCAGCGCCTGGGATATCTTAGGAGCCCTTCGCGTGACTTCCCCGAGTGTCTCCTAGTGCGGGCTGCCTGGGAATGTCGGGGGTTGGGCTGGAAATGCAGGTAGCATCTAGTGCCTCCCCCTGGACAGATGAGGTAATTAGCGGAATTCCCCCTGCAAGGGAACACCTGTGACAACAGGCAGCTGCGTGGAGGGCAGCCCGAAACCTCCCCAACCCACTCGGCTACGTTCCGGAATTCTCAGTGTGGCGAGGTTCCGTCCTCTGTCTGCAGCGCCTGGGATCTACTAGGAGCCCTCCGCATGTCTTCCCCGAGTGTCTCCTAGTGCGGGCTGACGGAGAAATGCGGGGGTTGGTCTGGAAATGCAGGTAGCATCTAGTGCCTCCCCCTGGACAGATGAGGTATTTAGCGGAATTCCCCAGCCAGTGAACACCTGTGAAAATCAGTCAGTTGCGTGGGGGTCGGCCCCAAACCTCCCCCACCCACTCGGCCGCGTTTCGGAATTCTGAGAGTGGCGAGGTTCCGTCCTCTATTTGCAGCGCCCGGGATAACTTAGGAGCCCTCCACGTGTCTTCCCCGAGTGTCTCCTAGTGCGGGCTGCCGGGGAAAGTTGGGGGTCGGCTGGAAATGCAGGTAGCATCTAGTGCCTCCCCCTGGACAGATGAGGTAATTAGCGGAGTTCCCCCTGCCAGGGAACACCTGTGACACCAGGCAGCTTCGTGGATGGCGGCCCCAAACCTCCCCCACCCACTCGGCCGCGTTTCGGAATTCTGAGTGTGGCGAGGTTCCGTCCTCTGTCTACAGCGCCTGGGATAACTTAGGAGCCCTCCGCGTGACTTCCACGAGTGTCTCCTAGTGCGGGCTGCCTGGGAATGTCGGGGGTTGGGCTGGAAATGCATGTAGCATCTAGTGCCTCCCCCTGGACAGATGAGGTAATTAGCGGAATTCCCCGTGCAAGGGAAAACCTGTGACAACAGGCAGCTGCGTGGAGGGCAGCCCGAAACCTCCCCAACCCACTCGGCTACGTTCCGGAATTCTCAGTGTGGCGAGGTTCCGTCCTCTGTCTGCAGCGCCTGGGATCTACTAGGAGCCCTCCGCATGTCTTCCCCGAGTGTCTCCTAGTGCGGGCTGACGGGGAAATGCGGGGGTTGGCTGGAAATGCAGGTAGCATCTAGTGCCTCCCCCTGGACAGATGAGGTATTTAGCGGAATTCCCCAGCCAGTGAACACCTGTGAAAATCAGGCAGTTGCGTGGGGGTCGGCCCCAAACCTCCCCCACCCACTCGGACGCGTTTCGGAATTCTGAGTGTGGCGAGGTTCCGTCCTCTGTCTGCAGCACCTGGGATAACTTAGGAGCCCTCCACGTGTCTTCCCCGAGTGTCTCTTAGTGCGGGCTGCCGGGGACAGTTGGGGGTTGGGCTGGAAATGCAGGTAGCATTTAGTGCCTCCCCCTGGACAGATGAGGTAAGTAGCGGAGTTCCCCCTGCCAGGGAACACCTGTGACACCAGGCAGCTGCGTGGATGGCGGCCCCAAACCTCCCCCAACCACTCGGCCGCGTTTCGGAATTCTGAGTGTGGCGAGGTTCCGTCCTCTGTCTGCAGCGCCTGGGATATCTTAGGAGCGCTTCGCGTGACTTCCCCGAGTGTCTCCTAGTGCGGGCTGCCTGGGAATGTCGGGGGTTGGGCTGGAAATGCAGGTAGCATCTAGTGCCATCCCCTGGACAGATGAGGTAATTAGTGGATTTCCCCTGCCAGGGAACACCTGTGACACCAGGCAGCTGCGTGGATGGCAGCCCCAAACCGCCCCCACCCACTCGGCCGCGTTTCGGAATTCTGAGTGTGGCGAGGTTCCGTCCTCTGTCTGCAGTGCCTGGGATCTCCTAGGAGCCCTCCGGGTGTCTTCCCCGAGTATCTCATAGTGTGGGCTGACGGGGAAAGGCGGGGGTTGGGCTGGAAATGCAGGTAGCATCTAGTGCCTCCCTCTTGACAGATCAGGTAACTATCGGAGTTCCCCCTGCCAGGGAACACCTGTGACACCAGGCAGCTGTGAGGAGGGCGGCACCAAACCTCCACCAACCCCCTCGGCCGCGTTCCGGAATTCTGAGTCTTGCGAGGTTCTGTCCTCTGTCTGCAGCGCCTGGGATCTCCTAGGAACCCTCGGCGTGTCTTCCCCGAGTGTCTCCTATTGCGGGCTGACGGGGAAAGGCGGGGGTTGGGCTGGAATTGCAGGTAGTATCTAGAGCCTCCCCCTTTAAAGATGAGGTAATTAGCGGAATTCCCGCTGCCAGGGAAAACCAGTGACACCAGGCAGCTGCGTGGATGGCGGCCACAAACCTCCCCAAACCACTCGGCCGCGTTTCAGAATTCTGAGTGTGGCGAGGTTCCGTCCTCTGTCTGCAGCGCCTGGGATCTACTAGGAGCCCTCCGCATGTCTTCCCCGAGTGTCTCCTAGTGCGGGCTGACGGAGAAATGCGGGGGTTGGTCTGGAAATGCAGGTAGCATCTAGTGCCTCCCCCTGGACAGATGAGGTATTTAGCGGAATTCCCCAGATAGTGAACACCTGTGAAAATCAGTCAGTTGCGTGGGGGTCGGCCCAAAACATCCCCCACCCACTCGGCCGCGTTTCGGAATTCTGAGAGTGGCGAGGTTCCGTCCTCTATCTGCAGCGCCCGGGATAACTTAGGAGCCCTCCACGTGTCTTCCCCGAGTGTCTCCTAGTGCGGGCTGCCGGGGACAGTTGGGGGTGGCCTGGAAATGCAGGTAGCATCTAGTGCCTCCCCCTGGACAGATGAGGTAATTAGCGGAGTTCCCCCTGCCAGGGAACACCTGTGACACCAGGCAGCTTCGTGCATGGCGGCCCCAAACCTCCCCCACCCACTCGGCCGCGTTTCGGAATTCTGAGTGTGGCGAGGTTCCGTCCTCTGTCTACAGCGCCTGGGATAACTTAGGAGCCCTCCGCGTGACTTCCACGAGTGTCTCCTAGTGCGGGCTGCCTGGGAATGTCGGGGGTTGGGCTGGAAATGCAGGTAGCATCTAGTGCCATCCCCTGGACAGATGAGGTAATTAGTGGATTTCCCCTGCCAGGGAACACCTGTGACACCAAGCAGCTGCGTGGAGGGCGGCCCCAAACCTCCCCCACCCACTCGGCCGCGTTTCGGAATTCTGAGTGTGGCGAGGTTCCGTCCTCTGTCTGCAGTGCCTGGGATCTCCTAGGAGCCCTCCGGGTGTTTTCCCCGAGTATCTCATAGTGTGGGCTGACGGGGAAAGGCGGGGGTTGGGCTGGAAATGCAGGTAGCATCTAGTGCCTCCCGCTATATAGATGAGGTAATTAGCGGACTTCCCCCTGCTAGGGAACACCTGTGACACCAAGCAGCTGCGTGGAGGGCGGCCCCAAAATTCCCCCACCCACTTGGCCGCGTTTCGGAATTCTGAGTGTGGCGAGGTACCGTCCTCTGTCTGCAGCGCCTGGGATCTCCTAGTAGCTTTCTGCGTGTCTTCCCCGAGAGTCTCCTAGTGCGGGCTGACTGGTAAAGGCGGGGGTTGGGCTGGAATTGCAGGTAGCTTCTAGTGCCTCCCTCTTGACAGATCAGGTAATTAGCGGAGTTCCCCCTGCCAGGGAACACCTGTGACACCAGGCAACTGTGAGGAGGGCGGCACCAAACCTCCACCAACCCCCTCGGCCGCGTTCCGGAATTCTGAGTCTTGCGAGGTTCTGTCCTCTGTCTGCAGCGCCTGGGATCTCCTAGGAACCCTCCGCGTGTCGTCCCCGAGTGTCTCCTAGTGCGGGCTGACGGGGAAAGGCGGGGGTTGGGCTGGAATTGCAGGTAGTATCTAGAGCCTCCCCCTTTAAAGATGAGGTAATTAGCGGAATTCCCGCTGCCAGGGAAAACCAGTGACACCAGGCAGCTGCGTGGATGGCGGCCACAAACCTCCCCAAACCACTCGGCCGCGTTTCGGAATTCTGAGTGTGGCGAGATTCCGTCCTCGGTCTGCAGCGCCTGGGATCTCTTAGGAGCCCTCCGTGTGTCTTCCCCGTGTGTCTCCTAGTGCGGGCTGTCGGGGAAAGGCGGGGGTTTTGCTGGAAATGCAGGTAGCATCTAGAGCCTCCCCCTGGACAGATGAGGTAATTAGCGGAATTCCCCCTGCCAGGGAACACCTGTGACACCAGGCAGCTCCGTGGAGTGCGGCCCCAAACTTCCCCCACCCAATCGGCCGCGTTTCGGAATTCTGAGTGTGGCGAGGTTCCGTCCTCTGTCTGCAGCGCCTGGGATCTCCTAGGAGCCCTCCGCTTGTCTTCACCGAGTGTCATCTAGTGCGGGCTGCCGAGGAAATGCGGGGGTTTTGCTGGAAATGCAGGTAGCATCTAGTGCCTCCCCCTGGACAGATGAGGTAATTAGCGGAATTCCCCATGCCAGGGAACACCTGTGACAACAGGCAGATTCGTGGAGGGCGGCCCCAAATCTCCCCCACCCACTCGGCCGCGTTTCGGAATTCTGAGTGTGGCGAGGTTCCGTCCTATGTCTGCAGCGCCTGGGATATATTAGGAGCCCTCCGCGTGACTTCCCCGAGTGTCTCCTAGTGCGGGCTGCCGGGGAAAGGCGGGAGTTGGGCTGGAAATGCAGGTAGCATCTAGTGCCTCCCCCTGGACAGATGAGGTATTTAGCGGAATTCCCCAGCCAGTGAACACCTGTGAAAATCAGTCAGTTGCGTGGGGTTCGGCCCCAAACCTCCCACACCCACTCGGCCGCGTTTCGGAATTCTGAGTATGGTGAGATTCCGTCCTCTGTCTGCAGCGCCTGGGATAACTTAGGAGCCCTCCACGTGTCTTCCCCGAGTGTCTCCTAGTGCGGGCTGCCTGGGAATGTCGGGGGTTGGGCTGGAAATGCAGGTAGCATCTAGTGCCATCCCCTGGACAGATGAGGTAATTAGCGGACTTCCCCCTGCCAGGGAACACCTGTGACACTAGGCAGCTGCGTGGAGTGCGGCCCCAAACCTCCCCCACCCACTCGGCCGCGTTTCGGAATTCAGAGTGTGGCGAGGTCCCGTCCTCTGTCTGCAGCGCCTGGGATATCTTAGGAGCCCTTCGCGTGACTTCCCTGAGTGTCTCCTAGTGCGGGCTGCCTGGGAATGTCGGGGGTTGGGCTGGAAATGCAGGTTGCATCTAGTGCCTCCCCCTGGACAGATGAGGTAATTAGCGGAATTCCCCCTGCAAGGGAACACCTGTGACAACAGGCAGCTGCGTGGAGGGCAGCCCGAAACCTCCCCAACCCACTCGGCTACGTTCCGGAATTCTCAGTGAGGCGAGGTTCCGTCCTCTGTCTGCAGCGCCTGGGATCTACTAGGAGCCCTCCGCGTGACTTCCCCGAGTGTCTCCTAGTGCGGGCTGACGGGGACAGTTGGGGGTTGTGCTGGAAATGCAGGTAGCATCTAGTGCCTCCCTCTTGACAGATCAGGTAATTAGCGGAGTTCCCCCTGCCAGGGAACACCTGTGACACCAGGCAGCTGTGAGGAGGGCGGCACCAAACCTCCACCAACCCCCTCTGCCGCGTTCCGGAATTCTGAGTCTTGCGAGGTTCTGTCCTCTGTCTGCAGCGCCTGGGATCTCCTAGGAACCCTCCTCGTGTCTTCCCCGAGTGTCTCTTAGTGCGGGCTGCCTGGGAATGTCGGGGGTTGGGCTGGAAATGCAGGTAGCATCTAGTGCCATCCCCTGGACAGATGAGGTAATTAGTGGATTTCCCCTGCCAGGGAACACCTGTGACACCAAGCAGCTGCGTGGAGGGCGGCCCCAAACCTCCCCCAACCACTCGGCCGCGTTTCGGAATTCTGAGTGTGGCGAGGATCCGTCCTCTGTCTGCAGCGCCTGGGATCTCCTAGGAGCCCTCCGCGTGTCTTCCCCGAGTTTCTCCTAGTGCGGGCTGATGGGGAAAGGCGGGGCGAGGGCTGGAAATGCCGGTAGCATCTAATGCCTCCCCCTGTACAGATGAGCTAATTAGCGGACTTCCCCCTGGCAGGGAACACCTGTGACACCAGGCAGATGCGTGGAGGGCGGCCCCAAACGTCCCCCAACCACTCGTCCGCGTTTCGGAATTCTGAGTGTGGCGAGGTTCCGTCCTCTGTCTGCAGCGCGTGGGATCTCCTAGGAGCCCTCCACGTGACTTCCCCGAGTGTATCCTAGTGCGGGCTACCGAGGAAAGGCGGGGGTTGTGCTGGAAATTCAGGTAACATCTACTGCCTCCCCCTTGACAGATCATGTAATTAGCGGTCTTTCCCCTGCCAAGGAACAACTGTGACACCAGGCAGCTGCGTGGAGGTCAGCCCCAAACCTCCCCAACCCACTCGGCCGCGTTTCGGAATTCTGAGTGTGGCGAGGTTCCGTCCTCTGTCTGCAGCGCCTGGGATCTCCTAGGAGCCCTCCGCGTGTCTTCCCCGAGTGTCTCCTAGTTCGGGCTGACGGGGAACGGCGGGGCGAGGGCTGGAAATGCAGGTAGCATCTAGTGCCTCCCCCTGGACAGATGAGGTAATTAGCGGAATTCCCACTGCCAGGGAACACCTGTGACACCAGGCAGCTGCGTGGAGGGGGGCCCCAATACTCCCCCACCCACTCGGCCGCGTTTCGGAATTCTGAGTGTGGCGAGGTTCCGTCCTCTGTCTGCAGCGCCTGGGATCTCCTAGGAGCCCTCCACGTGTCTTCCCCGAGTTTCTCCTTGTGCGGGCTGCAGGGGAAAGGCGGGGGTAGGGCTGCAAATGCAGGTAGAATCTAGTGCCTCCCCCTGGACAGATGAGGTAATTAGCGGAATTCCCCCTGCCAGGGAACACCTGTGACACCAGTCAGCTGCGTGGGGGTAGGACCCAAACCTCCCCCAAACACTCGGCCGCGTTTCGGAATTCTGAGTGTGGCGAGGTTCCGTCCTCTGTCTGCAGCGCCTGGGATCTCCTAGGAGCCCTCCGCGTGTCTTCCACGAGTGTCTCCTAGAGCGGGCTGCCGAGGAAATGTGGGGGTTTTGCTGGAAATGCATGTAGCATCTAGTGCCTCCCCCTGGACAGATGAGGTAATTAGCGGAATTCCCCCTGCCAGGGAACACCTGTGACACCAGGCAGCTTCGTGGTAGGCGGCCCCAAACCTCCCCCAACCACTCGGCCGCGTTTCGGAATTCTGAGTGTGGCGAGGTTCCGTCCTCTGTCTGCAGCGCCTGGGATCTCCTAGGATCCATCCGCGTGTCTTCCCCGAGTGTCTCCTAGTGCGGGATGCCGGGGAAAGTCGGGGGTTGGGCTGGAAATGCAGGTAGCATCTAGTGCCTCCCCCTGGACAGATGAGGTAATTAGCGGACTTCCCCCTGGCAGGGAACACCTGTGACACCAGGCAGTTCCGTGGGGGTCGGACCCAAACCTCCCCCACCCACTCGGACGCGTTTCGGAATTCTGAGTGTGGTGAGGTTCCGTCCTCTGTCTGCAGCGCCTGGAATAACTTAGGAGCCCTCCACGTGTCTTCCCCGAGTGTCTCCTAGTGCGGGCTGCCGGGGACAGTTGGGGGTTGGGCTGGAAATGCAGGTAGCATCTAGTGCCTCCCCCTGGACAGATGAGGTAATTAGCGGAGTTCCCCCTGCCAGGGAACACATGTGACACCAGGCAGCTGCGTGGATGGCGGCCCCAAACCTCCCTCACCCACTCGGCCGCGTTTCAGAATTCTGAGTGTGGCGAGGTTCCTTCCTCTGTCTGCAGCGCCTGAGATATCTAAGGAGCCCTCCGCGTGACTTCCCCGAGTGTCTCCTAGTGCGGGCTGACGGGGAAATGCGGGGGTTGTGCTGGAAATGCAGGTAGCATCTAGTGCCTCCCCCTGGACAGATGAGGTATTTAGCGGAATTCCCCAGCCAGTGAACACCTGTGAAATTCAGGCAGTTCCGTGGGGGTCGGCCCCAAACCTCCCCCACCCACTCGGACGCGTTTCGGAATTCTGAGTATGGTGAGGTTCCGTCCTCTGTCTGCAGCGCCTGGGATAACTTAGGAGCCCTCCACGTGTCTTCCCCGAGTGTCTCCTAGTGCGGGCTGCCTGGGAATGTCGGGGGTTGGGCTGGAAATGCAGGTAGCATCTAGTGCCATCCCCTGGACAGATGAGGTAATTAGCGGACTTCCCCCTGCCAGGGAACACCTGTGACACCAGGCAGCTGCGTGGAGGGCGGCCCCAAACCTCCCCCACCCACTCGGCCGCGTTTCGGAATTCTGAGTGTGGCGAGGTTCCGTCCTCTGTCTGCAGCGCCTGGGATATCTTAGGAGCCCTTCGCGTGACTTCCCCGAGTGTCTCCTAGTGCGGGCTGCCTGGGAATGTCGGGGGTTGGGCTGGAAATGCAGGTTGCTTCTAGTGCCTCCCCCTGGACAGATGAGGTAATTAGCGGAATTCCCCCTGCAAGGGAACACCTGTGACAACAGGCAGCTGCGTGGAGGGCAGCCCGAAACCTCCACAACCCACTCGGCTACGTTCCGGAATTCTCAGTGTGGCGAGGTTCCGTCCTCTGTCTGCAGCGCCTGGGATCTACTAGGAGCCCTCCGCGTGACTTCCCCGAGTGTCTTTAGTGCGGGCTGACGGGGACAGTTGGGGGTTGTGCTGGAAATGCAGGTAGCATCTAGTGCCTCCCTCTTGACAGATCAGGTAATTAGCGGAGTTCCCCCTGCCAGGGAACACCTGTGACACCAGGCAGCTGTGAGGAGGGCGGCACCAAACCTCCACCAACCCCCTCTGCCGCGTTCCGGAATTCTGAGTCTTGCGAGGTTCTGTCCTCTGTCTGCAGCACCTGGGATCTCCTAGGAACCCTCCGCGTGTCTTCCCCGAGTGTCTCTTAGTGCGGGCTGCCTGGGAATGTCGGGGGTTGGGCTGGAAATGCAGGTAGCATCTAGTGCCATCCCCTGGACAGATGAGGTAATTAGTGGATTTCCCCTGCCAGGGAACACCTGTGACACCAAGCAGCTGCGTGGAGGGCGGCCCCAAACCTCCCCCACCCACTCGGCCTCGTTTCGGAATTCTGAGTGTGGCGAGGTTCCGTCCTCTGTCTGCAGCGCCTGGGATATCTTAGGAGCCCTTCGCGTGACTTCCCCGAGTGTCTCCTAGTGCGGGCTGCCTGGGAATGTCGGGGGTTGGGCTGGAAATGCAGGTAGCATCTAGTGCCTCCCCCTGGACAGATGAGGTAATTAGCGGAATTCCCCCTGCAAGGGAACACCTGTGACAACAGGCAGCTGCGTGGAGGGCAGCCCGAAACCTCCCCAACCCACTCGGCTACGTTCCGGAATTCTCAGTGTGGCGAGGTTCCGTCCTCTGTCTGCAGCGCCTGGGATCTACTAGGAGCCCTCCGCATGTCTTCCCCGAGTGTCTCCTAGTGCGGGCTGACGGAGAAATGCGGGGGTTGGTCTGGAAATGCAGGTAGCATCTAGTGCCTCCCCCTGGACAGATGAGGTATTTAGCGGAATTCCCCAGCCAGTGAACACCTGTGAAAATCAGTCAGTTGCGTGGGGGTCGGCCCCAAACCTCCCCCACCCACTCGGCCGCGTTTCGGAATTCTGAGAGTGGCGAGGTTCCGTCCTCTATTTGCAGCGCCCGGGATAACTTAGGAGCCCTCCACGTGTCTTCCCCGAGTGTCTCCTAGTGCGGGCTGCCGGGGAAAGTTGGGGGTCGGCTGGAAATGCAGGTAGCATCTAGTGCCTCCCCCTGGACAGATGAGGTAATTAGCGGAGTTCCCCCTGCCAGGGAACACCTGTGACACCAGGCAGCTTCGTGGATGGCGGCCCCAAACCTCCCCCACCCACTCGGCCGCGTTTCGGAATTCTGAGTGTGGCGAGGTTCCGTCCTCTGTCTACAGCGCCTGGGATAACTTAGGAGCCCTCCGCGTGACTTCCACGAGTGTCTCCTAGTGCGGGCTGCCTGGGAATGTCGGGGGTTGGGCTGGAAATGCATGTAGCATCTAGTGCCTCCCCCTGGACAGATGAGGTAATTAGCGGAATTCCCCGTGCAAGGGAAAACCTGTGACAACAGGCAGCTGCGTGGAGGGCAGCCCGAAACCTCCCCAACCCACTCGGCTACGTTCCGGAATTCTCAGTGTGGCGAGGTTCCGTCCTCTGTCTGCAGCGCCTGGGATCTACTAGGAGCCCTCCGCATGTCTTCCCCGAGTGTCTCCTAGTGCGGGCTGACGGGGAAATGCGGGGGTTGGCTGGAAATGCAGGTAGCATCTAGTGCCTCCCCCTGGACAGATGAGGTATTTAGCGGAATTCCCCAGCCAGTGAACACCTGTGAAAATCAGGCAGTTGCGTGGGGGTCGGCCCCAAACCTCCCCCACCCACTCGGACGCGTTTCGGAATTCTGAGTGTGGCGAGGTTCCGTCCTCTGTCTGCAGCACCTGGGATAACTTAGGAGCCCTCCACGTGTCTTCCCCGAGTGTCTCTTAGTGCGGGCTGCCGGGGACAGTTGGGGGTTGGGCTGGAAATGCAGGTAGCATTTAGTGCCTCCCCCTGGACAGATGAGGTAAGTAGCGGAGTTCCCCCTGCCAGGGAACACCTGTGACACCAGGCAGCTGCGTGGATGGCGGCCCCAAACCTCCCCCAACCACTCGGCCGCGTTTCGGAATTCTGAGTGTGGCGAGGTTCCGTCCTCTGTCTGCAGCGCCTGGGATATCGTAGGAGCGCTTCGCGTGACTTCCCCGAGTGTCTCCTAGTGCGGGCTGCCTGGGAATGTCGGGGGTTGGGCTGGAAATGCAGGTAGCATCTAGTGCCATCCCCTGGACAGATGAGGTAATTAGTGGATTTCCCCTGCCAGGGAACACCTGTGACACCAGGCAGCTGCGTGGATGGCAGCCCCAAACCGCCCCCACCCACTCGGCCGCGTTTCGGAATTCTGAGTGTGGCGAGGTTCCGTCCTCTGTCTGCAGTGCCTGGGATCTCCTAGGAGCCCTCCGGGTGTCTTCCCCGAGTATCTCATAGTGTGGGCTGACGGGGAAAGGCGGGGGTTGGGCTGGAAATGCAGGTAGCATCTAGTGCCTCCCTCTTGACAGATCAGGTAACTATCGGAGTTCCCCCTGCCAGGGAACACCTGTGACACCAGGCAGCTGTGAGGAGGGCGGCACCAAACCTCCACCAACCCCCCGGCCGCGTTCCGGAATTCTGAGTCTTGCGAGGTTCTGTCCTCTGTCTGCAGCGCCTGGGATCTCCTAGGAACCCTCGGCGTGTCTTCCCCGAGTGTCTCCTATTGCGGGCTGACGGGGAAAGGCGGGGGTTGGGCTGGAATTGCAGGTAGTATCTAGAGCCTCCCCCTTTAAAGATGAGGTAATTAGCGGAATTCCCGCTGCCAGGGAAAACCAGTGACACCAGGCAGCTGCGTGGATGGCGGCCACAAACCTCCCCAAACCACTCGGCCGCGTTTCAGAATTCTGAGTGTGGCGAGGTTCCGTCCTCTGTCTGCAGCGCCTGGGATCTACTAGGAGCCCTCCGCATGTCTTCCCCGAGTGTCTCCTAGTGCGGGCTGACGGAGAAATGCGGGGGTTGGTCTGGAAATGCAGGTAGCATCTAGTGCCTCCCCCTGGACAGATGAGGTATTTAGCGGAATTCCCCAGATAGTGAACACCTGTGAAAATCAGTCAGTTGCGTGGGGGTCGGCCCAAAACATCCCCCACCCACTCGGCCGCGTTTCGGAATTCTGAGAGTGGCGAGGTTCCGTCCTCTATCTGCAGCGCCCGGGATAACTTAGGAGCCCTCCACGTGTCTTCCCCGAGTGTCTCCTAGTGCGGGCTGCCGGGGACAGTTGGGGGTGGCCTGGAAATGCAGGTAGCATCTAGTGCCTCCCCCTGGACAGATGAGGTAATTAGCGGAGTTCCCCCTGCCAGGGAACACCTGTGACACCAGGCAGCTTCGTGCATGGCGGCCCCAAACCTCCCCCACCCACTCGGCCGCGTTTCGGAATTCTGAGTGTGGCGAGGTTCCGTCCTCTGTCTACAGCGCCTGGGATAACTTAGGAGCCCTCCGCGTGACTTCCACGAGTGTCTCCTAGTGCGGGCTGCCTGGGAATGTCGGGGGTTGGGCTGGAAATGCAGGTAGCATCTAGTGCCATCCCCTGGACAGATGAGGTAATTAGTGGATTTCCCCTGCCAGGGAACACCTGTGACACCAAGCAGCTGCGTGGAGGGCGGCCCCAAACCTCCCCCACCCACTCGGCCGCGTTTCGGAATTCTGAGTGTGGCGAGGTTCCGTCCTCTGTCTGCAGTGCCTGGGATCTCCTAGGAGCCCTCCGGGTGTTTTCCCCGAGTATCTCATAGTGTGGGCTGACGGGGAAAGGCGGGGGTTGGGCTGGAAATGCAGGTAGCATCTAGTGCCTCCCGCTATACAGATGAGGTAATTAGCGGACTTCCCCCTGCTAGGGAACACCTGTGACACCAAGCAGCTGCGTGGAGGGCGGCCCCAAAATTCCCCCACCCACTTGGCCGCGTTTCGGAATTCTGAGTGTGGCGAGGTACCGTCCTCTGTCTGCAGCGCCTGGGATCTCCTAGTAGCTTTCTGCGTGTCTTCCCCGAGAGTCTCCTAGTGCGGGCTGACTGGTAAAGGCGGGGGTTGGGCTGGAATTGCAGGTAGCTTCTAGTGCCTCCCTCTTGACAGATCAGGTAATTAGCGGAGTTCCCCCTGCCAGGGAACACCTGTGACACCAGGCAACTGTGAGGAGGGCGGCACCAAACCTCCACCAACCCCCTCGGCCGCGTTCCGGAATTCTGAGACTTGCGAGGTTCTGTCCTCTGTCTGCAGCGCCTGGGATCTCCTAGGAACCCTCCGCGTGTCGTCCCCGAGTGTCTCCTAGTGCGGGCTGACGGGGAAAGGCGGGGGTTGGGCTGGAATTGCAGGTAGTATCTAGAGCCTCCCCCTTTAAAGATGAGGTAATTAGCGGAATTCCCGCTGCCAGGGAAAACCAGTGACACCAGGCAGCTGCGTGGATGGCGGCCACAAACCTCCCCAAACCACTCGGCCGCGTTTCGGAATTCTGAGTGTGGCGAGATTCCGTCCTCGGTCTGCAGCGCCTGGGATCTCTTAGGAGCCCTCCGTGTGTCTTCCCCGTGTGTCTCCTAGTGCGGGCTGTCGGGGAAAGGCGGGGGTTTTGCTGGAAATGCAGGTAGCATCTAGAGCCTCCCCCTGGACAGATGAGGTAATTAGCGGAATTCCCCCTGCCAGGGAACACCTGTGACACCAGGCAGCTCCGTGGAGTGCGGCCCCAAACTTCCCCCACCCAATCGGCCGCGTTTCGGAATTCTGAGTGTGGCGAGGTTCCGTCCTCTGTCTGCAGCGCCTGGGATCTCCTAGGAGCCCTCCGCTTGTCTTCACCGAGTGTCATCTAGTGCGGGCTGCCGAGGAAATGCGGGGGTTTTGCTGGAAATGCAGGTAGCATCTAGTGCCTCCCCCTGGACAGATGAGGTAATTAGCGGAATTCCCCATGCCAGGGAACACCTGTGACAACAGGCAGATTCGTGGAGGGCGGCCCCAAATCTCCCCCACCCACTCGGCCGCGTTTCGGAATTCTGAGTGTGGCGAGGTTCCGTCCTATGTCTGCAGCGCCTGGGATATATTAGGAGCCCTCCGCGTGACTTCCCCGAGTGTCTCCTAGTGCGGGCTGCCGGGGAAAGGCGGGAGTTGGGCTGGAAATGCAGGTAGCATCTAGTGCCTCCCCCTGGACAGATGAGGTATTTAGCGGAATTCCCCAGCCAGTGAACACCTGTGAAAATCAGTCAGTTGCGTGGGGGTCGGCCCCAAACCTCCCCCACCCACTCGGCCGCGTTTCGGAATTCTGAGAGTGGCGAGGTTCCGTCCTCTATTTGCAGCGCCCGGGATAACTTAGGAGCCCTCCACGTGTCTTCCCCGAGTGTCTCCTAGTGCGGGCTGCCGGGGAAAGTTGGGGGTCGGCTGGAAATGCAGGTAGCATCTAGTGCCTCCCCCTGGACAGATGAGGTAATTAGCGGAGTTCCCCCTGCCAGGGAACACCTGTGACACCAGGCAGCTTCGTGGATGGCGGCCCCAAACCTCCCCCACCCACTCGGCCGCGTTTCGGAATTCTGAGTGTGGCGACGTTCCGTCCTCTGTCTACAGCGCCTGGGATAACTTAGGAGCCCTCCGCGTGACTTCCACGAGTGTCTCCTAGTGCGGGCTGCCTGGGAATGTCGGGGTTTGGGCTGGAAATGCATGTAGCATCTAGTGCCTCCCCCTGGACAGATGAGGTAATTAGCGGAATTCCCCGTGCAAGGGAAAACCTGTGACAACAGGCAGCTGCGTGGAGGGCAGCCCGAAACCTCCCCAACCCACTCGGCTACGTTCCGGAATTCTCAGTGTGGCGAGGTTCCGTCCTCGGTCTGCAGCGCCTGGGATCTACTAGGAGCCCTCCGCATGTCTTCCCCGAGTGTCTCCTAGTGCGGGCTGACGGGGAAATGCGGGGGTTGGCTGGAAATGCAGGTAGCATCTAGTGCCTCCCCCTGGACAGATGAGGTATTTAGCGGAATTCCCCAGCCAGTGAACACCTGTGAAAATCAGGCAGTTGCGTGGGGGTCGGCCCCAAACCTCCCCCACCCACTCGGACGCGTTTCGGAATTCTGAGTGTGGCGAGGTTCCGTCCTCTGTCTGCAGCACCTGGGATAATTTAGGAGCCCTCCACGTGTCTTCCCCGAGTGTCTCTTAGTGCGGGCTGCCGGGGACAGTTGGGGGTTGGGCTGGAAATGCAGGTAGCATTTAGTGCCTCCCCCTGGACAGATGAGGTAAGTAGCGGAGTTCCCCCTGCCAGGGAACACCTGTGACACCAGGCAGCTGCGTGGATGGCGGCCCCAAACCTCCCCCAACCACTCGGCCGCGTTTCGGAATTCTGAGTGTGGCGAGGTTCCGTCCTCTGTCTGCAGCGCCTGGGATATCTTAGGAGCGCTTCGCGTGACTTCCCCGAGTGTCTCCTAGTGCGGGCTGCCTGGGAATGTCGGGGGTTGGGCTGGAAATGCAGGTAGCATCTAGTGCCATCCCCTGGACAGATGAGGTAATTAGTGGATTTCCCCTGCCAGGGAACACCTGTGACACAAAGCAGCTGCGTGGAGGGCGGCCCCAAACCTCCCCCACCCACTCGGCCACGTTTCGGTATTCTGAGTGTGGCGAGGTTCCGTCCTCTGTCTGCAGCGCCTGGGATATCTTAGGAGCCCTTCGCGTGACTTCCCCGAGTGTCTCCTATTGCGGGCTGCCTGGGAATGTCGGGGGTTGGGCTGGAAATGCAGGTAGCATCTAGTGCCTCCCCCTGGACAGATGAGGTAATTAGCGGAATTCCCCCTGCAAGGGAACACCTGTGACAACAGGCAGCTGCGTGGAGGGCAGCCCGAAACCTCCCCAACCCACTCGGCTACGTTCCGGAATTCTCAGTGTGGCGAGGTTCCGTCCTCTGTCTGCAGCGCCAGGGATCTACTAGGAGCCCTCCGCATGTCTTCCCCGAGTGTCTCCTAGTGCGGGCTGACGGGGAAATGCGGGGGTTGGCTGGAAATGCAGGTAGCATCTAGTGCCTCCCCCTGGACAGATGAGGTATTTAGCGGAATTCCCCAGCCAGTGAACACCTGTGAAAATCAGGCAGTTGCGTGGGGGTCGGCCCCAAACCTCCCCCACCCACACGGACGCGTTTCGGAATTCTGAGTGTGGCGAGGTTCCGTCCTCTGTCTGCAGCACCTGGGATAACTTAGGAGCCCTCCACGTGTCTTCCCCGAGTGTCTCCTAGTGCGGGCTGCCTGGGAATGTCGGGGGTTGGGCTGGAAATGCAGGTAGCATCTAGTGCCATCCCCTGGACAGATGAGGTAATTAGCAGACTTCCCCCTGCCAGGGAACACCTGTGACACTAGGCAGCTGCGTGGATGGCGGCCCCAAACCTCCCCCACCCACTCGGCCGCGTTTCGGAGTTCTGAGTGTGGCGAGGTTCCGTCCTCTGTCTGCAGCGCCTGGGATATCTTAAGAGCCCTTCGCGTGACTTCCCCGAGTGTCTCCTAGTGCGGGCTGCCTGGGAATATCGGGGGTTGGGCTGGAAATGCAGGTAGCATCTAGTGCCTCCCCCTGGACAGATGAGGTAATTAGCGGAATTCCCCCTGCAAGGGAACACCTGTGACAACAGGCAGCTGCGTGGAGGGCAGCCCGAAACCTCCCCAACCCACTCGGCTACGTTCCGGAATTCTCAGTGTGGCGAGGTTCCGTCCTCTGTCTGCAGCGCCTGGGATCTACTAGGAGCCCTCCGCATGTCTTCCCCGAGTGTCTCCTAGTGCGGGCTGACGGGGAAATGCGGGGGTTGGCTGGAAATGCAGGTAGCATCTAGTGCCTCCCCCTGGACAGATGAGGTATTTAGCGGAATTTCCCAGCCAGTGAACACCTGTGAAAATCAGGCAGTTGCGTGGGGGTCGGCCCCAAACCTCCCCCACCCACTCGGACGCTTTTCGGAATTCTGAGTGTGGCGAGGTTCCGTCCTCTGTCTGCAGCACCTGGGATAACTTAGGAGCCCTCCACGTGTCTTCCCCGAGTGTCTCCTAGTGCGGGCTGCCTGGGAATGTCGGGGGTTGGGCTGGAAATGCAGGTAGCATCTAGTGCCATCCCCTGGACAGATGAGGAAATTAGCGGACTTCCCCCTGCCAGGGAACACCTGTGACACTAGGCAGCTGCGTGGGGGTCGGCCCCAAACCTCCCCCACCCACTCGGACGCGTTTCGGAATTCTGAGTGTGGCGAGGTTCCGTCCTCTGTCTGCAGCACCTGGGATAATTTAGGAGCCCTCCACGTGTCTTCCCCGAGTGTCTCTTAGTGCGGGCTGCCGGGGACAGTTGGGGGTTGTGCTGGAAATGCAGGTAGCATCTAGTGCCTCCCCCTGGACAGACGAGGTAAGTAGCGGAGTTCCCCCTGCCAGGGAACACTTGTGACACCAGGCAGCTGCGTGGATGGCGGCCCCAAACCTCCCCCACCCACTCGGCCGCGTTTCAGAATTCTGAGTGTGGCGAGGTTCCGTCCTCTGTCTACAGCGCCTGGGATAACTTAGGAGCCCTCCGCGTGACTTCCACGAGTGTCTCCTAGTGCGGCCTGCCTGGGAATGTCGGGGGTTGGGCTGGAAATGCAGGTAGCATCTAGTGCCATCCCCTGGACAGATGAGGTAATTAGTGGATTTCCCCTGCCAGGGAACACCTGTGACACCAGGCAGCTGCGTGGAGGGCAGCCCCAAACCGCCCCCACCCACTCGGCCGCGTTTCGGAATTCTGAGTGTGGCGATGTTCCGTTCTCTGTCTGCAGTGCCTGGGATCTCCTAGGAGCCCTCCGGGTGTCTTCCCCGAGTATCTCATAGTGTGGGCTGACGGGGAAAGGCGGGGGTTGGGCTGGAAATGCAGGTAGCATCTAGTGCCTCCCTCTTGACAGATCAGGTAATTAGCGGAGTTCCCCCTGCCAGGGAACACCTGTGACACCAGGCAGCTGTGAGGAGGGCGGCACCAAACCTCCACCAACCCCCTCGGCCGCGTTCCGGAATTCTGAGTCTTGCGAGGTTCTGTCCTCTGTCTGCAGCGCCTGGGATTTCCTAGGAACCCTCCGCGTGTCTTCCCCGAGTGTCTCCTAGTGCGGGCTGACGGGGACAGTTGGGGGTTGTGCTGGAAATGCAGGTAGCATCTAGTGCCTCCCTCTTGACAGATCAGGTAATTAGCGGAGTTCCCCCTGCCAGGGAACACCTGTGACACCAGGCAGCTGTGAGGAGGGCGGCACCAAACCTCCACCAACCCCCTCGGCCGCGTTCCGGAATTCTGAGACTTGCGAGGTTCTGTCCTCTGTCTGCAGCGGCTGGGATCTCCTAGGAACCCTCCGCATGTCTTCCCCGAGTGTCTCTTAGTGCGGGCTGCCGGGGACAGTTGGGGGTTGTGCTGGAAATGCAGGTAGCATCTAGTGACTCCCCCTGGACAGACGAGGTAAGTAGCGGAGTTCCCCCTGCCAGGGAACACCTGTGACAGCAGGCAGCTGCGTGGATGGCGGCCCCAAACCTCCCCCACCCACTCGGCCGCGTTTCGGAATTCTGAGTGTGGCGAGGTTCCGTCCTCTGTCTACAGCGCCTGGGATATCTTAGGAGCCCTCCGCGTGACTTCCACGAGTGTCTCCTAGTGCGGGCTGCCTGGGAATGTCGGGGGTTGGGCTGGAAATGCAGGTAGCATCTAGTGCCATCCCCTGGACAGATGAGGTAATTCGTGGATTTCCCCTGCCAGGGAACACCTGTGACACCAGGCAGCTGCGTGGAGGGCAGCCCCAAACCTCCCCCACCCACTCGGCCGCGTTTCGGAATTCTGAGTGTGGCGTTGTTCCGTCCTCTGTCTGCAGTGCCTGGGATCTCCTAGGAGCCCTCCGGGTGTCTTCCCCGAGTATCTCATAGTGTGGGCTGACGGGGAAAGGCGGGGGTTTTGCTGGAAATGCAGGTAGCATCTAGTGCCTCCCTCTTGACAGATCAGGTAATTAGCGGAGTTCCCCCTGCCAGGGAACACCTGTGACACCAGGCAGCTGTGAGGAGGGCGGCACCAAACCTCCACCAACCCCCTCGGCCGCGTTCCGGAATTCTGAGTCTTGCGAGGTTCTGTCCTCTGTCTGCAGCACCTGGGATCTCCTAGGAACCCTCCGCGTGTCTTCCCCGAGTGTCTCCTAGTGCGGGCTGACGGGGAAAGGCGGGGGTTGGGCTGGAATTGCAGGTAGTATCTAGAGCCTCCCCCTTTAAAGATGAGGTAATTAGCGGAATTCCCCCTGCCAGGGAAAACCAGTGACACCAGGCAGCTGCGTGGATGGCGGCCACAAACCTCCCCAAACCACTCGGCCGCGTTTCAGAATTCTGAGTGTGGCGAGGTTCCGTCCTCTGTCTGCAGCGCCTGGGATCTACTAGGAGCCCTCCGCATGTCTTCCCCGAGTGTCTCCTAGTGCGGGCTGACGGGGAAATGCGGGGGTTGGTCTGGAAATGCAGGTAGCATCTAGTGCCTCCCCCTGGACAGATGAGGTATTTAGCGGAATTCCCCAGCCAGTGAACACCTGTGAAAATCAGTCAGTTGCGTGGGGGTCGGCCCCAAACCTCCCCCACCCACTCGGCCGCGTTTCGGAATTCTGAGAGTGGCGAGGTTCCGTCCTCTGTCTGCAGCGCCCGGGATAACTTAAGAGCCCTCCACGTGTCTTCCCCGAGTGTCTCCTAGTGCGGGCTGCCGGGGACAGTTGGGGGTGGGCTGGAAATGCAGGTAGCATCTAGTGCCTCCCCCTGGACAGATGAGGTAATTAGCGGAGTTCCCCCTGCCAGGGAACACCTGTGACACCAGGCAGCTTCGTTGGTGGCGGCCCCAAACCTCCCCCACCCACTCGGCCGCGTTTCGGAATTCTGAGTGTGGCGAGGTTCCGTCCTCTGTCTACAGCGCCTGGGATATCTTAGGAGCCCTCCGCGTGACTTCCCCGAGTGTATCCTAGTGCGGGCAGCCTTTGAATGTCGGGGGTTGGGCTGGAAATGCAGGTAGCATCTAGTGCCACCACCTGGACAGATGAGGTAATTAGCGGAATTCCCCAGCCGGTGAACACCTGTGAAAATCAGGCTGTTGCGTGGGGGTCGGCCCCAAACCTCCCCCACCCACTCGGACGCGTTTCGGAATTCTGAGTGTGGCGAGGTTCCGTCCTCTGTCTGCAGCACCTGGGATAACTTAGGAGCTCTCCACGTGTCTTCCCCGAGTGTCTCTTAGTGCGGGCTGCCGGGGACAGTTGGGGGTTGGGCTGGAAATGCAGGTAGCATTTAGTGCCTCCCCCTGGAGAGATGAGGTAAGTAGCGGAGTTCCCCCTGCCAGGGAACACCTGTGACACCAGGCAGCTGCGTGGATGGCGGCCCCAAACCTCCCCCAACCACTCGGCCGCGTTTCGGAATTCTGAGTGTGGCGAGGTTCCGTCCTCTGTCTGCAGCACCCGGGATAATTTAGGAGCCCTCCACGTGTCTTCCCCGAGTGTCTCGTAGTGCGGGCTGCCGGGGACAGTTGGGGGTGTGCTGGAAATGCAGGAAGCATCTAGTGCCTCCCCCTGGACAGATGAGGTAATTAGCGGAGTTCCCCCTGCCAGGGAACACTTGTGACACCAGGCAGCTTCGTGGATGGCGGCCCCAAACCTCCCACACCCACTCGGCCGCGTTTCGGAATTCTGAGTGTGGCGAGGTTCCGTCCTCTGTCTACAGCGCCTGGGATATCTTAGGAGCCCTCCGCGTGACTTCCACGAGTGTCTCCTAGTGCGGGCTGCCTGGGAATGTCGGGGGTTGGGCTGGAAATGCAGGTAGCATCTAGTGCCATCCCCTGGACAGATGAGGTAATTAGTGGATTTCCCCTGCCAGGGAACACCTGTGACACCAGGCAGCTGCGTGGATGGCAGCCCCAAACCGCCCCCACCCACTCGGCCGCGTTTCGGAATTTTGAGTGTGGCGAGGTTCCGTCCTCTGTCTGCAGTGCCTGGGATCTCCTAGGAGCCCTCCGGGTGTCTTCCCCGAGTATCTCATAGTGTGGGCTGACGGGGAAAGGCGGGGGTTGGGCTGGAAATGCAGGTAGCATCTAGTGCCTCCCTCTTGACAGATCAGGTAACTATCGGAGTTCCCCCTGCCAGGGAACACCTGTGACACCAGGCAGCTGTGAGGAGGGCGGCACCAAACCTCCACCAACCCCCTCGGCCGCGTTCCGGAATTCTGAGTCTTGCGAGGTTCTGTCCTCTGTCTGCAGCGCCTGGGATCTCCTAGGAACCCTCGGCGTGTCTTCCCCGAGTGTCTCCTATTGCGGGCTGACGGGGAAAGGCGGGGGTTGGGCTGGAATTGCAGGTAGTATCTAGAGCCTCCCCCTTTAAAGATGAGGTAATTAGCGGAATTCCCGCTGCCAGGGAAAACCAGTGACACCAGGCAGCTGCGTGGATGGCGGCCACAAACCTCCCCAAACCACTCGGCCGCGTTTCAGAATTCTGAGTGTGGCGAGGTTCCGTCCTCTGTCTGCAGCGCCTGGGATCTACTAGGAGCCCTCCGCATGTCTTCCCCGAGTGTCTCCTAGTGCGGGCTGACGGAGAAATGCGGGGGTTGGTCTGGAAATGCAGGTAGCATCTAGTGCCTCCCCCTGGACAGATGAGGTATTTAGCGGAATTCCCCAGATAGTGAACACCTGTGAAAATCAGTCAGTTGCGTGGGGGTCGGCCCAAAACATCCCCCAGCCACTCGGCCGCGTTTCGGAATTCTGAGAGTGGCGAGGTTCCGTCCTCTATCTGCAGCGCCCGGGATAACTTAGGAGCCCTCCACGTGTCTTCCCCGAGTGTCTCCTAGTGCGGGCTGCCGGGGACAGTTGGGGGTGGGCTGGAAATGCAGGTAGCATCTAGTGCCTCCCCCTGGACAGATGAGGTAATTAGCGGAGTTCCCCCTGCCAGGGAACACCTGTGACACCAGGCAGCTTCGTGCATGGCGGCCCCAAACCTCCCCCACCCACTCGGCCGCGTTTCGGAATTCTGAGTGTGGCGAGGTTCCGTCCTCTGTCTACAGCGCCTGGGATAACTTAGGAGCCCTCCGCGTGACTTCCACGAGTGTCTCCTAGTGCGGGCTGCCTGGGAATGTCGGGGGTTGGGCTGGAAATGCAGGTAGCATCTAGTGCCATCCCCTGGACAGATGAGGTAATTAGTGGATTTCCCCTGCCAGGGAACACCTGTGACACCAAGCAGCTGCGTGGAGGGCGGCCCCAAACCTCCCCCACCCACTCGGCCGCGTTTCGGAATTCTGAGTGTGGCGAGGTTCCGTCCTCTGTCTGCAGTGCCTGGGATCTCCTAGGAGCCCTCCGGGTGTTTTCCCCGAGTATCTCATAGTGTGGGCTGACGGGGAAAGGCGGGGGTTGGGCTGGAAATGCAGGTAGCATCTAGTGCCTCCCGCTATACAGATGAGGTAATTAGCGGACTTCCCCCTGCTAGGGAACACCTGTGACACCAAGCAGCTGCGTGGAGGGCGGCCCCAAAATTCCCCCACCCACTTGGCCGCGTTTCGGAATTCTGAGTGTGGCGAGGTTCCGTCCTCTGTCTGCAGCGCCTGGGATCTCCTAGTAGCTTTCTGCGTGTCTTCCCCGAGAGTCTCCTAGTGCGGGCTGACTGGTAAAGGCGGGGGTTGGGCTGGAATTGCATGTAGCTTCTAGTGCCTCCCTCTTGACAGATCAGGTAATTAGCGGAGTTCCCCCTGCCAGGGAACACCTGTGACACCAGGCAGCTGTGAGGAGGGCGGCACCAAACCTCCACCAACCCCCTCGGCCGCGTTCCGGAATTCTGAGTCTTGCGAGGTTCTGTCCTCTGTCTGCAGCGCCTGGGATCTCCTAGGAACCCTCCGCGTGTCGTCCCCGAGTGTCTCCTAGTGCGGGCTGACGGGGAAAGGCGGGGGTTGGGCTGGAATTGCAGGTAGTATCTAGAGCCTCCCCCTTTAAAGATGAGGTAATTAGCGGAATTCCCGCTGCCAGGGAAAACCAGTGACACCAGGCAGCTGCGTGGATGGCGGCCACAAACCTCCCCAAACCACTCGGCCGCGTTTCGGAATTCTGAGTGTGGCGAGATTCCGTCCTCGGTCTGCAGCGCCTGGGATCTCTTAGGAGCCCTCCGTGTGTCTTCCCCGTGTGTCTCCTAGTGCGGGCTGTCGGGGAAAGGCGGGGGTTTTGCTGGAAATGCAGGTAGCATCTAGAGCCTCCCCCTGGACAGATGAGGTAATTAGCGGAATTCCCCCTGCCAGGGAACACCTGTGACACCAGGCAGCTCCGTGGAGTGCGGCCCCAAACTTCCCCCACCCAATCGGCCGCGTTTCGGAATTCTGAGTGTGGCGAGGTTCCGTCCTCTGTCTGCAGCGCCTGGGATCTCCTAGGAGCCCTCCGCTTGTCTTCACCGAGTGTCATCTAGTGCGGGCTGCCGAGGAAATGCGGGGGTTTTGCTGGAAATGCAGGTAGCATCTAGTGCCTCCCCCTGGACAGATGAGGTAATTAGCGGAATTCCCCATGCCAGGGAACACCTGTGACAACAGGCAGATTCGTGGAGGGCGGCCCCAAATCTCCCCCACCCACTCGGCCGCGTTTCGGAATTCTGAGTGTGGCGAGGTTCCGTCCTATGTCTGCAGCGCCTGGGATATATTAGGAGCCCTCCGCGTGACTTCCCCGAGTGTCTCCTAGTGCGGGCTGCCGGGGAAAGGCGGGAGTTGGGCTGGAAATGCAGGTAGCATCTAGTGCCTCCCCCTGGACAGATGAGGTAATTAGCGGAATTCCCCATGCCAGGGAACACCTGTGACAACAGGCAGATTCGTGGAGGGCGGCCCCAAATCTCCCCCACCCACTCGGACGCGTTTCGGAATTCTGAGTGTGGCGAGGTTCCGTCCTCTGTCTGCAGCGCCCGGGATAACTTAGGAGCCCTCCACGTGTCTTCCCCGAGTGTCTCCTAGTGCGGGCTGCCGGGGACAGTTGGGGGTGGACTGGAAATGCAGGAAGCATCTAGTGCCTCCCCCTGGACAGATGAGGTAATTAGCGGAGTTCCCCCTGCCAGGGAACACCTGTGACACCAGGCAGCTTCGTGGATGGCGGCCCCAAACCTCCCCCACCCACTCGGCCGCGTTTCGGAATTCTGAGTGTGGCGAGGTTCCGTCCTCTGTCTGCAGCGCCTGGGATCTCCTAGGAGCCTTCTGCGTGTCTTCCCCGAGAGTCTCCTAGTGCGGGCTGACGGGTAAAGGCGGGGGTTGGGCTGGAATTGCAGGTAGCATCTAGTGCCTCCCTCTTGACATATCAGGTAATTAGCGGAGTTCCCCCTGCCAGGGAACAGCTGTGTCACCAGGCAGCTGTGAGGTGGGCGGCACCAAACCTCCACCAACCCCCTCGGCCGCGTTCCGGAATTCTGAGTCTTGCGAGGTTCTGTCCTCTGTCTGCAGCGCCTGGGATCTCCTAGGAACCCTCCGCGTGTCTTCCCCGAGTGTCTCCTAGTGCGGGCTGACGGGGAAAGGCGGGGGTTGGGCTGGAATTGCAGGTAGTATCTAGAGCCTCCCCCTTTAAAGATGAGGTAATTAGCGGAATTCCCGCTGCCAGGGAAAACCAGTGACACCAGGCATCTGCGTGGATGGCGGCCACAAACCTCCACAAACCACTCGGCCGCGTTTCGGAATTCTGAGTGTGGCGAGATTCCGTCCTCGGTCTGCAGCGCCTGGGATCTCTTAGGAGCCCTCCGTGTGTCTTCCCCGTGTGTCTCCTAGTGCGGGCTGTCGGGGAAAGGCGGGGGTTTTGCTGGAAATGCAGGTAGCATCTAGAGCCTCCCCCTGGACAGATGAGGTAATTAGCGGAATTACCCCTGCCAGGGAACACCTGTGACACCAGGCAGCTCCGTGGAGTGCGGCCCAAAACTTCCCCCACCCACTCGGCCGCGTTTCGGAATTCTGAGTGTGGCGAGGTTCCGTCCTCTGACTGCAGCGCCTGGGGTCTCCTAGGAGCCCTCCGCGTGTCTTCCCCGAGTGTCTTCTAGTGCGGGCTGTCGGGGAAAGCCGGGGGTTGGGCTGGAAATGCAGGTAGCATCTAATGCATCCCCCTGGACAAATAAGGTAATTAGCGGACTTCGCCTTGCCAGTGAACACCTGTGAAAACAGGCAGCTGCGTGGGGGTAGGCCCCAAACCTACCACACCCATTCGGCCGCGTTTTGGAATTCTGAGTGTGGCGAGGTTCCGTCATCTGTCTGCAGCGCCTGGGATCTCCTAGGAGCCCTCCGCTTGTCTTCACCGAGTGTCTACTAGTGCGGGCTGCCGAGGAAATGCGGGGGTTTTGCTGGAAATGCAGGTAGCATCTAGTGCCTCCCCCTGGACAGATGAGGTAATTAGCGGAATTCCCCATGCCAGGGAACACCTGTGACAACAGGCAGATTCGTGGAGGGCGGCCCCAAATCTCCCCCACCCACTCGGCCGCGTTTCGGAATTCTGAGTGTGGCGAGGTTCCGTCCTATGTCTGCAGCGCCTGGGATATATTAGGAGCCCTCCGCGTGACTTCCCCGAGTGTCTCCTAGTGCGGGCTGCCGGGGAAAGGCGGTAGTTGGGCTGGAAATGCAGGTAGCATATAGTGCCTCCCCCTGGACAGATGAAGTAATTAGCGGACTTCCCCCTGCCAGGGAACACCTGTGACACCAGGCAGCTGCGTGGAGGGCGGCCCCAAACCTCCCCCACCCACTCGGACGCGTTTCGGATTTCTGAGTGTGGCGAGGTTCCGTCCTCTGTCTGCAGCACCCGGGATCTCCTAGGAACCCTCCGCGTGTCTTCCCCGAGTGTCTCCTAGTGCGGGCTGCCGGGAACATTTGGTGGTGGACTGGAAATGCAGGAAGCATCTAGTGCCTCCCCCTGGACAGATGAGGTAATTAGCGGAGTTCCCCCTGCAAGGGAACACCTGTGACAACAGGCAGCTGCGTGGAGGGCAGCCCGAAACCTCCCCAACCCACTCGGCTACGTTCCGGAATTCTCAGTGTGGCGAGGTTCCGTCCTCTGTCTGCAGCGCCTGGGATCTACTAGGAGCCCTCCGCATGTCTTCCCCGAGTGTCTCCTAGTGCGGGCTGACGGGGAAATGCGGGGGTTGGATGGAAATGCAGGTAGCATCTAGTGCCTCCCCCTGGACAGATGAGGTATTTAGCGGAATTCCCCAGCCAGTGAACACCTGTGAAAATCAGGCAGTTGCGTGGGGGTCGGCCCCAAACCTCCCCAACCCACTCGGACGCGTTTCGGAATTCTGAGTGTGGCGAGGTTCCGTCCTCTGTCTGCAGCACCTGGGATAATTTAGGAGCCCTCCACGTGTCTTCCCCGAGTGTCTCTTAGTGCGGGCTGCCGGGGACAGTTGGGGGTTGGGCTGGAAATGCAGGTAGCATCTAGTGCCTCCCCCTGGACAGATGAGGTAAGTAGCGGAGTTCCCCCTGCCAGGGAACACCTGTGACACCAGGCAGCTGCGTGGATGGCGGCCCCAAACCTCCCCCAACCACTCGGCCGCGTTTCGGAATTCTGAGTGTGGCGAGGTTCCGTCCTCTGTCTGCAGCACCCGGGATAATTTAGGAGCCATCCACGTGTCTTCCCCGAGTGTCTCATAGTGCGGGCTGCCGGGGACAGTTGGGGGTGGGCTGGAAATGCAGGTAGCATCTAGTGCCTTCCCCTGGACAGATGAGGTAATTAGCGGAGTTCCCCCTGCCAGGGAACACCTGTGACACCAGGCAGCTTCGTGGATGGCGGCCCCAAACCTCCCCCACCCACTCGGCCGCGTTTCGGAATTCTGAGTGTGGCGAGGTTCCGTCCTCTGTCTACAGCGCCTGGGATATCTTAGGAGCCCTCCGCGTGACTTCCACGAGTGTCTCCTAGTGCGGGCTGCCTGGGAATGTCGGGGGTTGGGCTGGAAATGCAGGTAGCATCTAGTGCCATCCCCTGGACAGATGAGGTAATTAGTGGATTTCCCCTGCCAGGGAACACCTGTGACACCAGGCAGCTGCGTGGAGGGCGGCCCCAAACCGCCCCCACCCACTCGGCCGCGTTTCGGAATTCTGAGTGTGGCGAGGTTCCGTCCTCTGTCTGCAGTGCCTGGGATCTCCTAGGAGCCCTCCGGGTGTCTTCCCCGAGTATCTCATAGTGTGGGCTGACGGGGAAAGGCGGGGGTTGTGCTGGAAATGCAGGTAGCATCTAGTGCCTCCCTTTTGACAGATCAGGTAATTAGTGGAGTTCCCCCTGCCAGGGAACACCTGTGACACCAGGCAGCTGTGAGGAGGGCGGCACCAAACCTCCACCAACCCACTCGGCCGCGTTCCGGAATTCTGAGTGTGGCGAGGTTCCGTCCTCTGTCTGCAGCGCCTGGGATCTCCTAGGAGCCTTCTGCGTGTCTTCCCCGAGAGTCTCCTAGTGCGGGCTGACGGGGAAAGGCGGGGGTTGGGCTGGAAATGCAGGTAGCATCTAATGCCTCCCCCTGGACAAATAAGGTAATTAGCGGACTTCGCCTTGCCAGTGAACACCTGTGACAACAGGCAGCTGCGTCGGGGTAGGCCCCAAACCTCCCCCACCCACTCGGCCGCGTTTTGGAATTCTGAGTGTGGCGAGGTTCCGTCCTCTGTCTGCAGCGCCTGGGATCTCCTAGGAGCCCTCCGCTTGTCTTCACCGAGTGTCTACTAGTGCGGGCTGCCGAGGAAATGCGGGGGTTTTGCTGGAAATGCAGGTAGCATCTAGTGCCTCCCCCTGGACAGATGAGGTAATTACCGGAATTCCCCATGCCAGGGAACACCTGTGACAACAGGCAGATTCGTGGTGGGCGGCCCCAAATCTCCCCAACCCACTCGGCCGCGTTTCGGAATTCTGAGTGTGGCGAGGTTCCGTCCTATGTCTGCAGCGCCTGGGATATATTAGGAGCCCTCTGCGTGACTTCCCCGAGTGTCTCCTAGTGCGCGCTCCCGGGGAAAGGCGGGAGTTGGGCTGGAAATGCAGGTAGCATCTAGTGCCTCCCCCTGGACAGATGAGGTAATTAGCGGAGTTCCCCCTGCAAGGGAACACCTGTGACACCAGGCAGCTTCGTGGATGGCGGCCCCAAACCTCCCCCACCCACTCGGCCGCGTTTCGGAATTCTGAGTGTGGCGAGGTTCCGTCCTCTGTCTGCAGCGCCTGGGATATCTTAGGAGCCCTCCGCGTGACTTCCACGAGTGTCTCCTAGTTCGGGCTGCCTGGGAATGTCGGGGGTTGGGCTCAAATGCAGGTAGCATCTAGTGCCATCCCCTGGACAGATGAGGTAATTAGTGGATTTCCCCTGCCAGGGAACACCTGTGACACCAGGCAGCTGCGTGGAGGGCGGCCCCAAACCGCCCCCACCCACTCGGCCGCGTTTCGGAATTCTGAGTGTGGCGAGGTTCCGTCCTCTGTCTGCAGTGCCTGGGATCTCCTAGGAGCCCTCCGGGTGTCTTCCCCGAGTATCTCATAGTGTGGGCTGACGGGGAAAGGCGGGGTTTGGGCTGGAAATGCAGGTAGCATCTAGTGCCTCCCTCTTGACAGATCAGGTAATTAGCGGAGTTCCCCCTGCCAGGGAACACCTGTGACACCAGGCAGCTGTGAGGAGGGCGGCACCAAACCTCCACCAACCCACTCGGCCGCGTTCCGGAATTCTGAGTGTGGCGAGGTTCCGTCCTCTGTCTGCAGCGCCTGGGATCTCCTAGGAGCCTTCTGCGTGTCTTCCCCGAGAGTCTCCTAGTGCGGTCTGACGGGTAAAGGCGGGGGTTGGTCTGGAATTGCAGGTAGCATCTAGTGCCTCCCTCTTGACAGATCAGGTAATTAGCGGAGTTCCCCCTGCCAGGGAACACCTGTGACACCAGGCAGCTGTGAGGAGGGCGGCACCAAACCTCCACCAACCCCCTCGGCCGCGTTCCGGAATTCTGAGTCTTGCGAGGTTCTGTCCTCTGTCTGCAGCGCCTGGGATCTCCTAGGAACCCTCCGCGTGTCTTCCCCGAGTGTCTCCTAGTGCGGGCTGACGGGGAAAGGCGGGGGTTGGGCTGGAAATGCAGGTAGCATCTAATGCCTCCCCCTGGACAAATAAGGTAATTAGCGGACTTCGCCTTGCCAGTGAACACCTGTGACAACAGGCAGCTGCGTGGGGGTAGGCCCCAAACCTCCCCCACCCACTCGGCCGCGTTTTGGAATTCTGAGTGTGGCGAGGTTCCGTCCTCTGTCTGCAGCGCCTGGGATCTCCTAGGAGCCATCCGCTTGTCTTCACCGAGTGTCTACTAGTGCGGGCTGCCGAGGAAATGCGGGGGTTTTGCTGGAAATGCAGGTAGCATCTAGTGCCACCCCCTGGACAGATGAGGTAATTACCGGAATTCCCCATGCCAGGGAACACCTGTGACAACAGGCAGATTCGTGGAGGGCGGCCCCAAATCTCCCCCACCCACTCGGCCGCGTTTCGGAATTCTGAGTGTGGCGAGGTTCCGTCCTATGTCTGCAGCGCCTGGGATATATTAGGAGCCCTCCGCGTGACTTCCCCGAGTGTCTCCTAGTGCGGGCTGCCGGGGAAAGGCGGGAGTTGGGCTGGAAATGCTGGTAGCATCTAGTGCCTCCCCCTGGACAGATGAGGTAATTAGCGGAGTTCCTCCTGCCAGGGAACACCTGTGACACCAGGCAGCTTCGTGGATGGCGGCCCCAAACCTCCCCCACCCACTCGGCCGCGTTTCGGAATTCTGAGTGTGGCGAGGTTCCGTCCTCTGTCTACAGCGCCTGGGATATCTTAGGAGCCCTCCGCGTGACTTCCACGAATGTCTCCTAGTGCGGGCTGCCTGGGAATGTCGGGGGTTGGGCTGGAAATGCAGGTAGCATCTAGTGCCATCCCCTGGACAGATGAGGTAATTAGTGGATTTCCCCTGCCAGGGAACACCTGTGACACCAGGCAGCTGCGTGGAGGGCGGCCCCAAACCGCCCCCACCCACTCGGCCGCGTTTCGGAATTCTGAGTGTGGCGAGGTTCCGTCCTCTGTCTGCAGTGCCTGGGATCTCCTAGGAGCCCTCCGGGTGTCTTCCCCGAGTATCTCATAGTGTGGGCTGACGGGGAAAGGCGGGGGTTGGGCTGGAAATGCAGGTAGCATCTAGTGCCTCCCTCTTGACAGATCAGGTAATTAGCGGAGTTCCCCCTGCCAGGGAACACCTGTGACAACAGGCAGCTGTGAGGAGGGCGGCACCAAACCTCCACCAACCCACTCGGCCGCGTTCCGGAATTCTGAGTCTTGCGAGGTTCTGTCCTCTGTCTACAGCGCCTGGGATCTCCTAGGAACCCTCCGCGTGTCTTCCCCGAGTGTCTCCTAGTGCGGGCTGACGGGGAAAGGCGGGGGTTGGGCTGGAAATGCAGGTAGCATCTAATGCCTCCCCCTGGACAAATAAGGTAATTAGCGGACTTCGCCTTGCCAGTGAACACCTGTGACAACAGGCAGCTGCGTCGGGGTAGGCCCCAAACCTCCCCCACCCACTCGGCCGCGTTTTGGAATTCTGAGTGTGGCGAGGTTCCGTCCTCTGTCTGCAGCGCCTGGGATCTCCTAGGAGCCCTCCGCTTGTCTTCACCGAGTGTCTACTAGTGCGGGCTGCCGAGGAAATGCGGGGGTTTTGCTGGAAATGCAGGTAGCATCTAGTGCCTCCCCCTGGACAGATGAGGTAATTACCGGAATTCCCCATGCCAGGGAACACCTGTGACAACAGGCAGATTCGTGGTGGGCGGCCCCAAATCTCCCCAACCCACTCGGCCGCGTTTCGGAATTCTGAGTGTGGCGAGGTTCCGTCCTATGTCTGCAGCGCCTGGGATATATTAGGAGCCCTCTGCGTGACTTCCCCGAGAGTCTCCTAGTGCGGGCTGACGGGTAAAGGCGGGGGTTGGTCTGGAATTGCAGGTAGCATCTAGTGCCTCCCTCTTGACAGATCAGGTAATTAGCGGAGTTCCCCCTGCCAGGGAACACCTGTGACACAAGGCAGCTGTGAGGAGGGCGGCACCAAACCTCCACCAACCCCCTCGTCCGCGTTCCGGAATTCTGAGTCTTGCGATGTTCTGTCCTCTGTCTGCAGCGCCTGGGATCTCCTAGGAACCCTCCGCGTGTCTTCCCCGAGTGTCTCCTAGTGCGGGCTGACGGGGAAAGGCGGGGGTTGGGCTGGAAATGCAGGTAGCATCTAATGCCTCCCCCTGGACAAATAAGGTAATTAGCGGACTTCGCCTTGCCAGTGAACACCTGTGACAACAGGCAGCTGCGTCGGGGTAGGCCCCAAACCTCCCCCACCCACTCGGCCGCGTTTTGGAATTCTGAGTGTGGCGAGGTTCCGTCCTCTGTCTGCAGCGCCTGGGATCTCCTAGGAGCCCTCCGCTTGTCTTCACCGAGTGTCTACTAGTGCGGGCTGCCGAGGAAATGCGGGGGTTTTGCTGGAAATGCAGGTAGCATCTAGTGCCTCCCCCTGGACAGATGAGGTAATTACCGGAATTCCCCATGCCAGGGAACACCTGTGACAACAGGCAGATTCGTGGTGGGCGGCCCCAAATCTCCCCAACCCACTCGGCCGCGTTTCGGAATTCTGAGTGTGGCGAGGTTCCGTCCTATGTCTGCAGCGCCTGGGATATATTAGGAGCCCTCTGCGTGACTTCCCCGAGTGTCTCCTAGTGCGCGCTCCCGGGGAAAGGCGGGAGTTGGGCTGGAAATGCAGGTAGCATCTAGTGCCTCCCCCTGGACAGATGAGGTAATTAGCGGAGTTCCCCCTGCAAGGGAACACCTGTGACACCAGGCAGCTTCGTGGATGGCGGCCCCAAACCTCCCCCACCCACTCGGCCGCGTTTCGGAATTCTGAGTGTGGCGAGGTTCCGTCCTCTGTCTGCAGCGCCTGGGATATCTTAGGAGCCCTCCGCGTGACTTCCACGAGTGTCTCCTAGTTCGGGCTGCCTGGGAATGTCGGGGGTTGGGCTGGAAATGCAGGTAGCATCTAGTGCCATCCCCTGGACAGATGAGGTAATTAGTGGATTTCCCCTGCCAGGGAACACCTGTGACACCAGGCAGCTGCGTGGAGGGCGGCCCCAAACCGCCCCCACCCACTCGGCCGCGTTTCGGAATTCTGAGTGTGGCGAGGTTCCGTCCTCTGTCTGCAGTGCCTGGGATCTCCTAGGAGCCCTCCGGGTGTCTTCCCCGAGTATCTCATAGTGTGGGCTGACGGGGAAAGGCGGGGTTTGGGCTGGAAATGCAGGTAGCATCTAGTGCCTCCCTCTTGACAGATCAGGTAATTAGCGGAGTTCCCCCTGCCAGGGAACACCTGTGACACCAGGCAGCTGTGAGGAGGGCGGCACCAAACCTCCACCAACCCACTCGGCCGCGTTCCGGAATTCTGAGTGTGGCGAGGTTCCGTCCTCTGTCTGCAGCGCCTGGGATCTCCTAGGAGCCTTCTGCGTGTCTTCCCCGAGAGTCTCCTAGTGCGGTCTGACGGGTAAAGGCGGGGGTTGGTCTGGAATTGCAGGTAGCATCTAGTGCCTCCCTCTTGACAGATCAGGTAATTAGCGGAGTTCCCCCTGCCAGGGAACACCTGTGACACCAGGCAGCTGTGAGGAGGGCGGCACCAAACCTCCACCAACCCCCTCGGCCGCGTTCCGGAATTCTGAGTCTTGCGAGGTTCTGTCCTCTGTCTGCAGCGCCTGGGATCTCCTAGGAACCCTCCGCGTGTCTTCCCCGAGTGTCTCCTAGTGCGGGCTGACGGGGAAAGGCGGGGGTTGGGCTGGAAATGCAGGTAGCATCTAATGCCTCCCCCTGGACAAATAAGGTAATTAGCGGACTTCGCCTTGCCAGTGAACACCTGTGACAACAGGCAGCTGCGTGGGGGTAGGCCCCAAACCTCCCCCACCCACTCGGCCGCGTTTTGGAATTCTGAGTGTGGCGAGGTTCCGTCCTCTGTCTGCAGCGCCTGGGATCTCCTAGGAGCCATCCGCTTGTCTTCACCGAGTGTCTACTAGTGCGGGCTGCCGAGGAAATGCGGGGGTTTTGCTGGAAATGCAGGTAGCATCTAGTGCCACCCCCTGGACAGATGAGGTAATTACCGGAATTCCCCATGCCAGGGAACACCTGTGACAACAGGCAGATTCGTGGAGGGCGGCCCCAAATCTCCCCCACCCACTCGGCCGCGTTTCGGAATTCTGAGTGTGGCGAGGTTCCGTCCTATGTCTGCAGCGCCTGGGATATATTAGGAGCCCTCCGCGTGACTTCCCCGAGTGTCTCCTAGTGCGGGCTGCCGGGGAAAGGCGGGAGTTGGGCTGGAAATGCTGGTAGCATCTAGTGCCTCCCCCTGGACAGATGAGGTAATTAGCGGAGTTCCTCCTGCCAGGGAACACCTGTGACACCAGGCAGCTTCGTGGATGGCGGCCCCAAACCTCCCCCACCCACTCGGCCGCGTTTCGGAATTCTGAGTGTGGCGAGGTTCCGTCCTCTGTCTACAGCGCCTGGGATATCTTAGGAGCCCTCCGCGTGACTTCCACGAATGTCTCCTAGTGCGGGCTGCCTGGGAATGTCGGGGGTTGGGCTGGAAATGCAGGTAGCATCTAGTGCCATCCCCTGGACAGATGAGGTAATTAGTGGATTTCCCCTGCCAGGGAACACCTGTGACACCAGGCAGCTGCGTGGAGGGCGGCCCCAAACCGCCCCCACCCACTCGGCCGCGTTTCGGAATTCTGAGTGTGGCGAGGTTCCGTCCTCTGTCTGCAGTGCCTGGGATCTCCTAGGAGCCCTCCGGGTGTCTTCCCCGAGTATCTCATAGTGTGGGCTGACGGGGAAAGGCGGGGGTTGGGCTGGAAATGCAGGTAGCATCTAGTGCCTCCCTCTTGACAGATCAGGTAATTAGCGGAGTTCCCCCTGCCAGGGAACACCTGTGACACCAGGCAGCTGTGAGGAGGGCGGCACCAAACCTCCACCAACCCACTCGGCCGCGTTCCGGAATTCTGAGTCTTGCGAGGTTCTGTCCTCTGTCTGCAGCGCCTGGGATCTCCTAGGAACCCTCCGCGTGTCTTCCCCGAGTGTCTCCTAGTGCGGGCTGACGGGGAAAGGCGGGGGTTGGGCTGGAAATGCAGGTAGCATCTAATGCCTCCCCCTGGACAAATAAGGTAATTAGCGGACTTCGCCTTGCCAGTGAACACCTGTGACAACAGGCAGCTGCGTCGGGGTAGGCCCCAAACCTCCCCCACCCACTCGGCCGCGTTTTGGAATTCTGAGTGTGGCGAGGTTCCGTCCTCTGTCTGCAGCGCCTGGGATCTCCTAGGAGCCCTCCGCTTGTCTTCACCGAGTGTCTACTAGTGCGGGCTGCCGAGGAAATGCGGGGGTTTTGCTGGAAATGCAGGTAGCATCTAGTGCCTCCCCCTGGACAGATGAGGTAATTACCGGAATTCCCCATGCCAGGGAACACCTGTGACAACAGGCAGATTCGTGGTGGGCGGCCCCAAATCTCCCCAACCCACTCGGCCTCGTTTCGGAATTCTGAGTGTGGCGAGGTTCCGTCCTATGTCTGCAGCGCCTGGGATATATTAGGAGCCCTCTGCGTGACTTCCCCGAGTGTCTCCTAGTGCGCGCTCCCGGGGAAAGGCGGGAGTTGGGCTGGAAATGCAGGTAGCATCTAGTGCCTCCCCCTGGACAGATGAGGTAATTAGCGGAGTTCCCCCTGCAAGGGAACACCTGTGACACCAGGCAGCTTCGTGGATGGCGGCCCCAAACCTCCCCCACCCACTCGGCCGCATTTCGGAATTCTGAGTGTGGCGAGGTTCCGTCCTCTGTCTGCAGCGCCTGGGATATCTTAGGAGCCCTCCGCGTGACTTCCACGAGTGTCTCCTAGTTCGGGCTGCCTGGGAATGTCGGGGGTTGGGCTGGAAATGCAGGTAGCATCTAGTGCCATCCCCTGGACAGATGAGGTAATTAGTGGATTTCCCCTGCCAGGGAACACCTGTGACACCAGGCAGCTGCGTGGAGGGCGGCCCCAAACCGCCCCTACCCACTCGGCCGCGTTTCGGAATTCTGAGTGTGGCGAGGTTCCGTCCTCTGTCTGCAGTGCCTGGGATCTCCTAGGAGCCCTCCGGGTGTCTTCCCCGAGTATCTCATAGTGTGGGCTGACGGGGAAAGGCGGGGTTTGGGCTGGAAATGCAGGTAGCATCTAGTGCCTCCCTCTTGACAGATCAGGTAATTAGCGGAGTTCCCCCTGCCAGGGAACACCTGTGACACCAGGCAGCTGTGAGGAGGGCGGCACCAAACCTCCACCAACCCACTCGGCCGCGTTCCGGAATTCTGAGTGTGGCGAGGTTCCGTCCTCTGTCTGCAGCGCCTGGGATCTCCTAGGAGCCTTCTGCGTGTCTTCCCCGAGAGTCTCCTAGTGCGGTCTGACGGGTAAAGGCGGGGGTTGGTCTGGAATTGCAGGTAGCATCTAGTGCCTCCCTCTTGACAGATCAGGTAATTAGCGGAGTTCCCCCTGCCAGGGAACACCTGTGACACCAGGCAGCTGTGAGGAGGGCGGCACCAAACCTCCACCAACCCCCTCGGCCGCGTTCCGGAATTCTGAGTCTTGCGAGGTTCTGTCCTCTGTCTGCAGCGCCTGGGATCTCCTAGGAACCCTCCGCGTGTCTTCCCCGAGTGTCTCCTAGTGCGGGCTGACGGGGAAAGGCGGGGGTTGGGCTGGAAATGCAGGTAGCATCTAATGCCTCCCCCTGGACAAATAAGGTAATTAGCGGACTTCGCCTTGCCAGTGAACACCTGTGACAACAGGCAGCTGCGTGGGGGTAGGCCCCAAACCTCCCCCACCCACTCGGCCGCGTTTTGGAATTCTGAGTGTGGCGAGGTTCCGTCCTCTGTCTGCAGCGCCTGGGATCTCCTAGGAGCCATCCGCTTGTCTTCACCGAGTGTCTACTAGTGCGGGCTGCCGAGGAAATGCGGGGGTTTTGCTGGAAATGCAGGTAGCATCTAGTGCCACCCCCTGGACAGATGAGGTAATTACCGGAATTCCCCATGCCAGGGAACACCTGTGACAACAGGCAGATTCGTGGAGGGCGGCCCCAAATCTCCCCCACCCACTCGGCCGCGTTTCGGAATTCTGAGTGTGGCGAGGTTCCGTCCTATGTCTGCAGCGCCTGGGATATATTAGGAGCCCTCCGCGTGACTTCCCCGAGTGTCTCCTAGTGCGGGCTGCCGGGGAAAGGCGGGAGTTGGGCTGGAAATGCTGGTAGCATCTAGTGCCTCCCCCTGGACAGATGAGGTAATTAGCGGAGTTCCTCCTGCCAGGGAACACCTGTGACACCAGGCAGCTTCGTGGATGGCGGCCCCAAACCTCCCCCACCCACTCGGCCGCGTTTCGGAATTCTGAGTGTGGCGAGGTTCCGTCCTCTGTCTACAGCGCCTGGGATATCTTAGGAGCCCTCCGCGTGACTTCCACGAATGTCTCCTAGTGCGGGCTGCCTGGGAATGTCGGGGGTTGGGCTGGAAATGCAGGTAGCATCTAGTGCCATCCCCTGGACAGATGAGGTAATTAGTGGATTTCCCCTGCCAGGGAACACCTGTGACACCAGGCAGCTGCGTGGAGGGCGGCCCCAAACCGCCCCCACCCACTCGGCCGCGTTTCGGAATTCTGAGTGTGGCGAGGTTCCGTCCTCTGTCTGCAGTGCCTGGGATCTCCTAGGAGCCCTCCGGGTGTCTTCCCCGAGTATCTCATAGTGTGGGCTGACGGGGAAAGGCGGGGGTTGGGCTGGAAATGCAGGTAGCATCTAGTGCCTCCCTCTTGACAGATCAGGTAATTAGCGGAGTTCCCCCTGCCAGGGAACACCTGTGACACCAGGCAGCTGTGAGGAGGGCGGCACCAAACCTCCACCAACCCACTCGGCCGCGTTCCGGAATTCTGAGTCTTGCGAGGTTCCGTCCTCTGTCTGCAGCGCCAGGGATCTCCTAGGAACCCTCCGCGTGTCTTCCCCGAGTGTCTCCTAGTGCGGGCTGACGGGGAAAGGCAGGGGTTGGGCTGGAATTGCAGGTAGTATCTAGAGCCTCCCCCTTTAAAGATGAGGTAATTAGCGGAATTCCCGCTGCCAGTTAAAACCAGTGACACCAGGCAGCTGCGTGGATGGCGGCCACAAAACTCCCCAAACCACTCGGCCGCGTTTCAGAATTCTGAGTGTGGCGAGGTTCCGTCCTCTGTCTGCAGCGCCTGGGATCTACTAGGAGCCCTCCGCATGTCTTCCCCGAGTGTCTCCTAGTGCGGGCTGAAGGGGAAATGCGGGGGTTGGTCTGGAAATGCAGGTAGCATCTAGTGCCTCCACCTGGACAGATGAGGTATTTAGCGGAATTCCCCAGCCAGTGAACACCTGTGAAAATCAGTCAGTTGCGTGGGGGTCGGCCCCAAACCTCCCCCACCCACTCGGCGGCGTTTCGGAATTCTGAGCGTGGCGAGGTTCCGTCCTCTGTCTACAGCGCCTGGGATACCTTAGGAGCCCTCCGCGTGACTTCCACGAGTGTCTCCTAGTGCGGGCTGCCTGGGAATATCGGGGGTTGGGCTGGAAATGCAGGTAGCATCTAGTGCCATCCCCTGGACAGATGAGGTAATTAGTGGATTTCCCCTACCAGGGAACACCTGTGACACCAGGCAGCTGCGTGGAGGGCGGCCCCAAACCTCCCCCACCCACTCGGCCGCGTTTCGGAATTCTGAGTGTGGCGAGGTTCCGTCCTCTGTCTGCAGTGCCTGGGATCTCCTAGGAGCCCTCCGGGTGTCTTCCCCGAGTATCTCATAGTGTGGGCTGACGGGGAAATGCTGGGGTTGAGCTGTAAATGCAGGTAGCATCTAGTGCCTCCCGCTGGACAGATGAGGTAATTAGCGGAGTTCCCCCTGCCAGGGAACACCTGTGACACCAGGAAGCTGCGTGGATGGCGGCCCCAAACCTCCCCCAACCACTCGGCCGCGTTTCGGAATTCTGAGTGTGGCGAGGTTCCGTCCTCTGTCTGCAGCACCCGGGATAATTTAGGAGCCCTCCACGTGTCTTCCCCGAGTGTCTCCTAGTGCGGGCTGACGGGGAAAGGCAGGGGTTGGGCTGGAATTGCAGGTAGTATCTAGAGCCTCCCCCTTTAAAGATGAGGTAATTAGCGGAATTCCCGCTGCCAGGGAAAACCAGTGACACCAGGCAGCTGCGTGGATGGCGGCCACAAACCTCCCCAAACCACTCGGCCGCGTTTCAGAATTCTGAGTGTGGCGAGGTTCCGTCCTCTGTCTGCAGCGCCTGGGATCTACTAGTAGCCCTCCGCATGTCTTCCCCGAGTGTCTCCTAGTGCGGGCTGACGGGGAAATGCGGGGGTTGGTCTGGAAATGCAGGTAGCATCTAGTGCCTCCACCTGGACAGATGAGGTATTTAGCGGAATTCCCCAGCCAGTGAACACCTGTGAAAATCAGTCAGTTGCGTGGGGGTCGGCCCCAAACCTCCCCCACCCACTCGGCCGCGTTTCGGAATTCTGAGTGTGGCGAGGTTCCGTCCTCTGTCTGCAGTGCCTGGGATCTCCTAGGAGCCCTCCGGGTGTCTTCCCCGAGTATCTCATAGTGTGGGCTGACGGGGAAAGATGGGGGTTGGGCTGGAAATGCAGGTAGCATCTAGTGCCTCCAGCTGGACAGATGAGGTAATTAGCGGACTTCCCCCTGCTAGGGAACACCTGTGACACCAGGCAGCTGCGTGGAGGGCGGCCCTAAACCTCCCCCACCTACTCGGCCGCGTTTCGGAATTCTGAGTGTGGCGAGGTTCCGTCCTCTGTCTGCAGCGCCTGGGATCTCCTAGGAGCCTTCTGCGTGTCTTCCCCGAGAGTC